>NC_052059.1:56026125-56393595 GCF_903992535.2 Arvicola amphibius
AATCTGTACATTATCCACAATGCCCAAACAATAGAAGCAAATACTAGAATGTCCCTAAAGTAGTGCCATTCGAAAGAAAACCCATCTCACAATAGCAACAGTTCATTTTAACAATAATATGGCACAAAATACATATGAAAAAAAATACATCACAAGACAGCCAAGTCCACAATAATGCAACTTCGAATAAAAACCTAAGCTGCAAATAAAAATTGGTCCTATGAAAAATAAACTGGACACACTCCAGATGGTTATGTTGGGAACCTAATGTCCACAATGGCAGCCTTTTACAGTTTTACTCAAGAAGAGAGCTGGTGTGCAAAGACAAGACAAGAAGTCTGAGCTACTGCAATGACAGAATGTCCCTGGGAATCTGACCGGTGTGGTTACTGTAGCAAGGTCATGGAGGAAGTGCCTTTGCCCCCGACAATTGCATTCTTCATATCCTGTAGACACTACAAAGAGTCTGTCTCAAGTGCAACCATAGTATTAAAAGCAAATCACCGCAGCTCTCGATAGCTCGTCAACAAAGGAGGTATCAATTAAGTTAAATAAACCAGGCACTACACAAAAGAATGGAAAAACCAAATACCTCATGTTTGAAGGGAGGGATGAGGAAAGAGTGAAGTATGCATGCACTTTTTCCTCCCAACCATATGCTACAAAAGGAAGACTAAATGAGCCAAGTAAATGCTCAAAGTGCTGAAAAGACATTGATCAAATTAGAGCTTGTACAACCAGCACCTTGCTTAAAATTAACTTATTTTAGTAATCACTATCCCATTAATTAGTTCCTAAAACAAAGTGATGCCCAACTCGGCATGCTTCCTTCCCCCAGTTTCAAGATATCATGCAAATCATTATTGTGCTGCAGTTATGATGCCAGATCAAGGTTGGTTACACACAGTGGTTAACATACAAATGACCCTTTGGGAATCATGACATTAAAAAATAAAGAAAAACTAGCTACCATCTACAGTCTGGTACCACTGTGATCATAATTGGGGTGGTGATGAAGACATTTGGTAGATAGAAGGAAGAGGCTGCTTACACATCAGACCTCCTCAGGTATAAAGCAAGTTCATGCGCTTTCTTGTTAAGTGTGGCTCCATGGACACCTTCCTTTCCTATGACTATAACCAGTGCTCTACCAGCTCTGCCAACAGCAACATTGTATGTTGGATCCCCACCTTGACTCTTTGTCCAGATATCCATTCTGCAGTCACCATCAACGTATAGGCTATCTCTGATCACTGAACACTTCTTTGCACCAAGAGTCAAACCGTTGGTAAAGAAACCTTCCTGGCCTTTTCCTACAATCATATCTATTTCTATTGGCGTGATGCTCTGGAAGACGTCCCCGGCCGTGGCTGCCCAGACGTATTTGGCGTCGCAGTAGCCGACAATGGCGGCCTCCTGGAAGCAGCCATCGCCCATCAGGTTATCCATGTAGCTCTGCCAGCCACTGCAGCAGGGACAGCAGGAGCAGAAAGTGCCATGTGATTTAACTGGTGTTTCATGGTATAATAAATGGTTGAGAAATAACTTCTCAAGTTTTTTTAAGCAATAAAAGATAAATTACTTAACATCAGTGATTAAGTCCTAGAGAAGGATTGAGGGAAAGTGGAGAGAAAGGAGATGAGGCCTGTGTGGAAATTAAGGAGTCCCGTACAAAGAAATAAAAAGGCCAGGCAAAATGAACAGAGGAAAACCATGAGAATGCTTCGGGGGGCTGAGAGAACATGGTAAAGAGGAGAGGTAGGCCAGGCATGCAGATGCACACTGCAGTTCTAGCCTTTGAAAGGCTATATCCTGATGCCAGCGTTTGTCGAAAGATTTTCCTGCACTGACTGAAATGATGTAATTTCAGTCCTTGAGTCTGCATCACATCTCTTGATTTACATATATTGAACATCCTTGCATCCCTGGATACAACCAACATGGCCATAATGTTTATGCTCCTTATTGCATTCTTAAATTTAATTTGAAAATTATTGTGACTTTTTGTGTCTGTTTACCAGGAAAATCAGTCTGCAGTCTTCTGTTGCTGCTGTGCACTTATGCGGTTTTGATATCAGGGTTAATACCAGCTTCTCACAATTAGTTTTGCAGTTTTCCTATCTTTCTGCTTTATGGAGTAGTCTGAAGAGTGTTAGTGTTACCTATTCCTGCGTATGATTGGTAGAATGAGGGAAAGGATCTGGTCTTGCTGTGCTGTTGTGAGACCCATACTGCCTCTGTCTCATTGCTTGTTATAGATCTGTCTAAATTAATTATATCCTTTTGATTTAACTTTGGTAGGTAACTGTGTCTGTGAATTCATGTCTTCTAGTGTTTTGGGAATGAAGGTAGTCCTTTAAATGATCCTTTGGATTTTGTTGGTATCTGTTGTAATGTGCTGGTTTCATGCTTAATTTGATTGATCATATCTTCCCTCTCTTTTAATTTTTTGACCAATAGTTTTTCTATCTTGTTTATTTTTTAAAAACCTACTTTGTTTCATTAAGTCTTTGTATTGTTCTTTTAGTATCCAGCTCATTTCTATCCTATTTCTTACTATCTACTGCTTTGGGGTTTGTCTTGTTCTTATTTTTCTAACACTTTTAGATGCACCTTTAAGTTACTCAAATATAAGATCACTGTTTTTCAGTGAAGTTGACATGGATACCTGAAGGTAACCTCTGGTGCCCTCCTCAAGAAGACTGTCTACCGCTGTGAGATAGGATTTCTCATTGGCCTGGAGCTCACCAATTAGTCTAGACAGACAGCCAACCCAGGAGGCCTCTTGTTACCACCTCTTACAGCATTGTTGGGGGTGGAGGGAGAGGGTGGCATTTGTTCATTCCTGGCTGCCCAGACCTGAAATAATCACACAGAAACTGTATTAATTACAACACTGCTTGGCCAATTAGCTCAGGCTTCTTATTTACTAACTCTTACATCTTACATTAGCCTATAATTCTTGTCTTTGGTAGCCACGTGGCTTGGTACCTTTTATTATTGAGGCATTTTCATCTTGCTTCCCCTGCATCTAGGTGACAACTGCAGACTGAGCCTCTCCTCTTCTCAGAATTCTTCTATTCTGGTTGCCCCACCTATACGTCCTTCCTGGCTATTGACCAATCAGTGTTTTATTAAACCAATACAAATGACAAATCTTGGGGTTTTATGTGGTTGCTGGTGATCAAACCCAGGTCCTCATACTTGCAAAGGAGAGGCGTTATTGACTTGCCACTCCCAGCCCCACTGTGGTTTCCTAACATAGCAGTCATAGTTAGTAACTCTACAGATGTCTTACCTGTACCCTAAAGGTTCTGATAAGTTGTGCTTTCACTTTTAAGGAAGTCATCATTTTCTTCCCTGGTTTATTCAGTGACCCAGTGACTTGTAACCTAAAAGTACATTGTACAGTATAGAAATACTTGCATAATTTCAATATGTTCTTTTGCTGTTGATTTCTACTCTTATTGCACTTTGATCTGAAGAGATACAATGAATTCTTTCACTTCTTTCATATTTGTTCAGACTTGCTTTATGGCCTCTGATGTGACCCACTTTAGAGAAGTACTTAGAAGAATATTGGCTAGAGTACTGTGTAACTGTCTTATTTGACCTATGATGCTTGGAATTCAATAAAGAATCTTCGTAGTTAATTTGTTCTTGCAGATAATGGGTTCAGTTCCCAGCACCCATCCATAGCTCCAGTTCCAGGGGATCCAGTGCCCTTTGCTGACTTCTGAGGGCCTCAGGAATGCAAGTTGTACACATACATTCATACACATAAATACACATAGACAAAATACTCATACACATAAATTTTTTAAAATACTGGAGAAAGACAAAATCGTAATAAAAAGAATAATATAAAGGGAAGGAAATGGCAATAACAAAAGATAAAGTGTCAGAGAGGCTCTTTCTGAGTACTATAGGACTGGAGTCTGTAGTGGGTGTGTCAGGGGCACTGTCATATGATCTTGTAGACTTGTGTCTTGCTATGATTCTTACTGGTATGAGCCTGATCTAGACAAGGGTTAGAAATCAGCCAGGGCAGTCTTCACTTGGGTAGCTTCCTTTGGGTATAGGGGCCCTCTGCTGGCCACAGTTAGCTTTGCAGAGGTTTTCCCATCTCCTGAAACTTAGTTGTTTGTTATCCTGAAGAGCCTCATACTGGAGGGCACCTCCCAAGTGTGTTGGGCGTAAGGGAAGAAAACACGGCCTGAGATCTTTACAGACAAACCTGTCTCCTTCATGTTCAAACCCACTACATATTGAACACCCTGCTGGAGGGCTACAGCTGTGGACAGGTAGTTCCCTAGAGCTTCAGAATTCGTAGTCTTTACAACAGAATCCTTGAGGCTGACCTACCCACTGACCTCAAGCTTAGGACTGTCAGACTCCAGTGTTATTCTCAGTTAATGAGATTTGCCCCTAGCCACCAAGAGCAGGACTTCCTCCTTTATTCTTCACCAGCCAGCCCCAGCCTACAGCCACAGAGTCCTTGGTTTGTAATTATCCATGTGCTCAGGGCCCAGGGTTCCCAGTCAAGATGGTGGTGAGGAGTGACACCGTGGGACTGCGCGCCACTGTGGAACACGCTTTCTCACCGAATCCTGAACTGGATTGAGGTTTCTGAGAACTGTGGGCTTGTGCTGAGAGCAGTATTGCCAGTCCCTTCACCTTGAGCACCAGCATTTCCTTCTGGAAGGGCTCCTGCTCCCCACCCCGAGCCCTGGGGCTAGACTGTGAGAGCTTGTGGCTGAGTCGCCTGTGGTTTCTCCAAGCTATCCTCTCACTCCTTTGTGGTTTCTAGTGCTGGTCCCCTCTCCCTCTGGAATCCAGTCTGCTCTATTTGATCCTGGCTCTTCTCTATAGTTCACATAAACCAGCTTCTAGCCCACCATTTTTATCCTGAGTACTTGATGCTTAGAGTGATATAGGTCAGTGAGGGGTGCGCTATGAAGCCATTTTTGAGAAATGGTTGTCATTGTGAGAAAATTAAATGAAACCTAGCTGAGAGGCCTGGGCATGAGCAGAAGAGTTAGGAGGAGGAAGCTGGGGAAGAGACAGATAGTTGAGGGCATGTTAGTTATGATGGAGAGATGTGAGCATATTTCTTACTGGTGAGAGAAAAGGGGCGGAGTTTAAGCACAGCAAATCCTAAAAAGCGGGAGAAGAGGGATTGTTTAAAAGCCAGAGGGAAAGGCCATCTTGACACTGGCTGCTGGCTTTTCTGTTGTGCCAGGAGGGAAGAGTGATAGATGGCGTCCATCTATATACTGTGTGGGTAGCAGGGCCTGAGGAGCAGCCTGGACAAAGCAGAATAGTGGAGAAAGGAGTAGGGAGGAGCTTCCATGATAAGAAAATGAATTGAACTGATTGAGAAGCAAAATAACTGTGAGAAGCTTCAAGCAGAGATGTGGTTCATGAAGAATAGAGCCGCTGGTCAGCTGTGTGCTCATCCTATGTTCACGTGGAACAACAGGATGCTGCAGTTGAATTAAGTTAGGGTTATGCTGGGCAAGTAGAGGATAGTCCTAGAGGAAGCCATAAAGAATATTGACTACTGAAGAAGTTTGACAAATTGTACATGGACCCTAAACAGGATAGTAATAAAGGAAGTCAAGTAGGAAGGGAGAGGAAGAGAAGAAAGTATAAAAGTCAAGAGAAAGCTGCCAATGATGTTAGAAAGCATACATGGTGGAGAAAGAGTGGGTGGTTTGAAAAATAAACATTTAGGAATCTTCAAAATAGCTCTAGAGGTATGGCTCAGTGCTAGAGCTCCTGGCTGATGTGTGAGGCACTGTGTTTGATCCCCAGGTCCACAAAACAAATACATGTATACACATTACTGTACTGCTTGTGTCAAGTTCTGTTCATCCCTCAGTATGTCAGTGTCTAGCAGGCAGCACAGAATTCCGTTGCGGTGCTAATATTGAATTACCCAGTGATCTTTACACTCTAGTATTCTATTGCAGCAGTTCTCAACCTGCAGGTTGTGCAAAGGTTGCATATCAGATATTTACATTATGATTCATAAATAGAAAAATTACAGTTAGGAAGTAGAAACAAAATAACTTTATGGTTGGGGTCACCACAGCGTGAGGAACTGTATTAAAGGCACAGCATTAGGAAGGTTGAGAACCTCTTCCCTATTGGATCCCTCCCAATCATAGCACCAGAATAAACCTGTGTGCTTTAGAGGTAACGGTCTCCTACGATTTTTATATTGGGAGTTTGTAGGAATGTGTGTTCTGAGTCTGCAAACTCGGCTTTCCTGTACTTGTGACCAGAAGGATGCAGGGAAGATAAATTCAGGCACTCAAGCTATCTTCACTTTCATTAATAACAAAGCCTAGTCACCACAGACAGAAAACAATTGAGGAAGAATTTAGCAGGGAGTTTGCTTGCTTGTTTTTATTTTCTGTTGAAATCTGTATTTCTGAGAAAGAAGGAAAGATTCACCTGTACTTCACTGCCAGTGTTAATAAAACTGTGTAAAGAACAATTTAAGATACTCCATTTCACACCATATAGGATCCATCAGAATTTATAACATAGCCAACAAAAGGTAGAATGTTCTTGAGATAAAATTTACTATGCTTTAGAAAGAAAAGTAAATTCTAAGTTATGCTTATTCTGAATTTTTTAACTGAGCTAGATTGTCAGTATCACACTTGCCTCAAGGATGCTCTGACTATAAATTACAAGACACATTGTTGTAAGATATAAATATATCCCCATGGAAGAGCGATATCCCAGGCTGCTTGGGAAATACAGTTCTCAGAATGCCGTCACTGAACAGACTGTGTTTGAGTGTGGTTCCAACTTTAAAATACTTCTGGAAGTGTAGGAACTGTTACTCATTGCACCTAGTGGCCCTAAAGATCCTTTATCAAACTTTAAAGGTAAGTTTTTTTATGAATTGCTTTCTCTCTCCTCTGTCTCTGTCTCTCTGTCTCTCTCTCTGTCTCTCTGTTTCTGTCTTTCTGTCTCTTTGTTTTTTGTTTTGTTTTGTTTTGTTTTTTGAGACAGAGTTTCTCTGTGTAACAATCTTGGAACTCACCTTGTAGACCAGGCTGGCCTCGAATTCACTGAGATCCTCCTGCTTCTACTTCCTGAGTGCTGGGATTAAAGGTATGTGCCACCACTACCCAGCCTTTAAAGGTAAATTTTTAAAAACATTTCCCTGTTTGTTCTGGGCATAGCTTAGTGATTGAGAACACTGACTACTCTTCAAAAGGACTCAAGTTTGATTGTCAGCACCATATGGTGGCTCACAACTGTCTGAACTCATCCTTATGGTGCGCAGACATATGCAGGCAAAACACCAATACACATATAAATAAATAAATAAATAAATAAATAAATAATAAATAATAAATAAATTTCTCTGTGTATCATGCAGCTTTGAAACTGCCACTTAGCAGCATTCAGTTTCCCATCAAAGTAACAGGTGCTAAGCAGTTTTCCAGCGGGTGCCCTTAGATGCGGGTCTCTCTAGAAGCGCTTTCTGAGGCAGCTAGGAGGCGCTGCAGGGCTCTGTTGTCTGTACTGCGTCTGGAGCACAAGCCGCTGTTTTTACACTTCTCAACTGTGTTTACTTAAGTCAGTGTTTCAGAGAAAGACGCTGGAATTTTCCTTTTCAAAAATTGCCTATGCTTAAAGGACATTTACCTGTGTTTAAAGACAAGAAAGGTCTCCTTTGGCACCAAGCCCAGGACAGTCTAGAGGTTGCTCCTCCCCCCCCCACTCTATTCCTTTGAAATATAGAAAAACACTATTTTCCCCCTTTTTTAAGGCCGCCAAGGGATGAAATGCTTTGATCCTCAGACTAACATTAGAACACTTCTGCCAGGAGCAAGACATGACAAACACATAGAATTTATTCTCCCTTCATGTAAACACTGAATAGTCTTCAGAAAGAGGTATCCATAGACGGACTACATGTCCTCACTCTGAGAAAACACAACTACTTCAAAATCAAGGAAATAGCTGAGTGAGGAGAGCTGGTGAGGATGTCAGCACCCAGCCTTTGAATATTTTTACCTGGGAGGCTTTGAAGTGATATGATATGTAAGATTTGTTTCAAAATAATCTACTGAGAGGTAGAGATTCAAAGACAAAATAAGACTTACAAGTTGATAATTATTAGGCCTGAGTTTCGTTATATTATTATCTAATATAATAATCTATAACTATCTGTGATTATAGATATAATATATAATAATATATAACTAAGAGTCTGTGTGATTTTATCTGTTGTTGAGTTCTTCATGATAAAGTGTGTTCAGTTGTAAGTTGTGCATTTTGCTTCTGCCCAAGCTTCTGACCAAGAGACAAATTGGTACCTCCTCCAACAGCCACTCTTGTTAAAGTCAGACTTCTGTGTTTACTGTTGCTCCTCACTGCACCAACCTAAAACCCATCACTGCTCTAACAACAAAGTTTATTTAGTGACCAGATACGGAGCTAGCCCTAAAGCTACCTGGATTTGGAGCTCAGACCAGTACCCATTTTTCAAGCCTTCCAGTTAACTATGGGCTCTCTTGTCTTTGCCCATGTCCTCATAGTCCTAATTATAACTCTCACATCATCGAGTGCACACAAAAGAAGTCAGTGGTCCGGCATTCTCGGTAGAAATCATGCAGAACCGCTCATAGTGACCTAGCTTCAGTCATGAATTACCCTGAACCAGTCCCTAGAGCAGCCTGGTCACCAGCTTGAGCCCAAAGCCACTTGCCATCTTGGCTGGCCACTGTTTTGTCAGCTTGACACAAGGTAGAGTCATTCAGGAAGAGGTGATCTTTATTGAGAAAATGCCTCTGTAGGCAAGTCTGTAGGGTGTTTTCCTTATTGGTGGTTGATATGGGAAGACCCAGATCACTGTAAGTGGTGTAAGAAAACAGGCTGAGCAAACCAGCAAGCAGCACTTGTTCATGGCTTCTACTTCAGTTCCTGCCTCCAGGTTCCTGTCTCTACTTCCTACCCTGACTTTCTTGTATGTGGACTGTTTTATAGAACTATAAACAGAAGTCAGCCCTTTCCTCCCCAGGTTGCTTTTGGTCATGGTGTTTTATCACAGCAACAGAAACCTAACTCGGATACAGCGCCTCCTTCAGTGTCATGGAAATGGAAGGAAAGTGAGGCGTCCACCCAGACTGCATGCTAAGAATGAAAAAGAACGGTTTCTCCAGGGAAGGGAAGTCACTGCAGCAAAGATTGGATTGTTAGCCTTCGCTGTAACTAAAGCTGAGCTACTGTGCTTGTAGATTCCTGTCAATCAAGGAAAAACTAAGTCTAAATTACATAACCTGCAGATGAGATGCTAGTGAATTCCTGTTACTTGCTAAACAGAAGCTGTCAGTATTGTTCAGTGAAGCCAAACTCATAAGGAGACTTGCAGGTTTGTGTGACCTCTGTAAGCCAGAGACCCAAGAGCCAGGAGTGGGATTCAGTCTCAGCCCAAAGTCTTGAAAACCTGGAGAGCCAGGAGTTGAAGTAGAGGGGTAGAGGATGCAGCGAGATTGATAGCAGGTAAGGAAGGGGAGGGCAGGCCTGAATTCTTTGCTCGGCATCTTGCTGACAGACTAGATGATGCTCACATGTTGAGAGGTCAGTCTCCTCCTCTGAGTCTACCAGTCCATAGACTGGTTTCAGCTGGAGAACCCTCATAGATACACCCAGAAAAATGGCCAATCCTTGCCCAATCTAACTGACACATAAGATTCGCTATCATTACCTCCTTGCTGGAGGTAAAACTTGATGAAGAATGGTGTCTTTCTTTTTTAAAATGTGGCTGTATTTCAACTCTTATTATACAGTGGTTTCCACTATACCAAAGATGTAGAATAAAATGTCAAATTTTACAGAGGTGATGTTTCAATATTAGTTATTTCCATGGTTCTCATCTAAAATTTATCTCCTGATTTATTCTTATGTTTTCTCTTTCAGGGCTAATTTCATATACCGAGTATCTTTTCTTACTTACAATCCTCACGAGTAAGTATACTGCTTCTCTTTATAATAGTTATGTGGAGTTCTCATCCCTAACAAGCAGGACTTGAAATTTGGTGTTTGTGTGTTTATCACTAAAAGCATTGGGAATAGAGCTGGTGAGATGTCTCCGTGAGTTAGAGTGTTTACTGCACAAACATGACAGTCTGAGTTCAGACCCCAGCATTCAGAAAATACAGGCATGAGGATCTGCACCTGTAGTTCCAGTACTGGGGCTGGGGCTCACTGGCTACCCAGTCTAGTAGAAGAGCGGAAAAAGCTCCAGATTCAGTGAGAGCCATAACCCAAGCTCTCCACATCAGCCTCTGGCTTCCACATGCGCACAGGTGGACTCACACGCACACACACACACAAATCTTAACCTCTCCATCTGCAAAATAATGTTAACTTAGAGTGTGCTCTTCTACCTACATACTATGGCACCCTATAACTTTGTTTCTGAGACAGAGCATTTATGAACAGAAAAACAGGAAAACCGTAGTGAGTGTTTTCTGAGGGAGAAGAAAAATCATAGTGTTATCCAAGAAAAGGAAAAAAATCATGATTAAGTGTTCTCTGAGAAAGAGAGAAATCATGGTTAGCCTTCTGAAAGAGTGGGAGGGAGGGAGGGAGGGAGGGAGGGAGGGAGGGAGGGAGGGAGGGAGGGAGGGAGGGAGGGAGGGAGGGAGGGAGGGAGAAAGAGTGGGTGAGTTCTGGAGTTCTGTGGAGAGTCTCACAATGTGACCCAGACTGGCCTGAAATTCTCTTAAACTCCTGCCTCAAGGATTAAAGGCATGGGCCACCATGTTTGGCCTCTTAGGGATATTTTAAAAAAAAATCTAAACAGGATTCTTGCCCTTCAAAGTATTCCAGTAGTGGAAACAGAAAAGATTAAGGAATTCTCATCCGTGGATGAGACTAAGCAGACATGGCAACTAAATGCAAAATACCTTACAGACTCTGCTGCTCGTGGCTCATATGCTGTAGCAATGTTAATATCTTAGTCTTGATACGTGTGTTTTCGAATTGTAAAATGTTAACGCTAGAGGAAACTGGCTGAAGGATATGCGGACATACATTTTATAGTTGTAAAGAATGGCAAGGTAAAAGGTTTTTAAAAACTAAAAAAGAACAGTAAAAGAGAATAGCAATAATATGAAAATAGCAGGAGTGCCGTGAGAACACCAGAAAGCCGGAGGTAGGGTCAAGTTCTCACAGTAATTTGTTGTGCAGGGTGTGCAGCCCAGCCACAGCTCCATGGGCGATGTTGAGAGGCCAGAGCTTCAACATCAAGTACTGTTTGAAAGAGAACTTTCCTAGCTGCATAGTGGTAGAGCACACTTTAATCCCCACACTTGAAAGCAGAGGCAGGTGGATCTCTGAGTTCAAGACAAGCCTGGTCTACAGAATAAGTTCCAGCACAGCCAAGGCTACACAGACAAACCCTGTCTCAAAAAAGAAAGAGAAAGTAAGGAATAAAAAAGAAAAAGTAATAAGAAAGAAAGAAAATATGAACAAGATCCTTCTTTCCTCTGGCTTTTGCTTATATACTTTTTGGTCATTTATTTCAAATTGGAAGGTTTTTGTAGCTACAAATACTTAGCATTTTGCCAGCAACTAAATAATTGTTCATTGTTCACCTTCTTGCAGAGCCTCACACTGGATTCCATGTCGCTTTTAAAATGCTAGATGCAGATGGCAATGAGATGATTGAAAGAAAGGAGTTTGTTAAGGTGAGCACATGCTTGTATTGGGGTTATTGTGACACCTGGTGCTTGTGCAGTGATTGACATTCCCTTAAACATCAAAGCAGTGCTCACTGTTTGCATTTGAAGGGTCACACCATTTGCATGTTCAGACCTAGTTCCTAATGGCAGAGGACCCGGGTTCCATTCCCTCTTGTGACCTCTGCAGGCACCAGACACACACATAGAGAACAAATTTCCATGCGGACAAAGCACTCATGCATATAAAATAAAAATAAATTTAAAAACTTCTGAAATACAGTCTTGGGAAAATGACAAGTGCCTAGAGCATAAGATTCTAGGAGAGATGTGCTTCTGGCATCTGCACCATACAGCAGAAGGACCATATAGACCATATATGCTTTAAAGAATACATGTTAAAGATGTGTTTTAAATCACTCTCGTATCAAAAACAAGTAATAGAAAGGTAAGCCAAAAAAATATAAATTAGTGTAAATGTTTTAGGAACTAGGTATAGCTAATATTTAAAAAACTGTAAATACAGCTGAGTATTTAATAATATTTTTTCTGAGGACATAGTTCTAAACCTCCAAACAGTGAATTCCACTCTGTTTTCTAAAAGCTGGTGCTGATATGAAAGAAACATCTCAGAGCAAACCGTTGGTTGTACTCTGTAGTTTATGCAGAGGGGGAAATGCATACAAACTTAGTAGATTGTGCGCATCATTGTCAACCAGTGAGGGTATGTGAATGACAAATTATGTGTGTACATAAATGACTATTTGTGGCATTTTGGTTGGTTGGTTGGTTG
The DNA here is from genome assembly GCF_903992535.2 of Arvicola amphibius. NCBI lineage: Eukaryota > Metazoa > Chordata > Mammalia > Rodentia > Cricetidae > Arvicola > Arvicola amphibius. The sequence continues at coordinate 56,038,636 of NC_052059.1, forward strand.
GTTGGTTGGTTGGGTTTTGGGGGTTTGGGTTTTGGTCGGGTGTTTTTGTTTTCCCAAAACAGGGTGTCTCTATGTGGCTCTAGCTGTCCTGAGTACTACTAGTATTAAAGGTGTGGGCCTCTATGCCCGGCTATGGAGGTGTGAAACAAATAGCAGTCTCTTTATTATATATGTATATTGCTCATAGAAATAAGATGATGCTTGGGTCGAAAAGCAAAACTGCTATGTGCTTTCAAAGTTAAATACATGCTTAGTGTATGACTTAAAATTTTTATTCCTAGATTTACAGTCAAAGAAAAGAGAATATATAAGTGGGTGAGGTGGCTCAACCGTGTAATCCCAATATTTTTGAAATTTAGAAGGCTTGCCATGAGTTCTAGGCCAACCAAGGCTATAGAGTGAATTCTGAGCCAACCTTTGCTACAGAAAGAGACCCTGTCTCAAAAACACAGAAGAGCTGGCAAGTGAATCTCTGTAAGTTGAAGGCCAGTCTTGTGTATGTACGAAGTTCCAGGCCAGCGAGGCTACATAGTGAGACCCCGTCTCAATAAATAAATAAAGATATAAAACATATGTTCACCAGGACCTGAATATAAATACGCATAGCAGCTTTACTCAACCCCAGTCTAGGAGCAACCAAAATGTTTGTCAAAAGTGACTAGATGAATAAATGTTATTTATGCAGTAGACTTCTACTGCGCAACAAAAAGGAACAAAGTATTAAATAAGCAGCAGGAGGGATGAGTCGAAATAAAGGAAAAAATATGAACTGTAGGATTCTGTGTATATACAGTGCTTCATGTCCATACTCAAGGAAAGCAGACCCTTGGTTGTCTGCAGCCAGGAAGGAGTAAAGGGAGAGAGAAGAGGTGCTGAAATGCTGATACTTCAAGTCTTGATCACTGGTGGTTACATGGCTATGTAAGGGGTATTTTGTTTTACATAAATTAAACTTAGTAAAAATTTTTGACCCAGCTCCATACCATAGCTTTGAAAATGGTTGGTTTTTGTTTGGGGTTTTTTTGTTGTTTGTTTGTTTGTTTGTTGTTTTTGTACAAGAAACTCTTGCAAAGCTTGTCTGAAGTCTTGTCAGCTACAGAAGATGGTAAATGCTCAAGATGGCTTTAAGACAGTGGCGACTGATGGCAGAATACCCCAGCCTGCTCTCTGACCTCCACATGCACACGCACCACACAGAGAAAGGAAACAGAAAGTAACTATTGGGACACATCACCGATTGTTTGAAGGTTAAGGCTTTAAAGCCAACCTTGTATGCCTATAGTGGGCTCTTTGTGCTGGCTATAGAAATGGAACTTGATAGCCAGGGGATAGATACATTTATCAATTTTTGGAGAAAGTATTTCAAGGAAGAAAACTACATTTCTATTAATTATTTTAATTGTTTAACTTCCATGGTCCTTAGTTTAATAAACATATATATATATATATACATATATATATATGCATACATATTCATATTCTTGAAAGAGCCAGGTGTGGTGGTTCAGTGATAAGATACACATCTGTAATGTCCTGTGAAAGTGTCCTAATGTGCAGATTGCCTCAGTTTTTAATTTCCATACTAGTGAGCATTTGTGCTTTGTTAACATCTAGATGAAAAAGCTGTCGGGTAGCACGGTGCCTACTTCTTCAGCCTGAGAACTGGCGAAAATCGCCATCTACGTGAGTTGCTCTCTGTCAGGTGTGATAAACAGTATGGACAGTGATCAAAGCCAGTAATAGTTGATCTATGTAATCTTCACCTTGATAGATGGTGCGTCTGCTCGCGGGCCGAGTGCCAGGGTTTTAAGCAGCTTCTCTAGACAGTAGATTAATGACCAGTCTGTTCACTGGGGAATCGGCTCCTTAGGTGGTCCTTTCATTCCGAGCTCCTCTCATACTGATGGAAAGGACTGTGCTCTTAGTATAAGAGTGTTAGGAGTTGATCAAACTAAATACACCTGCTAGAGTTGCTGCTAAATACATAGAAAAGCCTTTGATAGAGTTTATCCTCCTTGGTTTTGTAATGATTCTCCCATTCCTGAATGTAAACTGTCTTGGAAGCAAAGAGAAATAAAATTGACTCTGCCTAATTCATTTTCCGTCTGAAATTGAAAGTGTTAGTCAACAGAGATTCAGAAATCCATTCAACAGTATGTCCTCAGTCATTCAGAATTTCTTTTTGTTGTTGTTTTTTTGTTTTTGTTTTTTGTTTGTTTGTTTTTCAAGACAGGGTTTCTCTGTAGCTTTGGAGCCTGTCCTGAAACTATCTCTTGTAGACCAGGCTGGCCTCGAACTCACAGAGATCCGCCTCCTGAGTGCTGGGATTAAAGACATGTGCCACCATCACCCAGCTCAGTTATTCAGAATTTGTATGTAGCAGATAGGCACCGGAAGGGCCTTCCACAGCTAATCTCTATATCTGTCCCTGTGACATGGCACCTCTGTGCCCAAGTCCTTGTTCTTCCCTCTGCTTGGTTGTCCTTACTACACTCATTCAGGCATTTTCAATCATGCAGAAGCTGGCACTAGTGTCATCAAGGAGAACCACCTGGAGGAGGCCTCCTGCACCCCCAGCAGTCTCTCTCCCAGTGTTTTATTTACAGTGCTCAGCACCAGCAATTGCTCTGCGCGTCTGTTCTCTTCAGCCCATTAGAATGGAAATTCAGTGACAGCAAGGAGCTTTCTGTCTCCCCAGCACCTCCAGCAGTGCTTTCTCATAGAGCAGGCACGTACAGCTTGTTATATTAGCCGGGTTCCATGCTACCATGTCAGAGAGTGTCTTGGGGAAGAGAAAGACCCTCTGACCCAAATGTTGAACTGAGATATTTAGGTTCATACTCTCAGATGTCTCAAATGGAAATGTTAGAATTCATATAAGCACTATAATCTTTTTTTAAGTCAAATTTAGTCACACACACACACACACACACACACACAGAGCCCAGGTGTGGAAGTCAAAGGACAGCTGTGAAAGTTGGTTCACTCTTTTCCCAGTGTGGGTCCTGGGGATTGAACTCAGGTTCCCAGGATTGGCCCAAACACTCTTACCCACTGCGTTACCTCTCTGGCCCCAGACACTGAAATCTTCAGTGTTCAGAGGCTATCAGAATCTCTTTCTGAGTCCAAGCTGAAGTGTTCTAGGTAAAACCTAACATTATAAGATTTGTCAAGCACAAAATCCACTGTGTTATAAGACTCCTAAGAAATTCATACTTTAATTAACTAATTACATTTTTTGGTTTATTTTGTTTGTTTTGTAACTTTTTGAAGAAAGATTGTATGAAGGTTAAATTTGACTGTATTTAATGTTTCATAATAAAAGAACAAATTTAAGCTTTCTATAAAATTTATAATTAGCCATTTTATTGATTACATCCATCTTAAAGTATTTATTTTAAATTTTTGTTTATGGGCTGGAGCAGTAACTCAGTGTTAAGAGCACTGGCTACTCTGGAGAGGACCCAGGTCAATTCCCAGCATCCACTGGCAGCTCACAACTCTCTGTAACTCTAGTTTTAGGGTATCCAACACTCTCTCTTGTCTCTGTAAGTGGCAGCATATAGTGTACACTTGTATGTATGTTCAGAGAAAACATCCATATTTCATTTTTTAAATTTTACTTACTTACACAATAGCTTTTTAGAGATTTTTTATTTTTATTATGTGTATAGGTGTTTTGCCTGCATATTTTTAGTGCACCACATGTATGCAGTGCCCGTGAAGTCCAGAAAAGAGCATCAGATTCCTTAGACCCTTGTGAGTGCTCAGAACCAAATCCAGATCCTCACAGCAGTTCTCAACCTAGGGTCACATATCAGCTTCACATTCCAGTCCACAACAGTACAAAATTACAGTTAGAAAATAGCAGCAAACAATTTTATGACTGAAGGTCACTACAACACGAGGAACAAGGGTCTCAGCATTAGGAAGGTTGAGAACCACTGCTCTTGTAGAGTCTACAAGGACAGCAAGTGCTCTTAACCCTAAGCCATCTCTGGCACCTTATGTGACAGATTTTCAAAATGAATGAATAATCTAGAAAGGAAGGATATATTAACAATACTTTGTATCAAAGGAGACAGTGCCACAGATGCTACTGATAGCCAAGCACAGAAATGGAATATTGAATATTGTGGCAGCCAGTTCATATGTGCTTAGATGAAGTAGACTCATGTCTTCAATAAAACTAACAAGATACGGTATCTAAATATGAACAACCCTTTATCAGAAGCCTAGAAATCACTATCCCAAAATCTTCCCACAAAGACATTCAAGTGCACATGGTTTCGCTGGAATTAAGGAGGTAATGCCAAACTACAAGATAAAGGAAAGGAAGCCCAAGATGTTTTTGGTAACTAAAACCAGAGAAAGACCTGCCAAGAAGTAAATTCCAGTCCTGTCCTCACAAACCAAAATACAGAATTCTGCCCTTACCTAGAAAAAGCAAACCAATCCATGTGTGAAGTACAGAATGAGGTCAAAATAGAAATACCAGTGAGCTCCATAGCTAGGAAATAAGTCAATACAGTCCACCACCCTGACACAGTAACAGCAGAAGAGGCCATGTATACATATACTGTCTCTTTCTTTGTTGTCCTTTGGCCTTTTGAGACAGCTCTTATGTAACACCCAGACTGGCGATGAACTTCTGATCCTCCTACCTTCACTTCCAAGTACTGCAGGTCTGTGTATGCACCGTGATGCCCAGCTAATCATGTCAGTATACACCAAACATTAACCATATGAATCATTGTTAAAAGTCAGTGAAGTAGGAAACAGTGTCTTCATTCTGATAAAGAGTATTTGCCAAATCTTAGCGGGTCTGGGTATAGCTCAGGAGCTCACATGCTAGGGTATAGCTCAGGAGCTCACATGCTAAATTGCATCAGACCCTAAGTTCAATCCCCATCACCTGAATTCTCAATGGAAACAATGAAAGCCAGAAGATCCTGATCAAGCATTGAATTAAGACATTAAGAGATCATGGATGCCAGCCCAAACTTCTTTATCCAGCAAAACTTTCAATCACCATAGATGGACAAAATAAAATATTCTGTAACAGAACCAGATTTAACCAATACCTAGCCACAATCAGCCTTACACAAAGTACTAGAAAGAAAACTCTAACCCAAGGAAGTTGGCTACATCCACAGAAACACAGACAGTAGATGATCTCACAGCAAATCCCAAATAAGGGGAAAACACACACAATGATGTCACCAACAACAAAAACTAAAACAACAGGAACTAGCAATCACTGGTCATTAATATCACTTAATATAAATGGACTCAACTCACCTATAAAAAGACACAGGCTAACAGATTGAATATGAAAACAGAATCCATTCTTCTGCTACATAAAAGAAACACACCTCAACCTCAAAGACAGACATTGCCTCAGAGTAAAAAGGTTGGGAAAAAATTTTCCAATCAAATGGACCTAAGAAACAAGGTGGTATAGCTACCCTAATGTCTAACAAAATAGATTTAAAATTAAAATCAATCAAAAGAAACAAAGAAGGACATTTCATTTTTGTCACATGAAAAATCTGTCAAGAGAAAATCTCAATGCTGAACATCTGTGCCCCAAATACAAGGGCACCCTTATATGTAAAAGAAACACTTATAAAGCTTAAAATCATACCTTAAACCCCACACACTAGTAGTGAGAGACTTCAACACCCCACTCTCATTACTGGACAGGTCTACCAGACAGAAACTTAACAGAGAAATAAGGGAACTAACAAATGTAATGACTCAAATGGACTTAATAGACATCTATAGAATATTCTATCCATACATAATATACTTTCTTCTCAACACCTCATGAAATATTTTCAAAAACTGACCACATATTAGGTAATAAAGCAAACCTTAACAGATATATATTTTTAAAAACTGGAATAACACCATGTATCTTATCAGACCACCATGGCTTAAAATTGGATTTCAACAGCAACACTAATTTCAGAAATCCCATAAACACATGGAAATTAAACAATGTTCACCTGAGTCACCAGTGTGTCAAGGAAAAAAATAAGACATTAAAAACTTCCTAAACTTCAATTAAAATGACCACATAACATACCCAGATTTATTGGACACAATGAAAGCTGTGTTAAAAGGAAAGTTCATAGACGTAAATGCCTACATAAAGAAACTGGAAAAATCCCACATTAGTGAGTTAGCAGAACACCTGTGTATGCGGAGGCTGCTCATTCATTTCCCAGCCACCCATACCCGAATCAATCACACAGATAATATATTAATTACAACACTGTTTGGCCAATAGCTCATACATATTTCTAACTAGCTCTTACATCTTAAATTAACCCATTTCTATTAATCTATGTATTGCTACAAGGTTGTGGCCTACCAGTAAAGTTCTCATATTCTGGCATCTTTCTCCTTCAGCAGCTACATGGTATCTCCTTGACTCAGCATACTATATATATATATAATCATCCAGCCTGGCTATATTCTGCCCTGCCATAGGCCAAAGCAGCTTTATTCATTAACCAATAAAAGCAACACTTATACAGAAGAACATCCCACATCATCTCCCCTTTTCTGTCTAATTAAAAAGGTTTTTAACTCTAACATAATAAAATTACATATACAAAACAGCTATCAAACAAGAATTATAGTTACACTATTTAGTCCACTTATATTTGGCAAATTAAGGAAAATACTCTATCATCTGTAGTGAGAAGCGGCGGGCTGCGTTCCCGCCGCCCAGTTCCCAGCAACCGGCTAGCTTTATCCGAAATAATTACACGGAAACTGTATTCTTTTAAATACTGCCTGGCCCATAGTTTCAGCCTCTTATTGATTAATTCTCACATCTTTCTTTAACCCATATTTAGTAATCTGGGTAGCACCACGAGGTGTGGCTTACCAGGAGAGATCTTAACCTGCGTCCATCTCGGAGAGGAGCAGCATGGAGACTCACTATGGCGAATCCCTGAAGCGTCTCCCCCACTCTCTACTTCCTTGTTCCCACAATTCTGTTCTGTCTACTCCACCTACCTAATTTTCTGTTCTTAAAGGGCCAAGGCAGTTTTCTTTATTAATAATGAAAGTAACACATAGACACTCCTCCATCACTTCCCCTTTTTCTGTTTAAACAAAAAAGAAAGGCTTCAACTTTAACATAGCAAAATTACATATAACAAAACAGTTAACAAGCAAGTATTACAGTTACAATATTTAAATCTATTTTATCTTTTATCATAACTAAGGAAAGCTATAACTATCTATTTATTCTTCAACTCCATCAAAGACTCCAGAAGGATATAATATTACCTAAGTAAACAAGTCATATGCAACTTTCAAACTCTAGAAATGACAGAGACAACTGGCTGCCTGGACAGTCACCCAAAGTTCCTCTGTACCGTTGGGGCATCCATCTTCGGCCTTCAGGCCCATAGTGTCCAGCAGACATTTCCATGAAGCAGAAAAATTCCAAAGACAGTTCAGTCACTTTCTGCTGTGTCCTGCAGAACGTCTCGCAGACTCTTTCACGAATCAGGAACCCTGAGAGACCATCTCACCTTTAGGCAAGTTTAGCAGTCCTCTTTCTGTGGGTTCCTTGTGTCCAGTTTATGCAACAGTCCAGGCAAGAGCAGTTTCTTGCCCAAATGGCTAACAAACTCCATAAGTAGCCTCTTCAATGCCCATCTTCCTCTTGAAGTAGATTGGTGCTGCCAGGAGCAGACGTGTCTCATTGTCATGAAAAACCCTAAGTTATTAAAACATTAAATGCCATATTCTGCAGTCTTTGAAAGATATGAAGAATGTCTATCTAACTGAAATATATCTCTACATATCTAGAAAATCTAATAACATGACTACAAGCTTAACTATTATCAATGATTATCCATTAACAACCTATATTTCCTAATTATACATTACAGTTTTTAAAATGAACTACAATCACAATAGCTTAATCAAGATAAGAAATACATATACATATAACAAAATTGACCTTAAAATCTATACCAATGCAAATTCATATCTATATCATCTCCCCCTTTAAATGTAAAAGAACATTTATAAGCAATATTTGGGAAAATGGGCGCAGTTTTTTCTCTCCAAACTGCTTCCTGCTGAATGGGGGCGCTGTTATTTAGGTCTTTCATGGTGTAACCTGTGTACTAGGTTCCTCTCAGTTGGCAGTTGAATGAAGTAATTTTTTGAAGATGTTCACAGCAACCTTTCAGGAGGGCGTGGTCTATCATACCATATTGGGATAGAAGCAATCCACAGAGTCTCGTCCTCTGTGAAAACAAAAGAAGAAACTCTTTTCCAAAGCATCATGTTCTTAGATCCAAATCCTGAAGTCATACCATTAAAATGTCCATTCTGGTCTAGCCTGGCAGCCCATATAATGAAATGTCTCTCTGTACTTAGCTCCTTTACAGTCAAAAAAATCAAAGAAAACACAACAAAATACATAATCCAGACTCTCTGTGAATTTTCCATTTTTACGTGGCTTATTTTTACTCTATCACTTTACTTCTTTTAATCTATAACTATCTGTACTCTGTCTCTTTAAAGACTTTAACCTTTTTTTTAAAGGCATTAACTTTATTTTCTATATTTTTTCTTCTCTTTCGCTCTCAAGCCTACGTACATTTATCCAACATTGTGACCCAGTTAAAGGCCTTCTATGTCTGAATCTTTCCTATTGTGAATCTGTAATTTTTTTACTATCCAGGAGCACTTTTGTTTTGTGCTTTTAAATCGCTACACACTTAAGAATCTAAGCTGTGACATTCCTAGGTCAAAAACAGGTACTGCAGGCTTGCCACGCCCAGTCCAACATAGCTGAGCCGCTTGTGACTCTGAATCGGTTGCAGCTCTGAGCTGCAGAGCTGCTGGCTGCTCTGGATGTTGGCTCCACCTCTCTCCAATTTCAAAATGGAGGATGTACCATTTTCTACTAGCTCTGGGGCCGCCAGGTAGGAGCCGCACTCAGCACTTTAACTCTGAGACTGAGCGTGCAGCACAAAAACTCTTTTCATCCAAGTTACAGCCAAATCTGACATGCAGAGCACTGCGCAGTCTGAAAACATCTCTCTGTATTGTGGCAGGAATCCGCCATGCTGTCCCGCTCGCCTAAGCCTGATTCCGCCATCTGCCCAGGTGCAGGAAGGGAGCAGTGAGCCATTGGCATGGTCTCAGAGAACTTTCTTTCCGATACCAAGCGGGCAAGGTTTTTAAGTGGATTTAGTGACCACGTTGGAGCGCCAATCTGTAGTGAGAAGCGGCGGGGCTGTGTTCCGCCACCCGGCCCGGGCTAGCTTTACACCCGAAATAATTACACGGAAACTGTATTCTTTTAAATACTGCCTGGCCCATAGTTTCAGCCTCTTATTGATTAATTCTCACATCTTTCTTTAACCCATATTTAGTAATCTGGGTAGCACCACGAGGTGTGGCTTACCAGGAGAGATCTTAACCTGCGTCCATCTCGGAGAGGAGCAGCATGGAGACTCACTATGGCGAATCCCTGAAGCGTCTCCCCCACTCTCTACTTCCTTGTTCCCACAATTCTGTTCTGTCTACTCCACCTACCTAATTTTCTGTTCTTAAAGGGCCAAGGCAGTTTTCTTTATTAATAATGAAAGTAACACATAGACACTCCTCCATCATCATCTATCCTATCTTTGTGAGTCTAAAGTTTATATTTAATTTATCTTTTATCATAACTAAGGAAAATTATAACTATCTGTCTTCAGCTCTTCAAAGATCCCAGATGGATATATTATTACCTAAGTAAACAGGAAGTGCATTGTAAGCAACTTCCAAAACACTAGAATTGACAGAGACATCTTGATGCCTAGACAGTCAGCCAGAGTTCTTCTGTACCATTGGGGTATCCTCCTTCAGCCTATAGACCCATAGTATCCAGCAGACTTTTCCGTGAAGCAGGAAATTTGAGGATCTATACTGCCCATATTGCCAGTTTGTTAGTCATGTTCTTCTGTTTCCTGCAGAATATCTGGCAGTTATTCATGAAGCAGGAACCCTAAAGAACTGTCTCACCTTTAGGCAAGTTCAACAGCCATTTTTCTGTGTGCCCTGCATGTTCAGTTCATATAGCATACCATCAAGCAGTCCAGGCAAGAACAGTATCTTGCCCAAATGACTAGCCTTGTCACATTGAAGGCAAATTCTAAAACGAATTTCTTCAATGCCCATCAACCTCTCTGAAGTAATTGGTGCTGCCAGAAGCAGACATGTCTCACAGTTGAGAAAAGCCTTAAGTTGTTAAAACATTTTAGATGCCATAGTCTGTAGGCCTTTGAAAGGTTTAAAGAATATCTATCTAACTAAAAAATGTCTCTGTATATCTAGAAAACCTAACTAACATGACTGCAAGTTTGACTCTTATAAATGACTATTCTATAATTTTTAATTATATATTATATTTTTAAATGAGATTTATAAACATAATACCTTAAACAAGAGCAGAAATATATATAACAAAATTGACCTTAAATTTGTATCAATAAATCAAAGGCCATACCAATGGAAAATATCCATTTCTATATCATATCCCACCTTAAATGAAAACAAACATTTATAAAAAATCATTTTGGGAAATTGGGCATAGTTTTCTCCAAACTGCTTCCTGCTGTTTGGTGGGCAAAGTATTTTTAGGCTTCATGGAGACCTTTAAGGGGGTCTTGTTCCATCAAACCATATTAGCTTGGAAAGAATCCACAGGTTCTTGTCTTCTGTGGAAACAAAAGCAGAACATCTTTTCCAAAGCAACATACCCTTAGACCCAAATTTTGAAGTCAAGATACCTTTAAAATATATATGCTGGTTTAGCTTAGCATATTGAACAATGAAATTAAATATATCTTTGTAGTTAGCTCATTCACAGGCAAAAAATTAAAAAAAAACACAATAACATACATAATCTAGATTGTGTATTTTCTATCTTTATGTGACTTATTTTTCTATACTCCTTTAATCCATGACTGTACTCTTATATTATTTTTACTGTCTTGTTAAAGATTAGTTTTATTTTTAAAACTATTTACTTCTTTTTATAACTGTCTATACTCTTTTTCCTGTCTCTCCCAAGCCTACATAATTTTTAAACACACTGTGACCCATTCAGAGGTTTATTTTTTTTTTCAGAGGTTTATTTTTGTCTAAATCTGTCTTTATTGTGTATATCTAATCATTTTCTGACCAGGAATGCCGTTTTTTCCCTAAATGTTAAGCAGATGTGATAGGACCAACTCTGTGGCCCTGCCTATTAGCTCTGCCCCATCCAACATGGCAGAAATATGTTCACTGACTCTGTGAGCCATGCTCACCGCCCCAGCTCTAGAGAGGCAGTGTGTCTGTGCGCCATTAGGTAATTTGTAGCACATTACTCATAAATCCATTTAAATGTAGGTCCTCCCAAAAGAGAGTTTTTTTTTTAGTATTTATTTATTTATTTATTTATTTATTTATTATGTATACAATAGTCTGTCTGTGTGTATGCCTGCAGGCCAGAAGAGGGCACCAGACCTCATTACAGATGGCTGTGAGCCACCATGTGGTTGCTGGGAACTGAACTCAGGACCTTTGGAAGAGCAGGTAGTGCTCTTAACCTCTGAGCCATCTCTCCAGCCCCCAAGAGTCAGAGTTTTTACTGCCAGCATGAACCAAAAAGCCACCTCTTAAAGAAGCCATGCAGTTTTTGCTGCTAATGCTGAGTCAGGAAGCCTTCTCTTAAAGGAGCCATGTCTCTGCTCACCACCAGCAAACAGAGCCTATCTGAAAAAAATGCAGCTATCAAGAAGCTTCAATTGACTCTCGATTTTGTGTCTAGAAGCCCTTTTTTTAATTAAGCTTTCTGAGGCTTTATGTGGATGTACATTGCTGAACACTGGGTGCCATTTTGTAAGCAGAGGCTGCTTGCTTGTTTTCCAGCCACCCAGACCCGAATAATCACAGAGATACTTAACACTGTTTGCCCTGTCTCATGAATATTTCTAACTAGCTTTTACATCTTAAATTAACCCATTTTTATTAATCTGTGTATTGTCTGTGATCTACCTGTAAATTTCTGGCATTCCGGCATCTTTCTCCTTCAGCAGCTACATGGCATCTCCTTGACTCTGCCTATTCTCTCTACATATCTCTTCCAGCCTGGCTATATTCTGCCCTGCTATACACCAAAGCAGCTTTATTCATTAACCAATAAAAGCAACACATGTACAGAAGGACATCCCACATTATTCCTGAAAACACTAGAACAAAAAGAAGCAAACTCACCCAGGAGGACTAGACAGCAGGAAATAATCAAATTGAGAGCAGAATTCAACAATACAGGAACAAAACAATACTAAGAAACAATGAGATAAAGAGTTGGTTCTTTGAGAAAATCAACAAAATAGACAAACCTTTATCGAAACTAACCAAAAGGCAGATAGAAATATCCAAATTAACAAAATCAGAAGCAAAAATGGGGACATAATAACAGACACAGAGGATATCCAGAGAATCATCAGGTCATGCTTTGAAAACCCATACCCCTCAAAATTGGAAATTAAAGGAAATGGACAATTTTCTGAATAAATATCACTTACCAAATTAAGTCAAGACCAGATAAACAAATTAAATAGCCCTATAACTGCTATAGAAATAGAAACAGTCATCAAAAGTCTCCTAGCCAAAAAAAAAAAAAAAAATCCCAGAACCAGATGGTTTCAGTGCAGAATTCTACAAGATTTTCAAAGAACTAATACCAATACTCCTCAAATCAGCTTCTTCATTAACCAATAGTGATGTAACATTCACAGCATACAAAAGGGCATCCCTCATCACAGGCAGACGAAAAAGCTGAAAAGTGTTGGAGTCAGTGCGACACAGCTCAGCAGTGAATACAAACAGGCCACATGCATGAATCTTGAGATAACCATGCTGAAAGAAAAATGGCACATGCAGAACAATATGCAGTGTTCAGTTACACTTGAAAACAAGGTGAAATTAGAGAAAAAAACAGAATTGCTTCCATGGACATTCAGAAAGGACAGGCTGACTACAGAGAGAAAAAATTTTCAAGTGTGCAAGGCTAGGATCTGTTTGTTTGGTGGGTGGTTGGTTGGGTGTTGTTGTTGTTGTTGTTGTTGTTGTTGTTGTTTTTTGAGACAGGGTTTCTCTGTACATTTGGAGCCTGTCCTGGAACTAGCTCTTGTAGACCAAGCTTGCCTCAAACTCACAGATATCCACCTGCCTCTGCCTCCCAAGTGCTGGGATTAAAGATGTGTACCACCACTGCCTGGCCAGGATCTGGGTTTTAATGTATGTCAATTTTTCCTAAAGCACTGTCCAGAGTAACAAGCAGGGAGCACCCCAGAGGCTGAGTGCTCCGTACATGGTAGTCTGTTGCTCTTATCTTTGTTGGATTATGTTCATTTCTGCATGAAAGAAGTGCAGGTGTTGGGCAAAGGAGGGATACGGAGTGAGAATGTGCCTGGCGCTGTGCCATGGGGTTTTCAATGGCAGACATAAAGGTGAAAGTGATGTCAAGCTTTCAATTGTTTCCCTGAAGCCAGGAGGGCATGGAGCACAGGGAGGGAGGACTCTGTAAAGAACCTAGCATAAGCCATTTGTCTAATTAACATAGAAGGGGTGCCAAGTGTAGATTGATAATCTGTGACTTACTGTTAGGAGTTTATAAATTACTAACAAGTCATTTTTTAAAGAAAGTCATGATGATTTGTTTCCTAATTGATTTAAACCATAGTTTGAGATTGTGTGTACATCTCACTTCTTTTTAATCCTTTCCTTTAATTTGCTTCCCATTTGAAGACTGGTACAAATGACTCTGGAAGGTAGGTAGGTTACTTAACATACTCAGTTTTAAGAAACCATTAACAGTTTTATAGTTAACAAAAATATAAGTATTTCAACATGTTACAAATAAATAAAAGGGAGAACATATGCAGAAGAGTGGCCTTGTATGTGATGCGCATCTGAAATGTGGCTGTAAAGTGTCAGCGCTGTAAGAAACACGCCCAAATGGAAACATCCGAAAGGAGTGAAAGGCAGACTGCAGCTCGTCTGCTGGAGGAGCTGCTGCTAAGCAGAGAACTGTGGCCCTGGCGGCCTTTCTGCCTGCTTAATCCTGCAGTCTTGCATGGCCTACAGCCAGCCGCAGACAGCTAGATGCCCTGTAACAGCTAGGCATCTGTCTTCAGGTTACTTCAGATCTCCATTAGACAGCCGTGTAAGTGTGTGTCTGTAATCTTTTCAGTTGCAGAAGATCATAAGTAAGCAAGATGACTTCAAGACAGTGAAGACGAATGAGACGGAATCCCAGGTATGTAAGGAAACGCTTCCAAACACATGGTGTTGGTAAAATCTGAACTCTGGTCCTCACACTGTGTGGTAAGTGCTCTACGCACTAAGCTGTCTCCATAGCTCATTATCTCATCTCATTGTGGCTTCAAGGTACATTGTTATATGGCTACAATATTTATGCTGTCGTTCCCCTTTTGGGAAGTATTTAACATATATCTGTCTTTCATAGTTCATAAGGCTGCAAGGAATAACCCTAGAATTATGCTATTTTATAGGCATGTGACTACATCTTAGGGATAACTGACCACAAATTCAGTTGCTGGATCAGAGTGTGTGACTGTTGGTAGGTTAACAGATGACCAGTATTAACCAGTATTCGTGTGGGTCACTACTTTCCATTCCCACCAGTGGTGCATACCAACACATTTCAGCTGCCTGCCATCTGGTAATTGTAAGTCCATCTTGCAAGATTTTCTTAAACTTCTGAATCACTCTACTTTAGGACATATCTATTTCAAATATGTAAGTTTTTAAAAAATCACAGCCTATGCCAAGAGCACATCTGTATATCCCAGCACTCAGGAGGCAGAGGCAGACAGATCTCTGTGAGTTCAAGGCCAGCCAGAGCTACACAAAGACACCCTCTCAAAAACCAAATACAACCTCCCCTCCACTGACATCACAGCAGGGGAGGATACCTGATGTCAAGTTGTCTTCTTAGGAAGAAAATTATTTTTATTTAGTCCAGGCTAAAGAATTGCTCACCTGGTAAAGCATTTGCATTGAAAGCCCAAGGACATAAACTCAGTCCCACGTAGAAGCTAGATTTGGTAGTGTATGCTTGTAATCCCAACACTGGTAAAGTGGGCAGGAGTATCCTTGGGGTTCCCTGGCAAGCTGCCTAACCTAACCTAGTTGGTAAGCTCTGGGCCAGCGAGAGACCTGATTCCCAAAAAAGTGTTCATATTCCTGTAGGTGACACCTAGGGTTGTCTTCTGGCCTACACACATACAAACACTGTTAAAAACAACAATAATTAAGAGCTGGGGAAATGGCTCAGTGTCTAAAGCATTTGCATGGAGGCATGAGAGCTCAACTCACATACACTCTGTGTGGGTGGAAGGGTCACAGTGACTGCAGCTTTGCAGATACAGTGCTCTGGCAAGGCAGGGCCAGTTAGAGACCCTGCCTCAGTGCAGTGGCGAGCAATCCAAAGGAACTGCATCAGCCTTGAGCCTCCATTCGTGTGCACCAGCAAAGACACCTGTGCCCACACATGTGAATGAGTGCATATACATGCACTCCACATATACACTATCGCAGGTGTGTATTAATACGTGAATGAGAAATTCCCTGAAACAAAAATGAAAACTTAGAAATATTTGTTTGCTTAGAGCAAAGTATGTTTAAATTGTTAAAAAGTTAAAACTTTTTAAGAGTATTGACTGAGCTTCCAGAGGTCCTGAGTTCAATCTCCAGTGCCCACGTGGCAGCTCACAGCTGTCTATAAATCTTGGCCTGTGGGATCCAGTACACAGACATCCATGTAGACCAAACGCCCACATACATAAATAGATCTTTAAAGAGGGGAAACCGGCAGGGAGACTGAGTGCACTCCGCGGTGGTGCTTACAGAGCGCCCACAGCGTCCTGGGTTCAGTTCCAGCACCACTTAAGTGAAGCAGACGTGCAGCCCAATCTAGGACGGCACGGTCCTCCTTGCTGCTGGAAACCTGTCTCAAAGTATAAAAGTTGAAGTGGACTTGTAAAGGAAAATCAAGATCTCATAACCAGGGGCTTCAAAGCAGATGCGGTGTACAACTCTAACTTCATTTGATTTTATGCTCAGAGCAAGACTTAAATCTAAATCTAATTAGAAAAACAAAATTCTCAGGGAATTAAGGGGAAAAGTTGGTAAATATAATCAAAATACATTGTATGAAATTCTTAAAGAATTAGTAAAAATATTTAGCTACCATGAATTTTACTCATGCTTTGACATTTGGTCTGATGTTTGGTAAATGTCAAAAGTAGAAGCTATCCCTCTTCTGAGCTTAAATTTGGGGACATTTGGCTATTCAGTTGATCTGTCCCCTCATTCTGTAATCCTGAGGCACACACCCTCTACACTTCAAAAGATATGTAGAACCTTAGGACTGTGGAAATTTGAATCTAAAAATAAAAAATTCTAGTTATAGCCAAACTGAGTGGAAGAGAATGAAGACATGCTTTCACAGATAATGGTGTCTGTGGGCCCGGGGCAGACGAGGCTTTGCTAAGAGTGCCAAGGAGCTGCAGGCCTGCAGCTGTTTGAGTTACGCAGCCCTGTTTAGACGGACAGGTTCTGGAGTAAGTCTGTGGTGCTGGCTGGAGTTTAGTCATGGCCCTGTCTGGACTGCCACTCTGCAGGGAGAAGTCGGCAGTGAGGACAGGAGTGTAGGGTGGAGCTAGAAGGATCACTGGGCACTGGACTCCAGGCCAGTGTGGTGTGGGCTACAGAGAGCCTCTGGGTGGCAGTGTCAGGGCACTTCAAGGAGTGCTAGGAGGGACTTGGTCCACTAGTCCAGCGTGGCAGCACGCACCCGTAACCCCAGCTGAACTGAAAGAGGGCGAGGAGTCCCACCCTGGACTCTCTAGACTTTTGACTTTTCCCCATTCAGCGTAGTTTCAACTGTAGGTTTGTCCTGTTAGGGCATGTCCCTTCTGTTCTTAGTTTCTGTAGAGTTTCATCACAGAGGATGTTAGTGGAAGTTGGGGGAGTCCTGTTAGCCAAGGTCGTAGGCAGGAGTGACTGCCCTCATTGCCTTCACATCCTGCAGGACACACTCATGGACATTTCCCCAAGCTCACACCCACAGGTTCCTTTCTGTGCTTCTTTATAGGAACCAGCAGTGAAAGAGCCTGGAATTAACACAACCCTTCAAGTGCGTTTCTTTGGGAAAAGAGGAGAAAAAAAACTTCATTATAAAGAATTTCGAAGGTAAACATAAAATCTGGGGAAATGTTATATGTAAGAAATGAAGAAACTGTCCGGGTGGTGGTGACACACACCTTTAATCCCAGCCCTCAGGAGGGGTACGCAGGCAGATCTCTGTGAGTTCAAGGCCAACTTCATCTACAAAATGAGTTCCAGGATAGTCAGGGCAACACAAAGAAACCATGTCTCAAAAAGCCAAGGTGGGCGGGGGGAGAGAGAGAGAAAGAAAGAAACTGAATATCCTCATTTTCTAGAACTGCATACTATAAGGCAGCAGTTGTCGGCTTCTGACCCGTGGGCAAACCTGTCTCCAGAATACTTACATTGTGATTCATAGCAGTAGTAAAATCACAGTTATGAAGTAGCAATGAAATAATGTTGTGATTGGGGTCACCACAATATGAAGAACTGTATTAAAGGGTCACAGCATTAGGAAAGTTGAGAAACCCTGCTCTAGACCTAGATACTCTTTATGGTTCTTTAAGGTATTTATCACTGAGGATTTAACCTATAAAACATAAAGTTACTATTCTTAAATATTCTAGCCCATTTTTAAAAAATAATGTCTGATTTATAAAATGTAATGGTTATTTTTGGTTACTTGATATTGGCAAATAAGAGACATGCCCCAAGCATCACTTTGGGTTATTTGTTTTGTTTTGTTTTGTTTTTTGAGACAAGGTTTCTTTGTGTGCTTTTGGCTGTCACTCTGTAGACCAGGATGGTCTCGAATTCGCAGAGATCACCTGCCTCTGCCTTCTGGGTGCTGAGATTAAAGGTGTGTACCACCACCACCCAGCAATTTTGTTCTTAACACTAAACAAGCAGCCCAGCTTAACACAAAAATAAGGTCATGCGCTGTGCCCCTTAGTGCAGCTCTGCTGGGACCAGCACTGGCACATCTCAGCCGGGTTACTGTGCACTGAAACGGTCCTGAGATGTGGACACTCAGCTCTGGTCTACACAGGCCTCTTCTGCAGAGGTCCAGCAGTAAATCTTCATGACCAACAGCTGCATTGTGAAAGTAGCCAGTGCGGTAGGAAGCAGACTGTTCCACGTCTCAGATAAAGCGTCATGCTAACATACTTCCCTGAACTTGTTTCTTCGTAAAATTAGAGTATCTGTTTACTGTAGTCCTTAACACAGTGGAGCCCTGCTTACCTCCTCCCTGGGCCTCCCTGGAGCACTCTCTGGAACACAGTTTCTAAACAGGTACTAGAAAGCAGCAGATCAGAATACTAGAAAAATCCTGATATGGAAGGCAGGGGGCCTGCATCTTGCTTGGCTCCCTGCATTTCTGCTGAGATTTGCTAAGTCTATATATACTTATATACCGTGTGCTGTTGTGTCTCAAACACTAAGCATAATCCTTTTTACAAGCTATGTGGAAAACATGCATGCCATTCAGATGCATTGCAATGAATGCTTCTGTCAATGAAGAGATTTTACCCCATGTGGGAAGTTAGGAGTAGATTAAAGGGAGACCCAGGGAAAGGCGTGTAGCCCATGAAGATAGATGGGTTTTTATGTACGTTTATCAGGTGGGTTTCTTTTTAAAAGGCCCTTGGCATTGCAAAGAAGCTGCCGTGTGAAGAGAGGTGTGTTCTTCCCTTTCATAGCTGACAGCAGTGAACAGAAGCATGCTGTAGCCAGTGCTGTTCAGAATGAGGTGTCACCTCTGCTTTTCTCTCATTCTCTGTCCAGTTGGTCACCAAAAACTATGAATTCCCTTCTCGTGACCTCTTGGTCCCTCGGTTCTCCAGTGCTGCGGCAGCCCAGCACACTTCTTTGCCTCCTGCTCCATCTCCCTGGTCAGCCTCCCAGTCTCTTACCCTCTTCCCTCCTATCCCAGAAGGTGGAAAAGAACAGCACAGCTGTTGTGCACGCCTCTTCGCTCACTACAGACTTCTTTTAATTATCCTGATGCAAATCAGCCAAGGGGCGGTTAGCACTCAGTCAGTTAAGTGCTTGTTCTATAAACACAAGGGCCTGAGTTCATTTGCAGCAGCTATATGAAAAACAGCCATGGCGACACATGCCTGTGCCACCAGTGCTATGGAGGCGGAGACAAGGACCCTGGAGCTCACTGGCCAGACAGATCCACTGAATCGGCAATGGCAGACCCTGCCTCAGAAAATGAGGTGGAAAAGTGATAGAGGAAGACAACAGGCTTCAGTCTGTAGCCTTCGCAAGCATTGAAACACACATGCACCAACATGCACCCATACACACTAACACACATGCACCCAAACATGCGTACCTACACACACCTACATATGCACCCATACACACATAGCCATGCATGCACCCATACACACGCACTAACACACTAAAGCACATGAACACACTAACACAAAGTCATTGAATATTATCATAGTACACAATACAATAAAATTCAGTAAAACAAAATACAAAATATATCAGTAAAATATTGCTATCCATTAGTTCAACCCACAACCCAAAATGCATTCAGTTTTAGACAAAATTCTGCTTTGACCCAGAAAGAAATATAGCATCAAAAATCTGTGCATCCGGTACATTCGGCAAATGTTGCAGGAGACAGGCGCTCATCGCAGAGTTAGACATCTACGCCCATTCTCCCCTCTACACTTGGAAGTTACAGGAGAAATGCAGACCCTAAAGAAAGCTACTAACAATGGTGGTTTTCTCCCACTAGCCTGATTGTATGTATTTCTTTATCCCATGTATATAGTCTACCCATTTTAAACTGTATTATGGCACACAAAAGGTAAAATTTATTTAAAGGAGATTGCAACACATGAAAGCATAGGATGCTCATAATGGCTTTGACATTACTCAAGTAATAAACCCTAGTGCAATTTTTCTAGATTCTTGTTCAAGAAAGTAAAAGTTTAATCTGACAGCTATCAATGTGACTTTGCTCAAAGTAACATGCTGGTTTTATTTTTTTTAAAAAAAAAAAAGTGTGTTTTGTCACATAGATTCACACTGTTGCCCCAAAAACTGCAGATAATTTCATGTAGACCTAAGCTTCTGATACAAAATCATTGTTTCTATGTTGGTATCCATTAATTATTAAACTAAAGGAATGTCCTCCCCTATACTTAATTTTTCCGGCTGTTGATGTTTGTGCATTGGAAAATGCTCTTTTCTGTAGATCTGTTAAAGCAGCATTCAGCATAACTTTTACACCTTCACACCATGGCAGCTCTGGGTGCCAGGTGTAGTACAGACCTGCTGGACTGTTGGGCTTGGCCTGTCTCCGGCTGCTCTCTCGCGCCCTGACACAGCCTGACGCTTCCTTCTGCTCACCTACCAGAGGCCAGCAGTTGTGGGGAGGCGGGAGCTGCCTCACAGCCCACTTACAGTATTAAGGGGGAATGCCACTCGCTGCTTATACCACTTTCGTACTTTACTGTTTAGATTTATGGAAAACTTACAAACGGAAGTTCAAGAAATGGAATTCCTTCAGTTTTCTAAGGGTCTGAACTTCATGAGGAAGGAAGATTTTGCAGAGTGGCTCCTTTTCTTCACTAACACCGAAAATAAAGACATCTACTGGAAAAACGTGAGAGAAAAGTTGTCGGTAGGAGAGGTCGGTATACCTTTTCTTTACACATTTGAGAGACATGAAACAGATCAGAAATTTCATAGGACATAGTGACTTGTAACTGAACTGATGCAGCCAGGTCAAGGACACTTCCCTAGTACCAGCTCCCTGTCATGAGCTGCCTCCGACACAGCACAGCCCCTGTGAGGCTGCAGCTCCACCGTGGACGAGGCTCTACCCAGTGCTGGCAGCTGCTCTGGAGAGCTTAGCCAGTGGAAATAAGCAAGGCTGTTTGGGAAGAAGGCCATGGTTGTCTCTGTTTACATAGGATTTGACTATGTACCTAGTGAGCCCATCAGAGCCCCCTTGAAAACCATCAGGAAAAAACTGAATTCAATGAAGTGCTGCTGTGTCGTTAACATATTAGGAGTAGCTGTCCCGTGTACACATTTTCACAGGAAATGTGATTTGTGTGTGAGCTTCAAAGTGATGATCACCAGACTCGTAGTCGTGGTTTTGTACGCGTCTGAGTGACTTTCTGTTGCTGTGACACCATCACTAAGGCGATTACAGAAGGCAACATTTAACTTGGGCTTACAGGTGCGGGCTTAGACGTCATGGCGACAAAGCAAAGGCATGGTGGCAGGGACAGCTGAGCGCTCACATCGCCATCCACAGGTTGGAGGCAGAGAGCGAGGGAGAGAGAGACAGACTGACTCTGGGAATGAATGACACAAATCTTTTGAAACTTCAAAGTGTCACATACTTCCTCCAACAAGGCCACACCTCCTAACTCTGTTCACACAGTTCTGCCCACTGGGGACCAGGTAGGCGAGCATGAGCTAGGAGCCATGGTGCCCTTCTCATTCAACTGTCTGTCCTGTAGTGAGATTTCAAGGGATTGTTTGTTTTTTTTAATTTTTTATTATTTATTTATTTACATGTACACGTGTATATGTCTGTATATATGTGTATATCTGAGGTTGGGTCTATCCCCTGGAGCTGGAGTTACAAGCAGTTGTAAGCTGGTGTGGGTGCTGGGAGTTGAACTCAGGTCCTCTGCAAGAACAAAACATGCTTCCACCCACTGTGCCATCTCTTCAGCGCCTGTTAGTTTTCTTTTTGTTTTGAATCAGTGCCTTGCCATATCTTAACCTTGAACGCTCAAGTGGTCTTTCACCTCAGCTTCCCTAGGAGCTACGACCACAGGCGTGTGTCACTGCGATTTTTTACCTTTGTCATTTTATGTAAGCAAAATGTTTTTGGAGTGAGCAAGTACTTTTGTATAAGATCTAAAGAACTATTTCTGTTTTTAAAATTATGAACCCCTTTCTCTCTCTTTTTTTTCTTTCTTTTTTTTTTGGTTTTTGTTGTTATTGTTTTGTTTTATTTTTTGTTTTTCGAGACATGGTTTCACTGTGGCTTTGGAGCCTGTCCTGGAACTAGCTCTTGTAGACCAGGCTGGCCTCGAACTCACAGAGATCTGCCTGCCTCTGCCTCCCAAGTGCTGGGATTAAAGGTGTGCGCCACCACCGCCCGGCTTCTCTCTTTTTTTCTAATGTGTATCCATGTTAGTGCATGTGTGTGTACGTGTGAATCACATGTGTGCAAATGCTCACAGAGGCCAGGAGGTGTCAGATCCCCTGGAACTGGAGTTACAGGAGATTGCAACCCACTCTGTGTAAGTGTTGGGAATGGCATTCCGGTCCTATGCAAGAGCAGCTGATATTGGTAACTGTTGGGCCATCTCTCCAGCCTTTGAAAGTCATTTCTAGCAAAAGGGAAAAGATCAAGTATGAGTGACCCAGCCAGGCATGGCGGCGCATGCCTTTAATCCCAGCGCTCGAGAGGCAGAGGTGGGTGGATCTCTGAGTTCCAGACCAGCCTGGGCTACAAACTGAGTTCCAGGACAGCCAGAGCTACACAGAGAAACCGTGTCATTAAAAAAGGAAAAGAAAAAAAAATATATGAGTGATCCTTTTCCTCCTCTCATAATGTTGTCCAGTAGGCCTTGAATTTATAATTCCCCTGCCTCAGCCTCCTGTATGCCACCATGGCCAGACAGGCAATACAATTGATAATTGAAGTGGAAATACATAATTACAAGTGAATTTAATTTTTAAAATGAAGAAATGTTTATAATGATGGTGCACGCCTCTAGTCCCAGGACTCCAGAGGCCAAGGCAGATAGATCTTGAGTTTGAGGCCAGCCTGGTCTATAAGGGAGTTCCAGGACAGTCAGGGTCACGAAGAGAAACCCTGTCTCAAGAAACCAAAAAATTGGAAATTTTTTTAAGAGGAAGGAAATGTTTACAACCCTGA
Source organism: Arvicola amphibius (assembly GCF_903992535.2). Classification (NCBI taxonomy): domain Eukaryota; kingdom Metazoa; phylum Chordata; class Mammalia; order Rodentia; family Cricetidae; genus Arvicola; species Arvicola amphibius. The sequence goes on from NC_052059.1 coordinate 56,061,788, forward strand.
TTAGATACATCTAATTTAAGAGCTGCCCCTAGTATTGACTAGGAGATTAAAAGGTTTACATATAATGTCCTCCTGGGCTGGTCAGGTTGCCAGGTGAAGCTAATGAGCACACGGTGGAATCTTTTCAAACCGTGACTCTCAAACACTAGGAGGATCTGAGAACTTAAAGACAGACTGTCGGCTAGTACAGAGTACCTGAAATGCTTATGTTTCTACACTACCCTGCACAACGGAGTGGGCGCTCACAGAAGATTCAAGATTATTGGGTCAGAGACAAGAAAAATAAAAACAAAAAAAAATGTTACTTATAGCAGGAGAATGAACATCCTGTTTGTGCTGGTTTCCCCTTGCCACCCAAGGCCAGTAACAGTGATTCTGAGATTCCCTGAGGGAAGCTGCTGTGCGAAAAATCATACACAGCCAAACAAATCAGTCCTTCCCACCAGGCAGGAAGCGGTTTCCTGACCTTTGCTGCAGGAGGCCTTGTTTTCATTATCCTGGCAGTAAGCAAAGTGGTCCTCTGTCTGAGGAAACCCGTGTGGGTAGGGCCACTCCTAGGCTGTGGTCCTGGGTTCTAGAAGAAAGCAAGCTGAACAAGCCATGAGGAGTAAGCCAGTAAGCATCACCCCTCCATGGCCTCTGCATCAGCTCCTTCCCCCTGGTTCCTGCCCTGCTTGAGTTCCTGTCCTGACCTCCTCTGATGGAGAACAGTGCTGTGGAAGTGGAAGCCAAAATCAGCCCTGTCCTCCCCAAGCTGCTGTGGCCATGGTGCTTCATCACAGCAATGGTGACCTCACCAGGACAGGACATAAAGTCACAAGAACAGAAATCACAAGTGAACAGTGCGAAACCTCATTTTGAAGATGCACAAGTTCAGATGGTAATGAGATTCCATTTCCACCTGTAGAAAAGCCTAGCATGCACAAGGTCTGAGTTCACACCTCAGCATGCTGAAAAGAGAAGAGAAGTGGGCATCGGAACGGCTGCACTCCATGCCTGTTTTAAGATCATGATACGCTATACAGAGAAATGATACTTGACCCACACTGTGCGGACAAATTCACTGTGGGGAAAAGGAAAGTGGCGTGCAGACATGCGCAGAGAGGGTGTTCCCAGTCAGACAGGCAGTTTGTGTTGTGTGGGTCACAGCCGCTTGTGTGTGAGCTGTGTATTTCTGGAAGCATGCAGGTGCAGTCCATGCCTTTGCAGTGGGGTCAGAAGAGGGGTCGGAGGAGGAAGGCAGGCTTGTTACCCCTCACACTGCTGGCATTTTTTCACCTTGGTCACATATTCTTTCTAGTTCTTTTGTTGGGCTGGAGAGATGGCTCAGGTTAGAACACTGCTGCTCTTGCAGAGGACCCAGTTTGATTCTAGCGCCCACATTGTGGCTCACAGCTGTCTGTAACTTCATCCAGGGGATCTAATGCCTGTTCTGGCCTCCATGGGCACCAGGCATGCAAGTGGTACACAGACAACACCCGTATGAAAAATAATACATTTTTTGAATTTGTTGCAGTTTTACAACTTCGATTGCTCCACAAAGGCAGAAAGCAGTGGGACTTGAGCAGACCACATGTGAACAAAGGGCAGGTCCTAAAAAGGCCCTGTAGAAATAAGAATTTTCTGTCAGAACTTCCACTGGTCCAGCCAGCATGTACCTGTAACCCAGCTACTCTGGAGATCAAGGCAATAGGGATACTAAGTTTGAGATCAATTCAGGCAGCATCAATTGAAGGAAGAGAATTTTCTAATTTCTTTTTTAAAAAAAAAAAAAAAAAGTCAGTAGACTCTTTATTGCTTCTGGGGTGTAGGGCTCAGGAGCTCTTGGTGGGACGGGTCCGTTTCCTCTTCACCACCACAGGCTTCTGGCTTCATAGGATGGCACTGGCCCTGCGGATGGCCGCCATGCGCAGATCGGGGCGGTACTTGTTCTTTCGGATCATGTGCCTGATGCTGCTCAGGGTGGCCCGTGCATTCTTGTTGATGGTGGTCCTTACGTAAGAAGTAGCTGGTTTGCGCTGACCGGATCTGCGTTTCATGACTACCACGACCCCTTTACCGTCGGCCGCGGGCTCCACTCCCACTGTCTTGCGGTGAATCAGCCCCTTGTAGCGGAAGGAGTTGCGGGCTTTCAGATTATTGGGTTCGGTGCTGTACGTCTGCTTATTCCTCTTAATCAGGAAACTGGAGCAGTTCCGAACGACCATCCATTGCAGATGCGCAGACATGGCGGCGGCGCCTGCTCTTCTATGGCAGACGGAGACGGAAAAACCTAATTTCTTTTTTTAATTTAAGATTTATTAATTTTATGTGAGTACTCTACCTATATATATATGACTTTATGCCAGAAGAGGTCATCAGATCCCACTATAGATGGTTGTGAGCCACCATGTGGTTGCTGGGTATTGAACTCAGGACCTCTAGAAGAGCAGCCAGTGCTCATAACTGCTGAGCCATCTCTAGCCCCCTCTCCAAATTCTTTTTTACTGGTAAAGTAGCTTTTAAACTTAGGTTTTGTTTGTTCTTAAGTATGTAGATACTGAAATCAGATAGACCAAGGTTCAAATCTCAGTTCCACTCCATAGACCTTGGACAAAGGAACCTAAGAGTTGCCTGCCTGAGGTTTAGGCAAAGATAATACACATCTTAGAGAGCTGGAGTTTCAGCATCGGCCACATTGTCCAGTGCCTGTTCACTGGTTAAGTAGGAGTGGCCCACTGAACAGGGTCTTAGTAGTCTCCTTGGCTGTAGTCATAAAGTACAGAAAAACCTATCTTCTCTCTGTTCTGGAGAAATCTAAGATCAAAGTGCCAGCAAGGCTGGGTTTAAACTGCTCTTTGGTGAAGCTTACACAGTGTCTGTCCTCTGTGTCCTCGGATGGCTGCGGCTCTGTAGGGTGTGGGGGGTACATGTACACAGGGAGAAAGGGAACAAGAGCAGCAGTGAGTATACATACTTAGGTTAGTGTGTACATTCCCGTGGACATCAGCCTTACAGGACTGCAACCCTCCCAGGGCTTTACTTTACCTCTGCAGCCTCCTTGAAACTGAGACTAAGGGGAGAAGCTAGGCCTGGCCCCAGAGTACCCAGTCCACACAGCTACACGGCAGCCTCATTCTCATGGACCTCCTGCACTCTCGGATCTAGCGTTCTGTTCTTTGTGGGGAGGCGAGAGTGGGGGGGGGGTTGCGTTAGGTTTTGTTTTCTGTTGTTGTTTTGTTTTGTTTTGTTTTGTTTTCTTGTTTTTCGAGGCAGGGTTTCTCTGTAGCTTGGAGCCTGTCCTGGAACTCACTCTGTAGACCAGGCTGGCCTCGACCTCACAGAGATCCGCCTGCCTCTGCCTCCATATTGCACTCTGTTCTGTGTCTTTAACATTTTATCAACTTGCTTAGAAAGATCTAAGTTCATAAGCTTTAGGATAGAAGACTTAACACCAATAAGATTCCAATGCATAGCGGGGTGGTGGTGGCGCGCGCGTTTAGAGGCGGATCTCTGTGAGTTCGAGGCCACCCTGGTCTACAAGAGCTAGTTCCAGGACACCTAGGGCTGTTACACAGAGAAACCCTGTCTCGAAAAACTAAAAAAGAAAGAAAAAATATATATTTTAATGTATATGTAAAATTATAATTAAAAACCTTTTATTTTATTAGAGCATTAGTTTGGATGAATTCAAGTCATTTTGCCATTTTACAACACATTTGGAAGACTTTGCTATCGCCATGCAAATGTTTAGCTTAGCTCATCGCCCCGTGAGACTGGGTAAGATACAGATCATTTCATTTTTATTGTCTGTAAGTAGTTTTACTATCGAGTAGATGATACCGATAAGGGGGTGACTAGCAGTAAGATAATATTATTCTCCGTTCATAGCACCCGCAGGCTTACTCAGGAGTCACTTTCTCTGCTTTTACTTTCTTATTCTCCAGAAGGGGAAGGACTTGGAATTGAATATGTTACTGGGAACCTTGATTACCTTGAAATGCCCTGCTTTACCCTCATGACATTTCTCAACCAGATGCATGATTTGAATACTCTCATGATTTGTGTACACTCGTGATTTGAATGCTCTTCTCAAATAATGGGAAAATGTGGATTAAATTCACTTAGACTAATTTACCTGGTTGATCGGCAGTTTCTTGCTTTGCTTTTCAGCGGAGTTTAAGAGAGCTGTCAAAGTGGCAACTGGACAGGAGCTCTCAAACAATATCTTGGACACTGTCTTCAAGATCTTTGACTTGGACGGCGATGAATGCCTCAGCCACGGGGAGTTTCTTGGAGTATTGAAAAACAGAATGCATCGAGGTTTATGGGTAACGGATTTTTAGTTTGTTTATTTTTTGTTTTTTTTTTAAATCTGTGTTTTTACATGTTAGTAACAATGGTATTAAACATAAAATTTAGAGCAAATGAAATATGTTAAATGGAATCTTTATCATTTATACAGAAACTAAACTACAGCCAAACCCTGAACTGTCTTTTACAAGAATAATATTTACCATTTTCCTTGCTTTAAAAATAACTTGAGTCTGGGAAATGGTTCCATTAGTAAGGCCCTGAGTTTGGTCCCCAGAACCAGGTAAATGCCAGGCATAGTGACATGTACTTAGAATCTCACTTCTGGAGAGACAGAGATAGGTGGGTATGTGGGTTTTGCCAGCTAGCCAGACTAGCCTCCTTTTTGAGCTTCAGGCCAGTAAATGACACCCAAGGCTGTCCTCGGACCTCTGTCATTGTACATACTTATACACACGCATGCACACACACTTGGACATACATGCACACTTGTATATTGTATGTACACATGCGCACATATATCTGAATCTAATTTCAGAAATCACAGCCTAGTATCTTACCTTGGTACTGACCTTGGACTCATTAGGTTCAAATCCTGCCCTGTCATGTATTAACTGATGAATCTTTTTTGTTTTTGTTTTTTTTGAGACAGGGTTTCTCTGTGTAGCTTTGGAGCCTGTCCTGGCACTCACTCTGTAGACCAGGCTGCCCTCGAACTCACAGAGATCCACCTGCCTCCTGGGTGCTGAGATTAAAGGCGTTTGCCACAGCCACCCAGCTAACTAATGAATCTTGAAGAGCCACTTAGTTTGTTCCTCAGATACCTCATCTGTATAATGAAGAAAATGATTGATTTACGTACAATACCTATGCAGGGAGCTAACTATGAAGCACGCAGAACCCTCAGTACATGTCATGGCTGCTCATAGTCACATGCTGGGCTCTGACTAGGGGACAGAGAAAGTCCAGAATTTTGTTTGCATTAGGATCTACTAGAAGTATTCTCATGAAATAAATTTACATCAGAATAACTTGACTTTAAGCGTCTGCACGGCAATAAGTAGATAGTTAGGAAGAGAGCCAGGAAAGAGGGATGATTGAGAGCTGACGCTTGTGTTCCTAACATAAGATTATTCATTTACAATTAGAAAAGAGATCCCGGTTCCCACAGCGCGTGTTATCTTATATAATTATATATATATGGGGAAATTATATATACGGATTTCATTACATAGATTTGGCAATATAACCCACCCTCAACTTTCTTTAGAGAAGTATGGGAAGGCAATAAACAGGGCCACGAGACATGATTCCAGTGCCTGACCTTTCTCTCGGGTGACAGGTGTCGCAGCAGCAGAGTGTGCAAGAGTACTGGAAGTGCGTGAAGAAGGAGAGCATTAAGGGAGTCAAGGAAGCCTGGAAACAAGCTTTTTAAGAACAAGATGTGTAGCAATTACATTGCTTGAAGTGCCAGAATTTGTGACTTTTTTTCAAAGAATTAACTTTCTCTAAATCTTCATTGAGTTGCCTTGTAATGTAAAAATGCCATGTACTCATTTTCTGGTTCAGGGATTGAGGCGGGGGGGAGCAAGGGGTAAAGTGTGTGCCACAGTGCACAGTCCAGCCTGTGGGAGCCAGTTCTCTCCTACCGTGGGAGTCCCAGAGATTGAACTTGGGTCATGAGCTTTGGCATCAAGTGCCCTTACCTAATAAGCCATCCAGCCAGCTCTGACTCAGTAATTTCTTGGTAAATTTTCATAAAAGAATATAATAAAAAGAACAGAAAGTATTCCTTTACAGAAACACACACTACATTGCCAGAGGCCTGTATGCAGAGTGATGCTTTGGTAAGCTGGAGGCCGAGGCTGTCACTGAGCCTTTGGACATGAGAACGTGAAGTGCTTTCTAAAAGACTAAGCAAGCACCACCAGGGACAAGTCTCACTCCAGGCTTCCCTCACCGTATCCTGTCCAGTGTGACTGTTCCCTCCCTGTGTCCTGTCCTGTGTGACTGTTCCCTCGCCGTGTCCTGTCCTGTGTGACTGTTCCCTCGCAGTGTCCTGTCCTGTGTGACTGTTCCCTCGCCGTGTCCTGTCCTGTGTGACTGTTCCCTCGCCGTGTCCTGTCCTGTGTGACTGTTCCCTCGCCGTGTCCTGTCCTGTGTGACTGTTCCCTCGCCCGTGTCCTGTCCTGTGTGACTGTTCCCTCTCTGTGTCCTGTCCTGTGTGACTGTTCCCTCGCCGTGTCCTGTCCTGTGTGACTGTTCCCTCGCCGTGTCCTGTCCTGTGTGACTGTTCCCTCACCGTGTCCTGTCCTGTGTGACTGTTCCCTCGCCGTGTCCTGTCCTGTGTGAGTGTTCCCTCGCTGTGTCCTGTCCTGTGTGACTGTTCCCTCGCTGTGTCCTGTCCTGTGTGACTGTTCCCTCGCTGTGTCCTGTCCTGTGTGACTGTTCCCTCGCTGTGTCCTGTCCTGTGTGACTGTTCCCTCGCTGTGTCCTGTCCTGTGTGACTCTTCCCTCTCTGTGTCCTGTCCTGTGTGACTGTTCCCTCGCCGTGTCCTGTCCTGTGTGACTGTTCCCTCTCTGTGTCCTGTCCTGTGTGACTGTTCCCTCGCTGTGTCCTGTCCTGTGTGAGTGTTCCCTCGCTGTGTCCTGTCCTGTGTGACTGTTCCCTCGCTGTGTCCTGTCCTGTGTGACTGTTCCCTCGCTGTGTCCTGTCCTGTGTGACTGTTCCCTCGCTGTGTCCTGTCCCGTGTGACTCTTCCCTCTCTGTGTCCTGTCCTGTGTGACTGTTCCCTCGCTGTATCCTGTCCTGTGTGACTGTTCCCTCTCTGTGTCCTGTCCTGTGTGACTGTTCCCTCGCTGTGTGTTCTCTGAGAGTGACAGTGGCTTGTCTGGAATCAGGATAAAGTGTTGACACTGATACAGGAAAATAGGCTTTCTTCTAAATTTTCCGTACTTTTGAGATATAAATACAGTACCCTCACTCCCAAACACATAGGTTTGGGGACTCAGCCTTCACAGGACACAGCTGAGTACCACACTTTCTTAACAACACACACACAATGATCATAAGATCAAGGTCTCATAAAGGAAGATATATTGGGCTACGGGAAACATGCAAGATGGCAGTAAAATGAATATGAAATAATGTTATGGGGAAATGTATGTACATGTTTATGTATGTGTGTACAGGTGGGCATGTATATGTATGTAGAAGCCCCTACTCCTATAAGTAGCCCCTCACCCATGTTCCAGAAGTAACCCCAATAAACTCATTAGTTCACCAAGCTAGACTTGGATGATACTATTACTTTGGTCTGTTGTGTTTTCTAAAGGTTTCCTTATTCTGTGTGTATAAGCATTGTACCTACACTGTGTGCACCTTGTGTGTACCTATGGATGTTGTAAGCCACCATGTGGATGCTGGGAACCAAAACCCAGGTCCTTTGCAAGAACACAAGTGCTTTAACCCTTTGGCCATCTCTCCAGCACCCTGTCCTTTATCTGGTGTTACCACAACATGAAAATCATACAATGTGATTTTTGTGGGCTTGTTGTAGTTTGACACTTGGATTGTTTTGAGACAGAGTCTTGCTATGTTACTCTGCCTGTCTCAGACCTTGATATGTAGTCCAGGATGTCCCTAAATTCAGAGACTCACCTGCCTCTGCCTCCTGCGTTGTGGGACCAAAGGACATGATGACAGTCACAGTACAAAAGATTGTACACACCTGCAAGACCAGTGGACCGCAGTAGAGACGTCTCACAGACGTGGTCAGGTGCTTTTCAGCAGGGCACCCAGAACATTACGTAAAAGAAGGGGCTTGTTTTCAACAGTGTGCTAGGAAAATCCCGTGTCCACATACACCTGTCATCTTCCAAGCTCATGGCAGCTCAGTGAGCTCTAAGCGCTGAATTGTTTTCTAGCCCCAAATGCCTTTCACAGTCCTCCCAGAAACAACATGGTCAGGTCTGCAGAGCAATGCCCATGATCCTGGTACCAATTTGTCTAGTTTGTTTTCTGTTGCTATGACAAACAGCATGACTGAGATCAACGTGGGGAAGAAAGCATTTATTTCAGCTCACCTCTCCTACAGTCCACCATGAGGGAGGGCAGGGCAGGGACCTGGAGACAGGAACTGATCCAGTGGCCGTGGAGGAATGCTGCCTACTCAACTGCCCCTCGTGACTTCCTCAGTCTGCTTTCTTACCCACCTGCCCAAGGGTGGCACTACTCCCAATGGGCTGGGCCTTCCCACATTGATAATTAATCAAGAAAATGCTCCCTACAGAATTGCCTATTGACCAATCTTATGACAGCATTTTCTCAATTTAAAAAAAAAGCACACACTCCTAGGAATTCAAATAAACATTTACATCTGGTAATCATTGTATCATTATACATTTAGGCAATATATGTAAACACTCTAGTGTCCATCAAAAGATAAGTAGAAACACAAATGTATGGTATACATAGAGTACAACATTACTCCACTGTAGTAAGGAGAGGCTGCTTGTTGGTTCCTGGCTACTCAGCCCAGAAATAATCACACAGAAATTATATTAATTAGATAACTGTTTGTCTCTAGCTTCTTATTGGCTAGCTCTTACATATTAATTTAACCCATTTCCATTGATCTGTGTATAGCCACAAGGATGTGGCTCACCAGGTAAAGTTCTGGCATCTGTCTTCAACGGGGCTACATGGCTTCTCCTGACTCTGCCTTCCTTCTCCCAGCATTCAGTTTAGTTTTCCCCACCTACCAAAGTTCTGCCCTATCAACAGGCCAAGGCAGTTTCTTTATTCACCAATGGTATTCACAGCATACAGAGAGGAATCCCACATCACGCCACTCCACCATATAAAGGGATGAGGTTCTGGTACATGGTACACCATAGATGGATCTTGAAAAGATCACATACACAAAATGAAAGCCAGCAGAAAGGACACATGTGCAGTGGTCGTATACCTAGAACTAAGAGTGAAGTGGGCAGTGGGTGGTCACTTGTAGTTAAAGAATGTTAGAGTTTATGAAAAAATTTGTGAACATGTATTAGTAATGGGTGCACAACAGTAAGGCTGATATCACTGAGTCAAACATCTGTAAATGATGAAAGTTTCCATTTTGTGTTATATATTTTATCACAATTTTTAGATTTGCAGTGTAATATAGCAAAACCCACCAAATGTGTACTTGAAATGAGTGAACTGCCAAGCATGTGCATTATATCTGTTCTTTTGTTTTATATAAACAAGATTAATCAATAGATTCAGCATTTGGAAATAGCAAGGAAAAACAAAGGATTGGAATTGGGATTCTCATCTTTATCTTCCTAATTTTTTTCCCACAACCACCAGTAATTTTCAAAAAAATTACATTTATTAGAAGAGGTGGCACACACACATGTGACATGGGATGCATGTGGAGGTCAGAAGACAATTTGAAGACTGTCCTTCCACCATGTGGGTCCTAGGGATCAAACTCACATCTTCAGTCTTGTCAGCAATTGCCTTTCATCCTGAGCCATCTTGCTGGCTCCCACCGCCATCTTTAATAGATATTTATAATGTCAACTTATTACTCAGATACTTACCCCAGTAATAAATATCTGAAGTAATCAATTTGTAAAAAGAGAAACGTCTTTTGGCTCATGGGTTTAGAATTTCCAGTCCATGATCAGGTATGGCCCCAATGCTTACAGGCTTCTGTTGGAGTCCAAGGTGGCAGTGATGGGAAATGCATGGTAGGAGAAAGACACTTACTCTTGGCCAGAAAGAGGAAGCAAGCAACAAAGGTCTCATTCCCCTAAAGGACATATTCCCGATGGCCCAAAGCCCTCCCTCACTAGGCCCTTTTAAAGGCTTCACTGCAAAGCCGGGCGGTGGTGGCGCACGCCTTTAATCCCAGCACTCGGGAGGCAGAGGCAGGCGGATCTCTGTGAGTTCGAGGCCAGCCTGGTCTACAAGTGCTAGGTCCAGGACAGGCTCTAAAAAAGCTGCAGAGAAACCCTGTCTCGAAAAACCAAAAAAAAAAAAAAAAAAAAAAAAAAAAAGGCTTCACTGCATCCCACAGCACGAAGATGATGAGCAAACCTTTGAAAATGTGGATCTGTGGAGTTAAAACTTGCACCACAGATTTATCTTTCAAGATAAAGCTCTAACACACATGAATTGTAAAAATAAAATAACATGTAACCAGGAATTCATGCACAGCTTTCTTGGAAGAGTGCCCCCAAATAAATTCACATTTCTGGAACACCATTGAGTCAATGCCCTCTAGAATACCTAACAACTTGGCAGAGAAACAAGGGAAGAAACTAGGCATGGTTGCTCCTGTAATCCCAACTATCTGGGAGTCCATGGATAGGATCACCTGAGTTCAGGTTTTGAGGCAAACCTGAGCAAGAATGAGATACTATGTCAGACAGGAGAAAGAGGGAGGGGTGCTGTGGGATAATGAATGCTCTTATACACTATAAAGATTTGTCACTCATATCAATTTAATAAAATGCTGATTGGCCAGAGCTAGGCAGGAAGTATAGGCAGGGCAACCAGACTGGGAGAATTCTGGGAAGAGGAAAGGCACAGAGTCAGTCGCCACCCAGACACAGGAAATAAAATGACAATGCCTTACTGAGAAAAGGTACCAGGCCACATGACTAAACATAGATTAAACGTTATGGGCTAATTTAAGTTGTAAGAGCTAGTTAGTAATAAGCCTGAGCAATAGGCTAATCAGCTTATAATTAATATAAGCCTGTGTGTGTTTATTTGGGACTGAATGTCTATGAGACCTGGAGGGACAGAAACGTCCTTCTACAGGGGGAGAGAGAACAGTTGGAGGAGCGGAAATAAAGGGGATAGAAATGGGGGGGAGAGAATAAAGGAGGGGAGGGAGAAAAAAGAGGGGAGAAGAAAGTTAACAGCAGCTGATAACTCCGTTCACTGTGAAAAGTGAGAGTACACAGATTGATCTGAGTCCCTAAGAGAACTCTGTGCTCATTAGTTAGCCGAACACAAATTAAGACAAGATACTAATCCATACTTATCAGATTGGCAAAAAAACAGAAATGTGACCCTGCAAAGGTTATCGTGAACTCAGGAAACAAGATCCCCTTTCTGGGCTATAGACAGTCTTAAGAAAACCTAGAAGGAGCCTACCTCCTGGACAGATGCTTCCAGAGGCGCATGCTAATGTATGTGCAGGAGGGTGGCTCCAAGAGCCTTCCTGCCAAGACTGCCTACGCCAGTGTCCACCACTAAGGAAATGCAGAAATAAAAGGAGCCATGAAAACGAGCATGGTTAGAACTGTGGCCTGAAGCAGCAGGGATATGTGTCCAACATAATAAGCTTAAGTCATGGGAAGCGAGATCTGTGTGTAGCGACCACAATTCACAAGTTAGAAATTAGAGCCACTGGGGTGGCTCAACAGTAAAGGTGCTTGTCACCAAGCCTGGCGATCTGAGTTTGATCCCTGGGACCCACCTGGTAGGAGGACAGAATAGATGCCCACAGGTTGTCCTCTAACCTCCACACACATGCTCACTATGACATGTGGGTGCCACACATGTATACATTCAAAAAAAAGTGAATGAATGTGGGGGAGACAAAGATTGCTCAGCCCAGTCTCTGGCCCTGCATCACCACCTGGAAGTGTGAAAATGTATTTTGTCTGATGATACTGTTTGTCCAATCAGAACGTAATTCCACAACACAACAGCAGGTTCATCTTCATACTCATTGTGTTTCTGAAACCTTCAACAGCTGGCACATAGTGAGGGCTTTGTAAAGTGCAGCTAACACACAGCTGGGCGGAGAGGGCAGGACAGGACAGATGAAGCACTGACTTCAGGAGTTGAATGTGCCCAGAAAATAAATCATAACTTTAAAAATTCAGGGGTGCCAGGTTTGGTGGCACATGCCTTTATTCCCACTACTGGGGAGGCAGAGGCAAGAGGATCACTGTGAGTTCCAGGCAGCCTTGTCTACATAGAGAGCTCCAGGACAGGCAGGACTACATAAAGAGACCCTGTCTCAAAAATAAATCCATATTCAGGGGCCTATGAGATGGCTCGGTGGCTAATGCACTTGCTGCCAAGGCTGATGACCTGAGTTCAATCCTCAGGACCCACACGGTGGAAAGAAAGAACTTGACTCCCAAAAGTTACCTTGTAACTTCCAGATGGCTCTCCCACCCACACACACAAAATAAATTAAAACATTTTTAATTAAATTTTTAGAATTTAGACACAGTAAGGATCATCGTAAGAAAGAATGCATATTCTAGCCGGGCAGTGGTGGCATATAAACAGAGACTGCTCTTTTGTTACTGGCTGCCCAGACCTGAATAATCACACAGAACCTATATTAATTACAACACTGCTTGGCCAATACCTTAGGCATATTCCTGATTAATTCATATCTTAAATTAACCCATTCTATTCATTTGTGTATCACCACAAGGCTGTGGCCTACCTGTAAGGTTCCAGAGTTCTGGCATCTTTCTTCTTTGGCAGATATCATGTAGCCTTGACTCTGCCCTCTCTCTCTCTCTCGCTATATATATATATATATATATATATATATATATATATATATATATTCCAGCCTGGCTGTATTCTGCCCTGCCATCAGCCAGCCAAAGCAACTTCTTTATGAACCAATGGTAATAAAACATATTCACAGCATACAGAGGGAAATCCCACATCAGTGGCGCATGCCTTTAACCCCAGCACTCAGGAGGCAGAGACAGACTGATCTCTGTGAGTTCCAGTTTAGGCTCCAAAGCTATACAGAGAAATTCTGTCTTGAAAAAACCAAAAATAAAAAAGTTTTGTAGAAAAGAACAGAAAAATGCATATTCTAAAAATGTGGAGTGCGAATTCACATAGTACAACCCTTCAGTGCCGTGGAGTAAATGAGACTACAAGAGGAAGAAGAAGTGATGATGTTTGGAATATCACTGCAGTCGCTTCCAAATAAAAAGAATTCCACACAAAAGTTCCACAAGGTGGCACCCTTGTGTTCCAAAACCATGCCGAGGCTCGAGCACACAGGAATGTGAGGCGGGGAGGCCCCTGGAAAATGATGCAGGGCTGAGGACTGCCACGACTTGGGGAGAGTTTGCCTGCTCCCCACATTGGGCTGTATTGAAGAGGAAGGAAATGACCCCTGACTTGTGGTGAAGTTCCCTCAGCGTCACCACCACCAAACCATGCTGAAACTGGCCCGTGTGCCTGCTAGGGGCTCGCCTTTGCTTTGGTGGGAATCAATCCTTCTTCCAGGAGAGTGAAAACAGAACCCGTTGGCTTGTAACACTCGGGTTTGCACAGTATCTGTGAGAGCTATTTGATGCTGAAAGAAACACCAAGTAAGGCCCAGAAAAATAGGAGATATGAATATTTTCACCCTGAATATATGAGTCATAGCTGTATGAAGTGACCCCAACTACCAAAGTTTATGATCCAAAGAAAAGGAAAAGATTGCTCAATGCAGCATCATTTCAGATAATAAAACTTGGAAATCACGTGACTACCCAGCGCTGTGAAAATGGATCTGTGGATTGAATGACTGAATTCTACACAGCCACTTAATGTGTGAGTGGATAAATGAAGCTGCAGGGCTGCAGGATTCTGCCGATGGCAAGGCTGTTGTGGCTCATTGTTCCAGCATCCTTTTCCCAAACACTGTGATGCTAGGCAGCGATGGGGGACGCTGGTTCCCTTTACCTGCTGCCAACACACTGGGTTCTGCCCACAGTGAGCAGCACCAGGGAGGCCGCAAGCCTAGAGTTGGAAGACAAGTCCTTTGGTGTATCCAGTCTCGGCTTTGATTCCTGCAGCCTTTGGTGCCAGTCTCTGGCTGCTTTTTGTTTTATTTTGGCATGCCTAAAACCAGCTTCATTGTGCGTCCACTCCCCACCCCCAGAGGCTCCAGCCCTTGCCTCCAGACATCCTCCCCCCCACCCTCTCCCCCTCCCCCCCCCCCCCCCCCCCCCCCCCCCGCCTTCCCTGAGCACTCAGGACTGTTCCTTCAAGCTTCTAGATCGCAGTAACTCCTGCTTCTTGCCTTTCTGTCCAGGCCCCGAACATGATAGCTGCTTCCAAGGGGGATTTTCTCTGTGTTACTCAGTGTTCTTTGGTTAAAATTCCCTAATACCTATGTTAAACCCTTCTTTGTCAAAATCAAATTTTCGGTTTTAATATTTAATGTGGATTCAACTGATAAAATGACCATGTGCAGTTGGGCAGTGATAGTGCACACCTTTAATCCCAGCACTCTGGAGGTAGAGGCAGGTGGATATCTGTGAGTTCAAGGACAGTCTGGTCTACAGAGTGAGTTCCAGGACAGGCAGGGAAGCAAAGAAAATCCTCTCTTGAAAAACAAAAACAAAACAAAACAAAACAAAACAAAAAAGACCACAAAACTGTCTAGTTACTTTTCTATTGCTGTGCTAAGACACCATGACCAAGGGAACGTAGGAAAAAAATGCTTATTTGGGGCTCACCATTTCATAGGATTGGAGTTTATGACCATCCTAGGGGGCCTGGTCACAGGCATGGCATTGGGGCAGAAACTGGGAGCTCACATCCCGAGACACAACTGTGAAGAAGGGAGAGAGCAGACACTCAGAGTACGCCAGCCTTTGAAACCCAAAGCCAAACCGCAGCGACACACCCACTTCAACAAGGTACTCCACGTAATCGTTTCTAAATAGTTCCATCAGCCAGAGAAGAGGTACTCAGACATGAGCCAGTGGGGACCTTTCTCAGTTAAGTCGCCTCACAGAACAGAGGCCCAACACAGGCAGCAGGCGCTCGGTCTTCTGAGATGGTGAATGCTCACCAAGGAGAAGCCGTCCACAGTCACTGCAAGGTTTTCTTTCAGGTTGGAATATTCTGTGCCTCGATGTAAATTCTGGGTGAAATATATTTTTATTTTGTTTTTTGATTATTTGTTTCTTGAGACAAGGTATCACTATATAGCTCTGACTGTCCTGGAACTCACTATATAGACCAGGGTGGCCATGAATTTACAGAGATTTGCCTGTCTCTGCCTCCTGTGTACTGGGATTAAATGTCTCTGCCACTATGCCCAGCTACTTATTTCTTATTAATTTACATATATATACATGTATATATACATATATATATATATATATTATGTATAAAATTTCACTTTGTCCCCACAGAAAATTCTATGAAAATGACACATAGACACATCCTTACTCTACAGGAGAACCGAGTCTAAGGGAGACAGACAAATTCTACAACCTCCCATAGATAATAAAAGATGAAGTTGAGATTCTGCAATCTCTATTTTCCTACTGTGTCCTTGAAGACCTTGTTATAGTTTGGACGTGGTTTGGCAGACCAAAATGCCTATGTTAAAAGCCCAGCCCCCAGTGTGGTGGTGTCTAGAGGTGGTAGGAAGAACCAGGACCTGACAGAACGCTAGGTCACTGAGTTGGGGTGACGATGCCTTCAGGAAGAACTACAACAACTCTCAGGGTTCCCTGATAGATTCCTATAGGTAAAGCTTTTTTGTCTAGACCACTAGTCAGCTCTGTCCCACCAGCTGGCTCCCAAATAACTGCACAGAGACTTAATATTAATTATAAATGTTGGGCCGGAAAGCTTAGGCTTATTACTAACTAGCTCTTACAGTTTAAATTAACCCATATTCCTTATCTTGGCTGTGGCTTGGGCTGAAATCACTAGTAAAGAGTTTAAAGGAAAACATCCTCATTCTAAGCCTCCTATACCTCCCTCCTGAGTGCTGATTAATCCCTGTGTGGCCCTGCAGGCTTCCCCTTCAGATGTACAGTACAATTCCTCCCCCGGCCAGCATACCCAGACAGCATGGATGATTCTTTTATAATGCTATGGTAGAAAAAGCACTCTTCCCAAGTGATCCAGGTTGAAAGGGGGGCAAACCGTGTCTTTACCATTGTGCTGCCTCGATTTTATGTCAACTTGGCACGAGCTAGAGTCATTTTAGAAGAAGGAACCTCAGCTGAGAGAATGTCTCACTAAATTGGACATTTGATTTTCTTCCTTTGTTTCTCTTCCTTCCTTCCTTCCTTCCTTCCTTCCTTCCTTCCTTTCCTTCCTCCCTCCCTCTCTTTCTTTCTTTCCAGAAACTGGTATTTACTATAGTGGAGGAAAAGGTCACTCCTCAGGCTGTGACCACAGTGTGGGGCAGGGCCTACATAGTAGAGGCAGCTAGCATCCTCAGCCTGGGGACTGTGTGGAAAAACACAAATTGCTTGTGGCTGCACTTCTGGCATGGGTGGCTCATCCACTTCCTGTGTGATTTTGTTGATGTAGCTACAGCTGTTGTCAGCTTCCTTCTCTTGCTCCAAGTTCAGGCATGGATACAGCGGTCACAGTTCCCCTTGTCCTCCTTGGGGCACTCTGCATGTTGTCATATTCCTGGCAGGATCCTGCCACATTTTCTTGATTGATGCTTGGTTTGAGGACTCAGCCCATTGTGGGAGGGGCCATCCCTGGGCTGATGGTCCTGGGTTCTATAAGAAAACAGGTTGAGCAAACCATGGGGAACAAGCCAGTAAGCAGCACTCCTCCATTGTCTCTGCATCAGCTCCTGCTTCCGGGTTCTTGCTCTGAGTTCCTGCCCTGACTTCTCTAGATAGTAGACTGTACTGTGGAAATGTAAGCAAAATAAACCCTTTCCTCCCCTAATTGCTTTTTAACAGTGGTGTTTATCCCAGCAATAGAATCCAACTAAGACAAACATGGAGATGGTATCTTGTTTAAGACAAAGCCAAGTGTTACTGAGAGTGTAACATGAATTCTAATTGTTCTTAATAATAAAATCCTGGAGTCGGCTATCAGGGGTGAAAGCTGAAGGATCAGAGAGGCAGAGCAGCCAGCCACTAGAGTTCTTAACCTCTGCCAATGCCCAGACCAAAGGGCAATCCTGTCCTTGAACTACATCCTTAGACTGACTGCTCCTCAGACTGCATCTGTCTCCACCAAACCTCAGACTGCACTGAGCTCCTATCTCCTCCCCGCTGATAATCCTCTCTCTGTCCAGTCATATAGCTCCCGTCTCCACTTCCCTAGTGCTGGGATTAAAGGCCCGGAATCCTAAGTGCTGGGATCACCTTTGTGTGAGCTCTGTTTCTCTTATAGACTGGATCAATTTCGCGTAGCCCAGACTAGTCTTAAACTAACAGGGATTCATTTGCCTCTGACTCCTGAGTCCTGGAAGTAAAGGTATGTACCATCACTGCCTAGCCTTTAGTGGCTTAGCTCTGTTCTCTGATTTTCAGGCAAGCTTTATTTGTTAAAACACAAACAAAAGATCACTACAGAAAGTCTTATGCAGATCACATATGCACTTAGCACGATGCCTCTAGCATAGCATATTGCCTGTATGATTTCCTTTCCCATAATTTGCAACTTTAGCAAAGAAATAGATGGTTTAGTAGTTAAGAACACTTGCTGCTCAGCCGGGCAGTGGTGGCACACCTTAATCCCAGCATTTGGGAGGTAGAGGCAGGCAGATCTCTGAGTTTGAGGCCAGCCTGCACTACAGAGTGAGTTCCAAGAAAAGCTCCAAAGCTACAGAGAAAGTCTGTCTCAAAAAAACCAAAGAAAAGAAAAGAAAAAGGAGCCCTTGCTGCTCTTGTAGACTGCTTAGGGTTCAGTTCTCAGCGCCCACATCAGATGGCTCACAACCATGTGTGACTCCAGTTCCAGGGAATCCCATACTCGCATAAGCACCCACACACACATAACAATAAAATCTTAAAAAAAGAAAAGCAAATTCACAACCTTAGTGTAGTCATGAGAAATCATCATCAGATGAACCCAAATCGAGGGACTTTCTACAAAATACCTAACAACACTTTTTTGTTCGTTTGCTTCTTTTGGATTGGGGTGGGGTGGAGTGGTAGGGTGGGGAACAGGGTCTCACTATGTAGCCCTGGCTGACCTGTGCTGTGGAATATTATTTTAAGGTGCATTACATTTGTCTGTGCTGTGGAACATTTGTTTAATGATGCAAAGATATATTGCATTCTTCTATGTTGTGTGGGAGCCCACGTGCGGCTCAGTTTCCATCTGGAGTCATTTCTGACTTAAAGAAGGCATTTGAGCTCAAGCTTGCCTGCTCTGCTTTTTCCAGTAACCTTGAGGGCTGGGAGTAACATCTGTGTTAGCCCATAGAAAGAACATTTTGCCCAGATGAAAGAGCACATTTTCTACTAAGATTTGGACTAGGGTATGCCAGCCAGAGGCACTCCTCGTTAGAGATTAGAAACTGCTCTGCTGAATGAGATAAGTGCACTTGCTTGAGCTTCCTCCCAAAGACGGTGCAGAGGGAGTGAGCTGCCTGCACTGCTCTTCGCTCTGCCTTTTGACTGTATTTAGTACATATGCTGTCCGCGAAATAAACTCGGGGCTGTTTGGTATTTACCTTCAATCCCCCGGGTCTATCCTATGTTTCTGTCTTCATTTCTCTTAATCTGCCATTTCCTATAACCTTGTGCCCCCTCCCAGTTACCCCCAGCTGATTCCTGTCAGCGTGGGCTCTGACAATGTTGCATTTGTTTAACTCTGTGACTGCTGTGATTCTTTGCCTGTCTAAAACACCTAATGGTCTAATAACGAGCTGGGCAGCCAATAGCGAGGCAGGAGAAAGGATAGGTGGGGCTGGCAGGTAGAGAGAATAAATGGAGAAATATGGAAAAAAGGGAGGAGAACTTCAGGGGCCACCCACCCAGCTACACAGCAAGCCACAGAGAAAGAAGTAAAGAAAGGTGTACAGAAACAGAGAAAGATAAAAGCCTAGGGGCAAAAGATGGATGCAATTGTGATGCAGCACCTGCGCTACATGCCTCAGTACGGTTGGCAAGCCAGGCAAAGGCTGGAAATTGAAGCACACACAGACACAGAGACACGGAACGCCAAGAATACCAATTTTATCGTGTTCCAGGGCAGCTTATATAGAGTCTCCCTGACCAATGGCCACGCCCTAACTCTCAGCTGCAAGCCCCCCAGAAACCACTCCCCTGTCTCATTCTCAAAGCAGCTGCAAGCACAGGAAAACTAGTTGTTTACAGGAATTTCAGGGTCTGGGGGTCCACAGCCCCCAACATGCAATAATTTAAGATAAGAAAAATGGGCTAAGCCAGGCGGGTGGTGCACGCCTTTAATCCCAGCACTCGGGAGGCAGAGGCAGGCGGATCTCTGTGAGTTCGAGGCCAGCCTGGTCTACAAGAGCTAGTTCCAGGACAGGCTCTAGAAACTACAGAGAAACCCTGTCTCGAAAAACAAAAAACAAAAAACAAAACAAAAAAAAAAGGGGGGGCTAAAAGCAAGTCAAGCTAGGGCCGGGCATTTATAAAAAAGAATAAGGCCATGTCTGTGATTTATTTGGGAGCTGGGTGGCAGACCCCCCAAAGAGAAAAAAGTTAAAAGCAGCCAACTGCAGACCAGGAACTTTGCATGTAGACCAGGCTAATTTTGAATTTCCAGAGTCCCTTGCCTCTGTCTCCATGTCCTCCCCTTCCTTCCTTCCTTCCTCCCTCCCTCCCTCCCTCCCTCCCTTCCTTCCTTCCTTCCTTCCTCCCTTCTTTTCTTTTCTTTTCTTTTCTTTTCTTTCCAGGACTTGTCCTCAAATTCTACAATAGGTCAATCCTTTCAAAAGTGGAAGTTTTATTTTTATTTTTAACTAAAGGAGCATTGCGTTTGAGGGACCTTCTAAGTCTTTTATAGTAAACGGGAGAAGGGGGCCTACAGGATGGTGTTTCAGGAAAAGGTACCTGCCTTGAAAGGCTTGCAGCTTGAGCTCATCCCTGGAACCCACTTAAAGGTTGAAGGAGAAAACTGATGCCACCAAACTGTCTTCTGGTTACACACACAGTAATGTTAAATTAAATATCGCAAACGAGCCAAAATAAATTTTATACATATATTGAGATATGAGTGACATATATATATATATATATGCAAAATGATTAAATCAAATTAATGCATCTGTTACCTCAAATACTATTTTTGTAGTTAGAGCATTTGCAACTGACTAAAATACATCCCTTCCGTCTCACTGAAGCATTGCACCGACATTCTTACACACACACACACACACACACACACACACACCTCTGGTAAATATCTTTCTCCTCTCTGCTTCTGTGAATCCAATTGTTCCAAATTCACATACAAGTGAGAATACTGTATTGTCTTTCTGGGCCTCTTGGCCAGTACTTTTCCAAAGTGTTTTTCATGTGAAACAAAGACTGAAAAACCACAGCTGGACTAGAGCTGACTAAAAGGCCCAGTGTCTACACACATATGAGAAATCCTGGGTCAGAAAATGGGCCTTGGTGGGGATTGAGATATCCCAGTGAAGCCGCTTAGATAATATTGTTGGACCCATCCTAACTTCTGAGTTTGTATAAATATTGGCAGTTATGTGAGCTGACATTTAGGGAAGCTGGGTGAGGGCTCTATGGAAACTCTCTGTACTGATTTTCCAATGGATCCATAAAACTAAGATAGTTTCAGAAGTTTAAAAAACAAAATAAGGAGAAAAAAAACCACCCCAAAATCCAAAACTCTGTACTAAAGGATGTTTCCATCCGCTGTGTAAAAATACACCCTCAAATGTTACTTCCACATTCTGCGAAGTCATGATCTGGAGAAGATTGGGTGGGTGTCGAGATTTGGACCTGTTAGCTCCCAGGTGTGTGTATGATCTGGCAGTAGGGAAGGTAAGCTACCATAGGGACATACGGGCCCCTTTGATCATCAGATTATTGAAATGCTGGCTCCGGAAATTGGAATTTCCTCAGGAATCTCATGATGGGAAAGCTCTGAAGTTTGTGTAGAAGGTGTGGCCTTGTTGGAGGAGGTGTGGCCTTGTTGGAGAAGGGGTGTTCCTTGGGTGGGTTTGATGTTTCAAAAGCTCCGGTCCCCCGCCTCTCCCACCCTCTCCCCCTTTCTATGTGGATGAAGGTGTACACCTCTCAGCTAGTGCTCCAGGGCCATGCCTGTCTGTCTGCCTTTCATCATGGTGATAGCAGACTAACCCTCTGAAAGCATAAGCAAGCTCCCAATTAAATGCTTTCTTTTATAAGAGTTACCTGAATCATTGTGTTTCTTCACAGCAATAGAACAATAACTAAGACAGTTACCTTAGTCATTTTGATCTCCATTGCTGTTTTCTGCAAGCCCTAATACATAAAGATCACACATAGAGGTAGGCTTGGTGGCACATGCCAGTGACTTCAATACTGCAGAGAACAACCCTGGAGGATGGAGAGTTCAAGGTCAGACTGAGCTGGGCAGTGGTGGTACAGGCCTTTAATCCCAGCACTCAGGAGGTGGAAGCAGGTGTATCTCTGTGAGTTGGAGGCCAGTCTGGTCTACAGAGCAAGTTCCAGGACAGGCTCCAAAGCTACACAGAGAAACCCTGTCTCAAAAAAACAAAACAAACAACAACAACAAAACAAAAACCAAGATTAGACTGAGCTATGTGTGGAGCCCTGTCTCAAAAACAAACAGAAATAAAACAATTTAAAAAAAAAAAAAAACACCTTAAGAGCAGAGTCTGTGCCTCTGGTTTTTTGTTTGTTCATTTGGTTTTGGGGTACTAAGGAGGTAACTATTATGGTTTTAATGTCAGCTTGCTACAAATTAGAATCACCTGAGTGTAGCTCCTCACCTGAACTACTGATGGCCATGACCGATGTGGGAAGAAGGAAGACGGTCTGGCCCTTAGCTCACTTGGCCTTCCCTCCTGGGGCCGAGGTGCAGCGGCTGGCACCCATGTTCCCTTCACTGACATCACAACTTGCTTTTCCAAGCTTTCAACATGGGCAGAGACCAGTCCATCTTCAGGAACCTTCTAGGCTTCTGGCACCAGACTGGGACTGCTGAGGTACCCGGCCCTGTGGACTGAGTAACTAACTGTTGTCAGGAGGGAACCTGGGGCAAGACTGCTGCTGTGGGACTTCTCTGGCCACTGAGACACGAGGACTCATGACCAAGTCACAACCAGGTTCTCAGCTCTCAAGTCTGACTCTGCGTTATTACTGTTTTAAAGCTGACTAATTTGAATCTGAAGATTATATATATATATATATATATATATATATATATATATATATATATATATAGAGAGAGAGAGAGAGAGAGAGAGTGATATTCCCATTGGTTCTGTTCTTCTAGGAAACCAGAGTAACACAGGAACCTGTTTAGGTATTGAACCTGCCTGACTCCATTTTGAAGGCAGGAGCCGTTATCCTGTATTGTTAAAAATAAGTTTCTGTTTACTGTAAGAGTGAGTTGCTCTCTGTCTCCTGGAACCTGACCTTCCCCAACCATGACCCTGACTTGTTTTTAAGAATTACCTTACTCTGCCTGACCCTCCCTGAACCTCCTTAGTCACATGATGATTTTTTTGAGTTCTTTTACCTTTACTGCCCCATTGTCTCTCTTCAGTAAAACCACTCATAACTTTACTCCTTAAAAGGGCTCAAGAGGTAAATTTGGAGCTGTTCTCTTTTACCCAACTTAGGAGGAAATCGCTAGCCAACTTCTGGGTGCACCCCCCAAAAAATATTAAGCTATCTTTAAATTTGGCTCAAATTGTGGTAATGGTCTTATTCTCACCATTGGGATTAACAGTATCCACTAGAGAAGACTGCTCAAACCTGGGTTTAAGCCAATAGAAAGTCTATCAATCAGTCAGTGACTACATTGTATCCCAATGTTCCAGATACCAGTGTATCCCCAAGCCTTTCTCAGGGTGAGATTTTAAGTACAAAAACCATGTCCCCAGTTGACATCCTTCAGTGAACCAGAACATTTATCCAGAATCAGAACTACAGAAGCCAAAAAGCAAGGTTGGTGCATTTAGAGACTTTCCCAGAATGATGAACTTTGATCAATTAGGCTTTTTAGTTTTGGCAAGTGGTGCTGTCTACATGATGAGTTTTACAACCTGAATGGTACTTCCATCACGGAATCAGTTATGCTAAGGTCTGGTACTGTGGAACAATCCTTTTCTACACTATGAATATGTATTCCTCTCATTGGTTAATAAAAAGCTGGGCAGGAAGTTAGACAGGAAAGCCAAACTAAAAATGATGGGAAGAAGGAGGGTGGAGTCAAGAGAAAGGCCAACCACCTGCCTCATAAGCAGGACATGTAAAATGAGGTAACAACCCATGAGCCACATGGCAAAGCATAAATAAAAATATGGGTTAAGTGTAAGAGTTAGCTAGTAATAAGCCTGAGCTATTGGCCAAGCATTTATAATCCATATAAGTGGCTCTATGTTTATTTGGGACAAGGCGGTCTGGACAGGAAATGTCCATTTACATTCTGGGTTCCTTTTACAGAACCTGGAACTGGCAGGTAGGAAAAGTGGATGCCTTGGAGCCATACCCAGTGCTTATCACAGTTCTTTCTGGGGGATATATTATATGTGAACCACTGTCAATCACCATCCAGCACTGTCCTTGCCAGACACTCTAACTATGACAAACCGTTTGATTTACACCTTCCATCTTTTTATTTTTATCTATAATAGCCCATCCACGTGAAGTGACTAACTTCATCTTGCCATCTTGCCCTGACTCATTTTGTAATCACTCAGACAGTTCTCAGCCCTCTACTCCCACAACAGTCATGTCTGCCCTGGCAACACATTTGAGATTTCCATGTCCCTGAGCATGGCTTAGGTGTACTAATCAAAATAATTAATATTTATACAAACTTAAACAACCGAAGAAGGTATAAATCAAAATTAATTGCCATGTTGTATCTAAAATAGATACTATGTTCTGTCAAAACAAATGTTACTCTGACCCTCATCCAGCATTGATGTAATTGTGTTTTTTGCCTTTAAAAATGCTACACCCCTGAGCTTTGACACCAAAAGACATAGCCCACTCTTGGTCACTGGCCAAAAATTAAAGGACGTGTACTTTTAATTGACTCAATCAGTGTGGCTATCTGTATCTCTCTTTTGGAGTTGCTGCCCATGGGCTGAGGATGAAGTGGGACAGGACTAGATCACATCTTTCCTTGACGCCTACATAAAATCCCTAGCACACATACAGAAACCCAAAAGGCACCAGGCCCCTGCACACCATCAGGGGTTCTAGCTCTGGATGTCTAGAACCTGGTCCCTCAGGGACCATCAGTGAATTGCCTCTAATTCTACATTTTCACAACCATGTGCCTCAACTTGCCTTTTTTGGTTGACAGAATCTACTGAGTAATTTGTTCCTAAAGCAAGACACAGCCCACCTGCAGTTCTCAGAAAGATTTTTATGTGGGTAGTGCATTGAGAATTGAGTCCTCATCCTCTGTGAATTCCATCGCTGAGGCACCAAAGGTGAGCTACAGAAAACCATCCGGATATATTTACTATGTGTTTTATGTGACGTGGAGCCTTTAAGTATGACTATCCAACAGGGAACCCATCCATCCTTAGGAATGGTGGAGCGGGAATGTAATTGGAGGAGAAAGGTATGACGTAATGGTAATAAACAGGAGCTCAGCAAGGACTGTTGGTTCCTCCAAGGCCTCCATGCATTCTGGGCTAATGACTTCTTTTCTTGGGGTTCAAGAAAAGTACTCTCCTCTGAGGGTTCTGTGTTCCCCCACTGAGCCACACCTCTGCCCCTGCATTCTTTCTTCTACTGTTTTTTTTCTTTTAATTTTTATTTTATGTTCATTGGTGTTTTGCCTGCATGTATGACAGTGTAAGGGTGTCAGATCTTGGAGTTACAGACAGCTGTGAGCTGCCGTGTGGGTGCGGGGATTGAACCCAGGTCCTCTGGAAGAGCAGTCGGTGCCCTTACCCGCTGAGCCACCAGCAGTCGTCGTCTCTTGGTTTTTATTTACAGCCCTTTCTCCTCATGTGTTGTGGAATTCGGCTTTAGTTCAGATATATGAATTCATTTCTTTGTTTTGTTTATCGAGACAAGGTCTTATGTAGCCCAGCCAGCCTGCTTTCTAACTCTCAGTCCACATTGGCCTCCTGAGTGCTGGGAACTCAGGTGTGCTACCACATCTGATTCACCAGCTCTTGATGGAGGATGGTCATCTGTCTATGTGTTACCTTCATTGGTTAATAAAGAAACTGCCTTGGCCCTTTAATAGAACAGAAAATTAGGTAGGCGGAGTAGACAGAACAGAATTGTGGGAGAAAGAAAGCAGAGTGAGGCAGATGCTTCAGGGCAGTCGCCATAGCTCTCCTCTCTAAGATGGACGCAAGTTAAGAATCTTAAGCCACACCTCGTGGTGCTACACAAATTACTAAATATGGGTTAAAGCAAGATGTGAGAATTAGCCAATAAGAGGCTGAAACTAATGGGCCAGGCAGTGTTT
Source organism: Arvicola amphibius (assembly GCF_903992535.2). Taxonomy (NCBI): domain Eukaryota; kingdom Metazoa; phylum Chordata; class Mammalia; order Rodentia; family Cricetidae; genus Arvicola; species Arvicola amphibius. The sequence continues at coordinate 56,087,460 of NC_052059.1, forward strand.
AAAAGAATACAGTTTCCGTGTAATTATTTTGAATAAAGCTAGCCGGGAAGCGGCCCCCCACCGTTCCTTCTACATGTACTCTTTGCACACTCACACCCGTGCGTGCTTTATGTCAGTCCTCTCCCTCAATCCGGAGAGAGAACTTGAACTATACTTAGGTTCCTGCTGGTGGTTGTAATGGAGAACCCAGAAATCAATCATCGGGCTAACTGGCAGCTAGTAAAAAGAAGAAAAGAAGTGGAGGACAGGAGGGAAGGAAGGAGGTCACTGTCTGAGAAATTGGAGACTTTTTTTTCCTATTTCTTTTGTCAGATGTGGCGAAAATAAAGGTTGGGGATGGAGGATGTGGTATATTCACTTTCCATTTTCTTCTACCACTGCTGTGTTTGGGAGCAGTGCATCAAAGGTAACCTGAAGTTCAGAACAGATTCTCTGCAACCAGCCCTACTTCAGGCTGCTCTCAGCATGCCAGGGAAATCAGGCTGTCCTCCACCTGGGAAACTCTGCTTCAGCCTCCCGGCTGCTCCACTAGTCTCAAGGCTTTTTTCTGTTCTCACTATTCTTTCAAACCCATAGTCTGAGGATTGTCATCAAATACAGTTTCTCCACTCACATCATGACCCTACCTTAACTCGAAACAGGGGCAGAGATAGAGTGAAGTCATATGCCTGCCCATTGAGGAACAGAAGGGGTTGGGGATGCTGGTTCCTACTACTCACGGGCAATAGAGCAGGAGTTAATGCATGTGTGTGTGAGCATCAAAGACACATTTCCAATATGTTAGCAGGGGGCTGCTGTAACCCTAACCCTGCCCAAAGAAAATTACAAAACTGTCCTGGAACTCACTCTTGTAGACCAGGCTGGCCTCGAACTCACAGAGATCTGCCTGCCTCTGTCTCCCAAGTACTGGGATTAAAGATATGCACCACTACTGCCTGGCTCTGAAATATTTCCTTAAACCTTTGTAAAAGTTACTACTATCTTTAGGGACACATACACGTGGCACTCACTTAGAAATCAGAGACTATCTGATTGACTGAAACATTAGACAGAAACCTTCAAACATTCATTTTACAGTTGCCAAATATTTCTTACCCATATGGCGCTGATTCACAATAAATACTTTCTCACTTCAAGAACCTTCCAAAGTAATAGGCAAGATGATTCAGTTAGATTCAAAATTATGTTTTCTACTGAGTTGTGCCTCCCCAAAGATAAGCTGAGGTGCTCACCCAGCAGGAAGTGGGAATGTGGCCCTTCTTGGAAGTAAGTCATCACTCATGTACTAGTTAGGGGTCAGCCTTAATCCAATCTGAGATGCTGAGAGAAAGCAAAGCACCAGGTGACAATGGAGGTGGATCTTGGAGGACACAGTAATCAAGGAATGCCAAGGACTCAGGCCATAGCCACAAGATGGAAGGGGCAAAGAATTCTTCCTACATTAGGTTAGGTGTGGCAGAGGACACATTCAATTCAAGCACCGGAATGCTGAGGTAGGAGAACTGTCAGTTTGAGCACAGCCTGAGCTTTATACTAGAGAGGGATTAGGAGGTGTGGTCTTGGAGTAAGTTTGCCATTGGTAGAGCACTTTGAGGTTTCAAGGGCCCAATCCAGACCGAGTGACTTTTTCTCTTCTTGCTACTTGCTGACCCAGATATATATATAATCTCCAGCTCTTTCTCCAGTACCATGTCTGCCTTTGTGCTTCTATGCTCCTCATCATGATGATACTGGACTAAACCTCTGAAATTGTGAGCAAGCCCCAATTAAACGCTTCCTTTTATAAGATTTGTTGTGGTCATAGTGTCTCTACACCAACAGAGCATTGACTAAGACCTAGGGTGCTGAGTCTTCGCTATCCAAGAGCCAACACCACCCAATCTCTGCTCTTCTGTAAAGCGGTCCTTTATTCCCCTAATGCCCCATGTGGTGGTGACTTTCATAAGCTCTTAGGGGGTGGTACTATTAGGAGATGTGGCTTTGTTGGAGCAGGTGTGGTCTTGTTGGAAGAAGTGTGTCACTGTGGAGGTGGGCTTTGAGGTCTCATATATGCTCAAGCCATACCCAGTGTTGCCTATGGGTCAGGATGTGAGAACTCTCAGCTCCTTCCCCAGCCTCTCAGCTCCTTCCCCAACACCATGTCTACCGACATGCTGCCTTGCTTCCCACCATGACGATAACGGACTGAACCTCTGAACTGTAAGCCAGCCACATCAGTTAAATGTTTTCCATTATAAGAGTTGCTATGGTCATGGTGTCTCTTCCCAGCTATAGAAACCCTAACTAAGACACCCCAATTTGGCCAGTCTCTAGAGCTGTGCAGGGCCCAATGAATGACATAACAAAGAAATTTTTGTTTTACAGAGAAGTTGTGAAGGGCATAATCTTTTTAGCACAGTTTTATAGAGAGAGATGGCAGGAGAAAAGGGGGCTTCATTTACTACATGCCAATCCTAGCCCTCAGACAGCATTTTTATTGGTTTGTTTTTTGAGGCAGGGTTTCTCTGTGTAGCCTTGGCTGTCAGGGAACTCACTCTGTAGACCAGGCTAGCCTTGAACTCACAGAGATCCTCCTGCCTCTGCCTCCCCAGTGCTGGGATTAAAGGGGACTCTACCACACCAAGCTCACGAGACAGCAGTTTTAATATTAGTTTTTCTGTTAATCCTAATTCCATCATCGCCACACACACACACACACACACACACACACACACACCTCACTGCTGATTGACCCTATTGCTACACCTATACAATGGTGGTCTTCCCCTGGGCTTTACCCCTAGCCTCCAGATCCCATGTTTTCCCCATAAGCAAGTCGTTGACGCACCTTTCTGGAAAGCTGGCTGAACCTTATCCACCTTAGCGCCCTTCGTTGACCTTGTGTCGACTTTGTCACTAATATGTAGTCTGAAAATTGAGGCCAGGCCAGTTCACACATTTTCTAACTTTAAACAGTACTGTGTGGTGGTTAAATATTAGTACTTGTTTTACTAAATCTTTATCATACTATAAAAGCAGCTGCCTTCTTCCTGGAGACTTTAGAGAAGAGTAGCTTGTAGTGAGAGCTGCGGGCAGGCCTGCTTTTCGTCCCGCCCAACTCCCGCATGGCTAGCTTTACACCCGAAACAACAACACACAAACTGTATTCATTTAAACCCTGCCTGGCCCATTAGTTTCAGTCTCTTATTAACTAATTCTCACATCTTGCTTTAACCCATTTTTAGTAATGTGGGTAGCACCACAAGGTGGTGTCTTACCGGGAAAATTCAGCATGTCTGACCTGGTGGCTGGCTCCATGGCATCTGTCTCAGAGAGGAGAGGTATGGCGTCTGACTAACTTCCCTTCTTCCCAGCATTCTGTTCTGTCTACTCCACCCACCTAAGGGCTGGCCTATCAAATGGGCCAAGGCAGTTTCTTTATTAACCAATGAAATCAACTCAAACAGAAGACCCTCCCACATCAGTAGCTAACTAAAACCTCACTTTATCTAAAACCCAAATTGCCATGGCATTGGCAGGAACTGGCATTACGAATGTTGTCTGAGGCCGGCGATAAGTTCTTCCTGCTCTTGCAGAGGACTAGGGTTTAGTTCCCAGCACCCACTTAGTGGTTCTTAATCATCTGTAACTCCAGTTCTAAGATTCTGATGCCTATTCCAGTCTCCTCAGTACCAGGCACCCAAGTGGTGCACAGACAAACCTGCAGGTAAAATACTCATATACAAAAAAAAAAGAAAAGAAAAGAAAAAGAAAAAGAAAAGAAAGAAAGAAATGTATTTATTGAGACAGGGTCACACTCTATGTAGTTCTGGCTGGCCTCAAATTCACAGAGATCCATCCACCTGCCTCTTCCTCCTGAGTGCACTGGGATTAAAGGCATGTGTCTTCAAGCCCAGTGCCAAATAAATAAATAAATCTCCAAAAATATATAAATACAACAAAGCATGCAGTCTGGGGTTAGTGAGATGCAGGGTGGGAAATCTGACTTGAGTATGGTTTCAGTACCCACGAGAAGGAGAAACTCATTCCAGTAAAATGTCCTCAGACCCCCTACCAAACACACACACACACAAACACACACACACTGTGAGCATCCATGTACAAAGCAAAGAAATGGATTACTACTTTTGTTTTCTAGAATTATTTCTAATGATGGTGCATTATGATGCTTCACAGCATGGCTTCTAGAGTCTACTACGATCACAGTCATTGCCTAGCGATCTCCAGCAGTAAATAAACTTTTGAAAATTCAGTGCCGGGACAGGAATGTTTATATATTCTGCTTCCACAATGTAACCTTACATGTGGGCTCCAGATCAAAATAACCGGCTGTATATGGCTTTCACCTTAAATCACAGGCACCTACCAGTTCAAAAAATCATGGGGGTGAAGGATGGGATGAGGACCAAATTATCTCAGGGATTCTTCGCTGGAGACACATCAGAATCATGAAGTCTTTTATTTTAATGTATATAATACCCTTTCGCTTGCACACTGGAGTGACACGCATGGTCTTATATAATAAAGGACCCCAACTTGTCTGCGCTCTGAAGTCCCCAGGGCGGCTAAGGGTTCATTCCTCTCCCCACCCTTAGCACTCTTCCCTCTTTCCCACTCAGACCCCTCCCCAAATCCCGTGGGCGGGCCTGAGAAGAAGCCCCGCCCCGCCTCAGGCCCCGCCTCCTTCGGCCGGGAAGCCCCACCCCCTACGGGGAGAGCCCGGCGCCCGGGCTAGGGGCGGAGCGGCGGGATGCGGGGCGGGGGCGGGCCCAGCCGGGCCGCTCCGAGGGGCGGAGTTGCGGCGTCGCCCTACGCCTTAGCTCGGGGCCGCCGTACCTCGGAGGAGGGGGAGCTGGCGGAAGAACGATCGGGGTCTTGGAGCCCTGCAGAATCGTGGGAATCGGGCGCAGGGGCTCACCGGAGGAACATGGCGCCCTGGACACTCTGGCGCTGCTGCCAACGCGTGGTGGGCTGGGTTCCGGTGCTCTTCATCACCTTCGTGGTCGTCTGGTCCTACTACGCGTACGTGGTGGAGCTGTGCGTGTGTGAGTACGGGAGGCGCGGGCGACGGGCCGGGCCGCGGTGGGCAGGCCGGGGCTGCGGCGCTGGTTGTTAGCCCACGGGCTGGACGTGGTTCCGGCCCGCGCTGCCCCGCCGGTGGGCTCCCTTGCCGAGAGTTCCGGCCCGCGCTGCCCCGCCGGTGGGCTCCCTTGCCGAGGGTTCCGGCCCATGGCTCGCTGCTCTTGGGGTCCCGAGTTCGGGCCTGCGCGCCGCCCACGTCCGGTGCTTCCGGGTGGCTGCGGTCGCCTTGGGGCTTCCACCCTTCTGTGACGGAATGGTCACAGAGGCCTTTCATTTGGAACTGGAGAAAATCGCCCTTCATAGATGGCTTGTGAAGTCAATTTGGCCGTAAAAACAACAAACAACAAAGAAATCTTGTTTCTCCCAGATTGTTTATCTCCTGACTGCGCGAGAAGAAGCGCGGCCTCCGGCCTGGCGAGGGAGGTGTGTCTGCAAGGTCTGCAGTGAGGGCTCAGCCCGGGGACAGGGAATGCCATCCTTTCGGCAGTATTTGACGCTTTTTAAAGATCATTTCGAATGTCAGTGCTGAATTTATACAAAATGTTGTTTTGAGGCGCAAAGAATCGAACGAGAGGTGCATAGCACGATTAGCTTTCCATGGCTGTTTATTTTGATGGTTTGTATTTTTTTTATATACCTTTAATTTTGGGGCTTTGCTTTATTTTTACTTTTGCTGGTTTCCCTTTTTAATTTTTACCACGTAGTTCTTACCTGATTTCCTGGAATAAAGGAATAGCATCACATTTTACTAAAAGGACTTAACCTATTGGTTCAGATAGGTTGCCTTTAACGTGGAAATTCTTTGTCGTCAAAACACCGGAGGCCATTACTGTCTGTGATATTGAATAATCAAATATATATGTTTTATACCGACTGACCCTTTTCTGTGCTTATGTCATACCAGCTTTATCAAATGAAAATCCAAGAAAAAACAGTCCCTTGGTTTCCCCCAAAATGATGCGGTTTTAATTTTCTAACAGCCCAGTTATCTACAAGACAGCCATTCCTTGGGGGAAGCCTACGGGGTAAATACAAGAATGAAAAACAAAGACAGCAGACTCAGTTGTGGCTCTGGATTTGCTTAGCTCTGAACCAAGTACTTGTTTAAAGCTCGGGGCTGGAGAGATGGCTCTGCGGTTAAGAGCTCTGGCTGCTCTTTCCCAAGTCACGAGTTCAATTCCCAGCAACCACTTGGTGGCTCACGACCATCTATAATGAATTCTGGTACCTTCTGGCCTGCATTGCAGGCATAAACGGAGGCAGAACACTGTATACATAATAAATAAGTAAATCTTGAGGGGGGGAAAAAGCTAGGCTTCTGTCCATAGAAAGACATTTATTTATCTTTGGTGTTTTGAGACAGGGTTTCTCTATGTAACCCCCCTGGCTATTCTGGAACTCACTCTGTAGTCAGGCCGCCCTCGAACTCACAGAGATACAGCTGAAGGCGTGCTCTACCACCACTGGGTTTTTAAGTGGCAACATCCTTAAGAAAATGACTGCACCTGAGAACATTGATTTAGAGGAAAGAGTGTGCGCTGCTGGCCTGAGCTACATTGTGAAGCCCCTGTCTTAGAATAAAACAGCTGGGACTTCAACCTAAGGCGACGCACACAGACATGTCTTGGTGAGATCGAGGTCAACCTAGTGTACATAGTGAGTTCCAGGACAGACAAAGCTATGTAGAGAGATCCTTTCTCAAAACAACAAAAATAATTTATTTTTTATATGACGTACAAGGGTGCACATAGGCTAAGGCTCATTTGTGGAGGTCAGAGGCCAAGTTTGTGGGGTCAGCTTTCTCCTTCCACCTTTGCGCAGGTTCCTGAGATCCATCTCAGGTCATCAGGCCTGCATGTCAGTTGCCTACCTCATTTTCTAGTTATCTCCGTAGCTATGCTCAGAATAAATTATGGCATACCTTTCCGAATGGTAAATTTGTTGAATGTAATGATTTTGATTCATCTTTTTTAATACCAAAATGTTTGCTAAAATTGTTGAGTCAATTAGAATTGACTAGATTTAAATGTTTCTTTTGATTTTGAGATGGGGATGGGTTTAGGTCAGTGGGGGATTGGAGGCGGCTGGGGTTGTGTCTCCGTGCCTCTGTGAAGTCCTGGTTGTCCTGAAACTTGCCCTGTATGCCTGAACTAGATAGAGATCGGCCTGCCTCTACTGGGATCAAAGGCGTGTACTACTGCCAGCACCACTACCACCCAGCACCGTCATGCACTAAACTTACTGAAGGAGCACGCAACATGCGAGTTAGGTTAAGATTGCACAGCTTAACTTGAAAATACCCACAGTGAAACAGAAAGTCAGTTATTTTTTTATTTTGTCATCCCTTATTTTTAAATTGTGTGTGTGTGCACGTGCATGCGTATCTGTGTCTGTTTTGTCTGTCTGTAATCTGACTTTTAGGAGCTGGTTCTCTGTCTCTACCCTGTGGGTTGGGGGTAGTTGAATTCAGCTTGACCGTAACCCCTTGACCCACGTCTGCCTTTGAAATAAAGGGAAATGACTGACTAGAGGGAGCACTTCCTTTACTCTCCTTCTTGCTGTAACTCAAATCATAGGTGTGTCTGCGGATGAAGGAAGTGAGGCTGAGCCCTGTGAAGGACATTACTTAGAGCACAGTTAGTTGACTGCAGTGATTCATGCCAGTGCCTGGCTTTCAGAGTGTGATATGTGGAGAAGACCGGGGATAATACTGAGTTTTAGTTTTAGATTGGAATCCCCCTTTGTTCTCCTCTTTTTCTTTTTCTTTCCCCACGCTGATATTTGAGAAAATAATTTAGACCCAGAGCCTGCCTTCCGTGTGGAGCACTTTTCATCCGGTTCTCGTGGTTTTTTCTTAGCTAGATTTTTTTTTTTTTAAGATATTGCAAGTGTGCCAGTTTTGATGCTAAACTGCTGGTAGTGTCGGGATTATATGTGCTGTCTAAGAGAAGGAGCCCTCCCATCATCATCATGTGCAGCTTGGAGATAGTCAACACCTCATACACCTGCAGACACGGGTGTTCTGGAAATGGAGCATGCACTTCTGAGCGGATGAGCACCTATCTGAAACACTGCAGTGAGAGCCTCGACTCCAGGATAGGTTTCTGTTTATTCATTTTGATACAAAGACCTTTCTTTGTAGTCCAGGGGGCCTCAAATGCACTGTAGCCCTCTTGCTCCCTCCTAAGTGCTAGGATTGTAGGTTTTTGTACCCATGCTCAGTCTGTATTTTGTTTTTTCAAAAGATGACTGATATATTTCCTGTAAGTATCTAAAAATCCTTGTTATTATTGTGCTGGGTGGTTTTATATCAGTTTGACACAACCTAAAGTCACCTGAGAGGAGGGAGCTTCAGTTGAGATGCCTCTATAAGATCATACTATGCAAGACTGTAGGGAGTTTTCTTTTTGTTTTTTTTTGAGACAGGGTTTCTCTGCGTAATACTCCTGGCTGTCCTGGAACTCACTTTATAGACCAGGTTGACCTTGAACTCACAGAGATCTTCCTGCCTTTGCCTTGAAAGTGCTAAGATTAAATCTGTGCACTACCACTGTCCAAACAGGGGTTTTCTTAGTGATGGCTGGGGGACGGCTCAGTCCATTATGGGTGGTACCATCCCTGTGCTGGTGGTACCTGGTTCTGTAATAAAGCAGGCTGAGCAAGCCATGTGGAGCAAGCCAGTAAGCAGCACCCCTCCACGACCTGTGTCAGCTCATGTATCCAGGCTTCTACCCTGTTTGCGTTCCTGTCCTGACTCCCTTCAGTGATGGACAGTGATGTGGAAGTGTAAGCCAAATCAACCCTTCCTCCCCTAGTTGCTTTTGGTCATGGTACTTCACCACAGCAATAGTAACCCTACCTAAGACAGTGACCATACTTAACATCACGTACACGTGCTCAATGTATTTTTTTTTTTAAGACAGGCTCTATGTAGCTCTGGCTAGCCTGCAAGTCTATATAGACTAGGCTGGCCTCGAATTCACAAGAGATCCACCTGCCTCTACCTCATTGGTGTGGAAATCAAAGATGTCAGGAGCCTCTCATCTCTTCCCCTTTACATTATTCTTTGCCATCCCCCAGGTAGCTAGATTGAATCCAAAATTAAGGATTAAAGCCAAAATCAGGATTGTTAAGTGTCTGCTTCACAATCTCCAGCACTCTCCACCTTGTTCAGTGAATCTAGCTGTTTCCATGGCTTACTGTCCTGACTTTTTCTTTTCTTTTTTGGTTTTTCAAGACAGAGTTTCTCTGTGTAGATTTGGAGCCTTACCTGGAACTCACTCTGTAGACCAGGCTGGCCTCGAACTCACAGAGATCCCCCTGCCTCTGCCTCCCAAGGGCTGGGGTTAAAGGAGTGCGCCACCACTGCCCAGCTGGGGTTCTTAGTTTCTTTAATAAAAGAATTCAAGTAAAAGCACATGACAAAATTTATTATGTTTGAGAGAGGAATTACAGGGCAGACAAGCTGTAAACCTCAACAACCTGGAGGAGCAAATGGAGAGCAGACAACATGACATAAGGGTCAGGAACCCCAAAATGTTGAGGCAAGAACCCAAATTTAAGGAAAGCATGCTTAGGAAATGTAGAAAGAAGAAGGGTCCTGCTTCTCTGGAGAGTTCAGAAAACAATACTTAAGGAAAAGTGGCAGACTTAAGGACCTTACTACATGCCTACCGCCCATAAATTAGGGCAGGGGCTCTGGCAAAGAACAATCCAGAACCTGAAGACCTAGCTCCTTCTGTCTCTTTAGCACAACTTTGAGTGGGGCTGTCTTTCCTTTAGCTAGTGACTGAACAGACCCATTTCTACCTGGGGAGTTTCTTCTACTCTTTAACACGGCTTCAAGAAAGGCAAATACGGGGTTTTATTGTGTAGCCTGGCTAACTTGGAACTCACTGTGTAGACCAGGCTGGCCTTTAGCTCACAGAGATCCACCTGCCTCTGCCTCCTGAGCAGCAGGATTAAAGTTGTGCACCACAACACCCTGATCTTTACCAGATATAAAACCAGTATCTGTAATTAGTTGGCGGTTAGGGGCACATGACAACTTACTTTCTCCTGGTTTTGTTGAGCATCTAAAACTGTTCCCAAATGGTATGTTTTTAAAAATTATATTCTAGTGAATCGACAGATATATTGGCAGTGGAACAGAATGCCATATTTGGAAATAGGCAATCTAGAATACAGTGAAGGTAGCACCTCAAATCCTGGAGGAAAAGTTGGGACAACCACTTATGTGTCTGGTAAGAGAAAGTCAGTCCCGTGCCTCCCTGTTCAGGGTCAAACCTCGTTTTCCTTTAGTGTTTACTTCCACTGCGTCTGTTTTGTCTTCTGAGATGCTGGGGCCTGCTTTGTGAGCACCGTTCACTGGGCTGAGGCCTGGCCTTTTACTTTCACTTGTGAGGAATTCTGTGTTGTCTCCCCCAGATATCCTCCTATGTGTTGTTATTCCTCCCTCCCTGGGTCCTACGGTTACGGTCACCGTCTCCTGATTGTTTAAGAATAAGCTGTGGATGCTGTGCCTGCTTGCTGTAAAGATTAAGATTTTTCCAAAATTTTGCACATATATAATTTGAGCTTAATTTCTTTTATGACCCTCCTGACATCCCTGTTCTCACATTTCTTGTTATTCTCCTTTGACCCCTAGATGGTTTATTTCTGCTGTCACGGTTGAGCCTTAAATGACAGAAGACATTTGTCTTTCTGTGTTAGCGTAATTTGCATAGTGTGATTACCTCCCCTTGAGGCCCTTTTCTGCAAACTTGATAACTTCCATCTTCCTCCTCCTGCTCTGCAGTCCAGTTGAGGTTACACATTAGAGACTGTTGCGTGGCCCAAGTCTGCAATCTCAGCACTCAGCAGACAGGGTTGTGAGTTCAAGACCAGCTTTTATGCAATGGTTCAAGAGCAGTTTGAGTTGTGAGCTAAGTAGTCTACTACATACTGAGTACCCATCTCATAGAACAAATTCAGTTGTGAGCATGTGCAAGACACTTTGGTTTGATCCACAGCACTACAAATAAATAAGGGCTCATACTCCTCTTTGGTGCCTTAATCTGAAGTGTTCCTCATTCTTTATGCACTGGACTATGACATTTTTTTTTTTTTTTTGGTTTTTCAAGACAGGGTTTCTCTGCAGCTTTTTTTTTTTTAGAGCCTGTCCTGGACCTAGCTCTTGTAGACCAGGCTGGCCTCGAACTCACAGAGATCCGCCTGCCTCTGCCTCCCGAGTGCTGGGATTAAAGGCGTGCGCCACCACCGCCCGGCGACTATGACATTTTTAAAAACACAGGCCCAGTAGGATGTCCTTCAGTTTGGGTTCATCTCTAGTTTCAGCGCAGGGATTTCGAGGAAGGACTTGCTGCTCAGCTGTGGCAAGTCATTCTGTGTGATTTGCCTCGCCCAAGGTCACACCCTTTCTGGTGCAGTCTGCTGGCAGTGCCTGAGAGGTGGGGCTGGGCTGCTCCTTGCAGAGCTCAGTGCCTTGCGTTGCAAAGCCTGTGCTCCCTTCACAGCACCCCCTCGGCTCTGTTCTGCTTTGCTTCCCCTTTTTGCCAGTTTCTTCTGGACAACAGGCCGTGCTTCAGGCTCTGTCTTAGCACCCGCCTTATGCTGAGTCAAAGTTTCTATTGCTGTAATGAAAATAAACACCATGACCAAAAGCAGCTTGGGGAGGAAAGGGTTTATTTGGCTTACACATCCCCATCACTGTCCATCATAGAAAGTAGTCAGAGCTGGAACTCCTGAGGTAGGAGCAAAGCAGAGGCCAACGAGGCTTGCTCACTGCCTAGCTCTGCTCGTACACCAGTCACAGCTCCTACAGACTTCCTGCGGCCAGTCTTACACGGCAGTTTCCAGATGTGGTTCCCTCTTGTGTTAGTCTAGCTTATGTTAAGTTGGCAAATAATAATAAAATAAAATAAAACTAGCTAGCAATACATTTGATTTCACAGAGCTCAGCCTAAGACAGGCAGGCATCTTACCTTGTATGGAGCACTGAAACTCTGACTCATCTGTTCCTGGTACTATCCCTGGGCTCCTATATAGCATCCTTTGAAGATTCTTTTGCTTTGTTTTTATTTGTTTGTCTGTTTGTTTTTGTTTTTTGAGACAGAGTTTCTCTGTGTAACAGCCCTGGCTGTCCAGTAACTCCCTCTGAAGATCAGACTGGCCTCGAACTCATTGAGATCTGCCTCTGACTCCCGAGTGCTGGGACTAAAGGCATGGGTCACCGCCACCCAGCTACTTAGAAGATTCTTGCTTGTAAAAAGCAGTAGTTACCAAATGGTGATTTTTTTTTTCTAATGCCACCATTTTATCTGTATTTACTAGTTAGGATTCTGTAGGCAGGAATAACCTCCTTTCCTGTATATTTGGTGTGTGTGTGTGTGTGTGTGTGTGTGTGTATAGGACAGAGGATGACTTGCTGGAGTCAGTTCTGCCATTTTGGGTCACAAGAGCCTTTACTCACTGAGCCAGCCTGCTGGCCCAGCCTCCCTGTTTAGTTGATATATTTGTTACCATGAACATGCAGTTCTGAATGCCATTTTATGAGTTTCTCTTGCTGTTTAAACTGTCTCCGATTCGCCAATAGGAGTCCCACCCCTGTTTCTGCAGCCACCCTCACTTTTAATACTTATTTCTGCCACCATAGTTTTTTAAGGTTGGTAATTTTCCTGATATTGGAATTGGCTGTTTCAAAGTGGACCTAATCTGATTTTTTAAAAAAATAAAAATATTGAAGCATTGGAAGAAACAATAAGTGAATAATCTCTAGGGAGACACCAGTGAAAGCCTCTCGCGCTGTAGCTTAGAATTGCTAGATCTGATAGACAAAAGCAGAAATGGATAGACATAAATAGTTCACGGGGTGAGATGACAGTGTCTTGTGAACATAAGATCTTCATGCTCATCTGCAAGTGCGGACTATAAAATTACCCTGCAGCACCAAGAGTTTGAAAACACTTAAACTAAAAGGACCCAGGGTGTGCATGCATTGCTTAAAGGAATACAAAATCCTTAAAAGGTTTTTGGGAAAAGCTAAAAATTCAACAGACATGTACTTTCAGTTCCGTAATCCTGCTGTGAGGATTCTACACTGAACATAAGCTTCCACAAGTAAATAGCACATTCACAGGGTTATTTATTGATTGTTTTAATAACACAAAATTGGAGGCAACCCAGATGTCCACTCATAGAAGTCTGATTGTAAAACAGAACACCCACGTGATGGGAAACAGCAGTGCTTTAAAAAAATAGACGCGTGCTACTGTGCAGTGATTTCTGGAGTATCTACGACAGTTCATAACTCACCTGCCCTTGAGAAGTCACCCCCCCCAAACTCAGAGATCCACCTGCCTCTGCCTCCACCATCGTCTTTGCTGGGTGGAATGGCACATGCTTTTAACCCAAGCACTTGGGAGGCAGAGGCAGGTGGATCTCTGTGACTTCCAGGCCATGGTCTTCAGAGTGAGACCCTTAAAGGGTGTCTACAGTGAAGCCAGTTTGCTGGCGAATGAGCTTCTTGTGGCCAGGTTGGCTGTAGATGTACAACTACACACTGATATGAACATTAGATGTTTTCCTCTAAGGCTAAGTGAGGGCTGTCAGGAAGTGAGACTAAGTTGTTAGATGCCAGCTCTGGTGACAGATGCATACAGCTGGCACAATGGAGAGAGGTGTAAAACACCTGAATTCCCTTCCCTTTTCCTTTATGATGTCTTTGAGAGGCGTCTGTCTGTAGTCTTGGCTGGCCTGCTTCTGCTCCTGAGTGACAGGTGGCATGCACCGCCACACCTGGCTTGAATTCTTTCTTATAATCAGCAAATGTTTTTGCTTTTGCCTTCCCCTCTGAGTCTCCGCAGTTCTGGAAATAGTTAAATTCCACTGTTAATAAACAGTAACAAAGGTTTACACTGATCCTCCTGATGGGTTTTCAGTAGTGAGCCTGGGCACTAGGACTTTAAATCTTTTGGCCTTACAACAACAGGGTTGGTTACTGTCAGGGCCAGTTGGACTGCCAAATAGCATTAATTTGGACCATGTGATCACCACTCTTCTCATGAAACCAGATGTCCCAGCAGCAAAGTGCTGATTGCCTAGAAGCAGACCCAGCTTCAGTATTGAGCCTGATCGTGTCCAGGACTCCAGGGGGGTACCGGTCTGCCCATGCAGCCTGCCAGAACTGTGGCTGTCTTTGAAGATGAGTAGCTGTGAGTTCCCAACCACACTGAGTGACACCAGAGAAGGAAAGCTAGGGCCACTCTGGCCCTTTCTGTTCGTTTCTTGCATCTGTGGTACTCTTTGATGACACACAGCTGCTGCTAATTGTAGTCAACATTCCATTCCCTAGTGTCTTCATGTCAAGATCGGTGTGTCATGGGTCTCCACCAGTGTGTCACATTTGCACGCACACCCATGAAGACAAGCTTGTTGTAAGGATGCAGTTCAGAGTTTTTGTGTTGATGCTGTGAATGCCGTGCTCTCCTCCCGTGTGTGCTGTTTTCCAGCTGTCACCGTCCACATGGCAAGAGTGTAGCATCGACTCTGCTAAGGCTTTGCTGCACCATCATAAAGAGAATCTTCAACCTTTTTTTTTTATCTATAAAAGTTCTTTTTGTTTTCCTCTGGGTGGTGGTAGCATATACCTTTAATCCTAGTACTCTAGAGGCAAAGGCAAAGAGATCTCAGTGAGTTTGAGGCTAGCCTGGTCTACTGAGCGAGTTCCAGGACTCCAGGGCTACACAGAGAAACTCTGTCTTGAAACAACGAAATAAATTTCTTTCCCACATTTGCGTATTGTGTGTGGCACCATGGCAAATGTGCAGGGTCAGAGGACAATATGGTAGAGTAGGTTGTCTCCTTCCGCCATGTGGCCGCAGTGAGTGCTTGAACTCAGGTAGTCAGGCTTGGCAGCCCTCTCACCTTGGAGTCATCCACCAGCCCTCAGTTTTATTTTTATGTTTATTCTTTAATTAGTGTGGCCGGTATCGTACTTCTCAGGAATTTTCATTCAAGTTATGGCATTATCTTTAAATTTTTTTAAATTATACAATTATAATTTTTATTGTATAGAACATATTTTTAATGTGTGCTCAGGGGGCTGAGATATTCAGGCCTTACCTAACATCTAAGATGGGTTGAGAAACCTTATGCTTCTGTGAAGTGTATTTTAAAAAGAAAAGTAATGATCAAAAACCTTTCTTAGGCCGGGCAGCGGTGGCGCACGCCTTTAATCCCAGCACTTGGGAGGCAGAGGCAGGTGGATCTCTGTGAGTTCGAGGCCAGCCTGATCTACAAGAGCTAGCTCCAGGACAGGCTCCAAAGCAATTGCACGATTTCTTTAGTAGGTGCTGGTGGATGAATAAATAAATTTATTTTTGGTTTAAGAAAGTGTCCATGTAGTTCCAGCTTATCTAGAGATTTTAGTTCAGATTTGATTTTGCTTAAGTCCTGCTGATACATACACACACACACACACATAATTCTTTGAGTCTTAAAATATGGAATAATGTGTGATGCTATCAGAGACGAAGTGCAAAAGAATGAGAACGGATGTGGGAGTGAGCAGTAGTAACAGAAGAGTGTAGTGTTTATTCTGGAAGTGGGGGCTCAGGAAGCTCTAGAGAGGCGGGAGTGTTCACATTGCTCTGAGAGGCGGATGGAAGGAACACAGTATTTGTGACGTTGCGTTCTGTAAAAGACCCAAAGCATGCGCCAGACAGACGACTACATTACGGCAGGTCTGTAGTGCCGCTGCCCTGAAGAGTAGTCAGCCATCGTCTTTGCTGGTGGAGAGTGTAAACTGATACAGCAGATGCCTTAGTATCGGATTTGAGGAAGGTAAGGAAAGAGATGGGAGGGCCGGAGCACTGACGTGTTGGAAATAGTCTTGTCCAACATGGTTTTGGATCGTCCAGAAAGAATGAACAGTAATTCCCACCTTTTCAGGCACTGTAGAGGGACTGCTTTTAGGGTACTCGAAGGGTAAGAGAAGATGGGGCCTGAAGCCATGACTCTGCTGCCTTGCTCTTGCAGCGACCTAGGTTCTTTTCCCCAGGACCCATATGGCAGCTTATGTCTGGGACGAGGAACAAAAGCAGTATACCAATATTCAGGCCAAACCCCATATACATAAAGTAAAAATAAAAACTTATTTTTTTCTCCTCTAAGACAGTGTTTCTTTGTGTATCCCTAGTTGTTCTGCGACTCACTTTGTAGACCAGGCTGGCCTCAAACTCAGAGATCTGCCTGTCTCTGCTTCCTGAGTTCTGGGATTAAAGGTGTGCACCACTAGGCCCAGCTAATAAAAACTTTTTTTACAAAAATATTTATTTATTTATTTATTTTTATTATGTATGCAATATTCTGTCTACATGTATGCCTGCAGGCCAGAAGAGGGCACCAGACCCCATTACAGATGGTTGTGAGCCACCATATGGTTGCTGGGAATTGAAGTCAGGACCTTTGGAAGAGCAGGCAATGCTCTTAACCACTGAGCAATCTCTCCAGCCCCCTAATAAAAACTTTTTTGAAAATAGTACAAAATGGAAAAAGATGAAGTACTTTTTCTCTGCCGGCTACCCTAACTTGAGAACTTTACATGTATACATGAATTATTACAGTCTTTCCCTAAATATGATGGTTACCGTGCTTCAGTTAAGAGGAAATATGAATGTGTGCGTAGGTCAGAGGTCAATCTGACATCTTCCCTCGGGAACTAGGCACCTTGATTTGTATTACATCTCCTTTCATCCGGCCTCATCCAGCTGTGTTGTTCCCTTACACCTGCCCCAAATGGATGCCCAGGTGAGGTTGACTGGCCACCCAGGGGTCTGCCTGTAACTCGTGCACATAATAGGATTCCAAGTGCTCGCCTCCTGCACACGGGTGCTAGGGATCAGCACACGCCCTTGTGTTTCTGCAGCCAGTGTTTTGCCTGCTGAGCATGTACTGTATTCTAAAGAACAGTCCTCTTCTCGCTGTGGGATTGAGGAGAGCAGTAAAGGGCTCTGTCAACACACTGAAGTTTAAAGACGTCTAAAAATGTTAAGTAGTTGTATTGTTAATGATAGAATGTTTTTCAAGTTTTATGAAACTGAAATAAAATTCATGTATATTTACTCCTATTTTTTTCTTCCAGTTACTGTTTCTGGAAAAGGAGAAAACGGTAAGACTCTCATAGTCTCACTTTAAGTAGAGTCATTTGTAACTGTGTACTTTTTACCTAATGGTGTGAATACGTGGGGTTTTGTTTTCCTTAAAGAAAGTATGTGTCTTTAACTTTTAAGTAGTTAGAAGGAGAGAATGCTTCTGCTGGTTTTTTTTCCCCAGGAATGCAGTATCTTAAATGACTAACATGGCTACGTTTTAGCAGGCTCCTAGCACTACTTTGTATAAATTCATGATTTCTGCTTGGTGTATTCCTCGAAGCTCTGCCTGTTCCAGTTCTGGTGGCAGTCTTCACTGGGCTGGGGAGGAAGTCTGCTTTCACAATTTCTAAAACTAAGCGGAGACTACGCTTTTGTTTCCCGGCCACCCATACTGAATAATCACACAGAAACTATGTTAAAAGCATTAATGTTTGACCAATGGCTCAGGCATATTCCTAGCTAGCTCTTACATTAACCCATTTCTATTAATCTGTTATCGCCACAAGACTGGCTTACCAGTGCCACATGTTATTTCTTCAGAGGTGTCTCCTACTCTGCTCATGGACTTGCGTGTGCTGTGTGTGTGTGTACATGTGTGTGTTTGGATTTCCTGCCCTACTTTACTCTGCTAAGCCATTGGCCGAAACAGCTTCATTGCACAGCTAATAAAAGCAACACATATAGGGAAGGACATCCCACATCATCTGATCCCTAGGGATGGTTCCATTGTTCGTGTATTTTGTTTAGAATAGTATGTTATTACACGGACATTTAATCAAACCACCAGACTTTAAATTTGTATTATTAGGTAAAGGGAATAAATGAGTTAATAATGATCAACAATGCCTAGGGGAAAAGATCTAAGAATTTCACTGGAATTAAAAAAAAAAAAAAACTATAGTAGTACCATTGAAGTAAAATTTCAAAAATAAAATTAGATTTTTAACATAAAATGCAGAGGCTTCTAAAACAGTTAACAGTTAAACAGTTAACAGCTATTAAAATTTATTTTATTTATTTATTTTTTTTCAAGATAGTTTCTCTGTATAGCTCTGGCTGTCCTGTAACTTAGTTTATAGACCAGGCAGGCCTTGAACTCACAGAGATCCACCTAGCTTTGCCTCCTGAGTTCTGGGATTAAAGGTGTGCACCACTATGTCCAGCTAATAAAAACTTCTTTAAAAATAGTACAAAATGGAAAAAGATGAAGTACTTTTTCTCTGTCAGCTACCCTAACTTGAGAACTTTACATGTATACATGAATTATTACAGTCTTTCCCTAAATATGATGGTTACCGTGCTTCAGTTAAGAGGAAATATGAATGTGTGCGTAGGTCAGAGGTCAATCTGACATCTTCCCTCGGGAACTAGGCACCTTGATTTGTATTACATCTCCTTTCATCCGGCCTCATCCAGCTGTGTTGTTCCCTTACACCTGCCCCAAATGGATGCCCAGGTGAGGTTGACTGGCCACCCAGGGGTCTGCCTGTAACTCGTGCACATAATAGGATTCCAAGTGCTCGCCTCCTGCACACGGGTGCTGGGGATCAGCACACGCCCTTGTGTTTTTGCAGCCAGTGTTTTGCCAGCTGAGCATGTACTGTATTCTAAAGAACAGTCCTCTTCTCGCTGTGGGATTGAGGAGAGCAGTAAAGGGCTTTGTCAACACACTGAAGTTTAAAGACGTCTAAAAATGTTAAGTAGTTGTATTGTTAATGATAGAATGTTTTTCAAGTTTTATGAAACTGAAATAAAATTCATGTATATTTACTCCTATTTTTTTCTTCCAGTTACTGTTTCTGGAAAAGGAGAAAACGGTAAGACTCTCATAGTCTCATAGTCTCACTTTAAGTAGAGTCATTTGTAACTGTGTACTTTTTACCTAATGGTGTGAATACGTGGGGTTTTGTTTTCCTTAAAGAAAGTATGTGTCTTTAACTTTTAAGTAGTTAGAAGGAGAGAATGCTTCTGCTGGTTTTTTTTTCCCAGGAATGCAGTATCTTAAATGACTAACGTGGCTACGTTTTAGCAGGCTCCTAGCACTACTTTGTATAAATTCATGATTTCTGCTTGGTGTGTTCCTCGGAGCTCTGTCTGTTCCAGTTCTGGTAGCAGCCTTCACTGGGCTGGGGAGGAAGTCTGCTTTCACAATGCCTAAATCCCAGGGATGGTTCCATTGTTCGTGTATTTGTTTAGAATAGTACATTATTACTCACAGATATTTAATCAAATCACATTTTACATTTGTATTACTAGGTAAAGGGAATAAATGAGTTTATAATGATCAAACAAATAATGCCTAGGGGAAAAGATCTTTTCTATGAATTTCACTAGAATTGAAGAAAGCTTTAGTAGTACCATTGAAGTAAAATTTCAAAAATAAAATTAGATTTTAACAGACAAAAACCCAGAGGATTCTGAAACAATTAAACAATTAACAGTATTAATATTTATTTTATTATTTTTTGGTTTTTCAGGACAAGTTTTTTCTGTGTAGCCCTTTCTGTCCTGTAACTTACTTTATAGACCAGGCTGGCCGCAGACTCAGAGAGAACTGCCTGCCTTTGCTTCCCAGGTGCTGGGATGGAAGACGTGCGCTACCACTCCTTGCTTAATATTTTTTTCTTAAAAGAATATTTTCCTCTTTTTCCCACTTGTTAAAGGCTGTCTTGAAGTTTTATGATACATTGAGTTACAGGTGATTTTTAAACATAGATTTTGATTTATAGATTTAGATTTTTCTTAGATCTTTAATTTTTTTTACAAATACTTTTACTTTTTACATTTATTTTTTCACACTGGGTATGTGCGCACGTGTACACACTCAGAGGAGGAAAGCTTTGGGGGGTTGGTTCTCTCCCTCCACTGTGTGGGCCACACTCTCAGTTTGGCGAGAGCCTTCACCTGCTGAGCCATCTTGCCACCCACTTTCGTAAATGTGACTCAAAGTTTTCCTCTTCATAGTCATGGAAGCTGGGTATGTTGGGACATAGTCCAGCGCTGGGAAGGCTAAGACCAAGAGCATTATGAGTTCCCGACCTGTAAGCGGAGCTGTCTTTGTCCTGCCCCATCCTGTACTTGCTTTTAAATAATCACTCAGGTGCTTAATATTAATTACAAAATATTTGGCCTATAGTTCAGGCTTATTACTGACTAGCTCCTCTATTTAAATTAACCCATTTCTGTTAATCTATATGTTGCCGTGTGACCCTGCATCTTGCTTCTTGGGCACCTGAGTTTCTCTTGACTCCACCCTTCTTTCTCCCTGTGTATCTGTGTGCCTTTCCCACCTAACTTTATTCTGCCTGGCTTATAGGCCAGTTTAGTT
The DNA here is from genome assembly GCF_903992535.2 of Arvicola amphibius. NCBI lineage: Eukaryota > Metazoa > Chordata > Mammalia > Rodentia > Cricetidae > Arvicola > Arvicola amphibius. The sequence continues at coordinate 56,108,022 of NC_052059.1, forward strand.
TTTATTATCAATCAATGAGAGCAACACATTTTCACAGAGATTGGAAAGATCATCCTACAGCACAGGCCAGCCTAGTCTATAAGTTTAGGATCAACCCAAGCTATATATGAAGACCCTGTTGCCGGGCAGTGGTAGCGCACGCCTTTAATCCCAGCACTTGGGAGGCAGAAGCAGGTGATCTCTGAGTTTGAGGCCAGCCTGATCTACAGAGCAAGTTCCAGGATAGCTAGGGCTGCACAGAGAAACCCTGTCTTGGGGGTGGGGAAGGGAAAGCGAATTGAAGGGCAGCTCAGTAGTAGACTACTAACACACATACACACACACACACACACACACACACACGCACGCACGCACGCACGCACGCACGCACGCGACTCTAAGTGGTCCTCAGCCCTCCAGCCCCTCAAGAAAAAAATTAGCACATCACATGAATTTGAATTTAGTTAAAGAGCAGTATTTTCTTTTATTATTATTTGTTATTGTCTGTTAATTATATCCCAAGTATTGTGCTAAGAGGTTAATTTCATTTAACTGAAATGTGTTTTAAAGCAAACCATTTTGTGTGTATGGAGAGTAGAAATTTCCTAAAGGAATAGAAAATGTTAAAAGTTGAAGCATCTGTTTATGCTAATCTTGGTTGTAAGTAATCAAGTTTAAAGTACTTGTGTGCTGACATCCGTCTTAAATGCTGCAACCCTTTAATATTGCTCCTCATGTTTTGGTGGCCTCCCCAGCTATAAAATTATTTTGTTGCTACTTCATAACTGTTATTTTGCTACTGTTACGAATAGTAATGTAAATAGTTTTGGAGGTAGAGGTTTGTCAAAGGGATCCTGGCCCACAAGTTGAGAACCACTGGCGTGAGTGAAGACTGCTAGCTTGATTGACGGACAGGAAATGAATGGAACGCAGGACGCAGTGATGGAATAGCACTTCAGAGTCAGTAGTGGCCTTAGAGCTGGGTCAGAGAAGGGAGTGAGCCCCCAGGTGGGTTCCCAAAGGAAAAATCAGTCACTCAGTGTTTGGTTTGGGGGGGGGGGTTGTTTGTTTTTTTGAGACAGAGCTACTCTAGCTTTTGAGCCTGTCCTAGAACTTGCTCTGTAGACCAGGCTCGCCTTGAACTCACAGAGATCTACCTGCCTCTGCCTCCCAAGTGCTGGGGTTAAAGTTGTACGCCATCACTGCCCAGCAACTCAATATTTTTTGAGCCCACTCAATAGACTACAAGATTTGACCTGAAGGGAACAGACAATGTAGAGAAATGCAGCTTGCTGAGGAGCCAGATTGTTTACAGTGGACAGCAATGTTAGTGGAAATGAAAAGAAAGAGCACTTTAGCTGTAGGAGGAGAACTTGATCAGGGCTTTACTTTGAATTCAGACACTGGCACAGGAGTAAACTGACTAGTTAAATGCTGACTAAAAAAGTGGAGGAAAACACAATTTTCGGTGACAGAAGTGAAGAACTTTAGATTTTTATCAAGCAGTTATGAATTTCAGTTCTGGCATTAAGGCTTCTTACAAGTGACATTAAAATTCTCTGATCCCCATGTTTACATGCCTAAGGGTTAGAAAGAAAGCTGGTGTCATATGCTAAGAGGGTTAGGTAGGAAGAATGAAGAATTGAGAAGCTAAAGTCAACTGTGACTAGAAAGTCCCCTAGTTTGGTTAGGACACATGGTGTTTTGCATTTATTAATTTATCATTCTTAAGCATCTGACTTTATATAAACAAGTGTTTTATCAAAGTCTGCGCAGTTGTGAGGAAAAGTAAGTTCTGAGAGTGGAGAGAACTTTATAGGCTGACTTTAAAGATGAATCGTGTTCATTGTCTTCAGAGTGTGTTTGTGTAAAATTTCACACCAAAACACATACAGAGTTCAGCTCTGGCCATTGGTTCTTGCTTCTTATAAAAACTAACCTTATTTGTTTCAGATAGAAAAACTACAGAGCACAACAAAAGGCTTAATATTACACCAGTGAGTGATAGTTGGAGTCCCAATATCAACTGTGACACTAATGTATTTGGAAAAGATTATGGTTGAAGTTCACAGTGGCTAACTTTTTTTTGTTACCCTATGTTGAACAAGAGAATAAATTTTAGAATACTCTAACCCAGACAGGAATTGAGTTATTCAAATTTATTCATTATCATTTAGTAAAACTTTTTGGCTTTCTGTTTCCAGTTTCCCTTGGCGTGATGTTTATAGTGATGGATCCTTTTAAGTAATTTTCAAGTCACTGAGAATTAACATTTAAGGAAACCTCAATTATAGCGAGCGGCAGCTGTGTGCACATTGTTCGCACCAGTTCTCTCCAGCTAGCGTGGTGGGAGAAGCAGAGGCAGGAGTGAATCCAGGCCGTCTTGGACTGGAAAGTAACTTCAAGGACAGCCTGTCAAAACCTCTCTTTTCCAAAGTTCTGGCCTTTAATCCTAGCACTGGAGGCAAAGGCATAAGGAGCTCGGTGAGCTCAGGGCCACTCAGGTATCCAAAGCAAATTCCAGGACATCCAGGGCTATTACACAGAAACACCCTCAAAACAAAAAATTCAAACCCATTTGGGAGTGGTGACACACACTTTTAACCCAGGCACTCAGAAGGTAGAGGCAGGTGGATCTCTGAGTTTGATTTTGAGACCATCCTGGTCTACATGGTGAGTGCCAGGACTATGTAGGGAGGTATCATCTCAAAAAAAGAAAGGAAGGAAGGAAACCAAACTCAGTGAGCAAAAATTCTCAAAGGTGTTTTTTTTTAATTTAGAGCCTCAGCAACTGAATGTAATTAATTCTCACCAAATGTAGCCTTTATTCATAAAGTTAGGTTTATAAGCTTATTTTATAACTTTACACCTCGAAATAACAAGAACAGCGTATTTCTTTAATCTCTTAATGTTGTAGCATAAAGATAAAGGAGTTTATATATTTGATATTTAAATAAAAGTTTTTATTAAATCAGGTCTTGTGACCATATTGTTCTAATGTATTTTCTTCTTTTCACCCAGACTCAATAAAATATTATTTGTTTTTATTTACCAGGAAAGACCGTTGTTTACCTTGTGGCTTTCCATCTGTTCTTTGTTATGTTTGTATGGTCCTATTGGATGACAATATTCACATCTCCTGCTAGCCCCTCCAAAGAGGTAAATTTTATGTTGGTAAATTGTCAAATGCTTGTCAAATGCTTTAACTGATTATAGAATGATATTCCCTGTGTTACCTGTGTTAAAACCCTGCATGATACATTTGTCTGTTTCCGTTTGTAAAATTCCTGGGTAGTGTGAGTCATTGACTTGTTCTCAGCACAGTAAATGTTTAGTTGTCCTAACATTTTACTGGCATGCTGAATTTTCTTAACACTGGGGTAAGAAGTTCAGGGTCAGAATTGAGTTAGGTCAGCGGGGCTGGGTTTTAGAAACTCCTCCGTCATATTTTCTCAGGCATGAACAGTTGTGCTGTATCTAAATTACCTGTCACTATGGAAAACAGTTATTCAGGGTTCGTCTTGATGTCTGCATTTCTCTGCTTGGAGGATGCAATTGGAAAATATTTTAAACATTTAAGTGCAGAAGATTTTGCGACTGGAGTCTTTCTTACCTTGACACGGATGAATTCTTCATGGTGATCAAGCTGCCTCTGTAGGCTGGGCATGGTGGTGGTGCACTCCTGTTAATGTAGCTTTCAGCGGGAAGATTGCAAATTCAAAGCCAGCCTTGGACACTGTGAGACCCTTTCCCCAAACAAGCAAATAGCATGTACACACACACACACACACACACACACACACACACACACACACACTGCATATGCAGAGTTAAGACTGTTTGAGGTTTTTGTTTTTGTTTTTATTTTTTTTCTACACATTAATTTCTGAGCTTCGGTTTTCTTCTCAGAAAATTGTGTCTGTCTCTGTGGGATGCATGTGAGGACTGACATTTTCCAATTTTTAAGATATTCCTGTTTCAGGATGAATATTCAAATATTGGATGATAGAAGTAATATAATTGTTTTCCTTCATGTTAACTGTTCAGAATTTGTTAAAAATTATAGACCTTTTAATTTAACATACCAACTTCCATTTAATATTCTATAGACAGTCTGTATACAGAAAATAAAGTCCCAGGTGTACCCTTGGTAAGATGTCACACAAACTAGGCCAGATTTCTCAGTCAGGGTCGCTATTGCTATGATGAAACACCATGATCACAGCAAGTCAGGGAGGAAGGGTTGATCTGGCTGACACTTCCACATCAGTGTTCATAGAAGTCAGGGAGGAAGGAACACACCCGGCGGGAACTTGGAGGCAGAAGCAGAAATCATGGAGGGGTGCGCTTACTGGATTGCTCCTTGTGACTTTCTTAAAGAACCCAGGGCGGCCAACCTGGGGATAGCCCCACCCACAGTGGGCTAGGTCCTGCCCCTTCCCTCACTGATGAAGAAAATCCCCTGCAGCCAGATCTTATGGAGACATTTTCTTGAGTTTCCCTGCTTTCAGATAACTCTAGCTTGTGTCAAGTTGGCATAAAACTAGTTAATACTAGTTAGTAGCTGATTACTCTTTAATCCCAGCTCTGGGAGGCAGAGGCAGATCTCTGAGTTTGGAGCCAGCCTAGTCTACACAGCAGATTTCAGGACAGCCTGAGCTACTTAGTAAAGAGACTGTGCCTCAAAAACAAACAAAACGTTACTTCACAGAAACTGAGTACATATGTTAGCCATTATCCCAGCAAGTTCAGGGACCAGAATATTCCCGTCATCAGTCACCTCATAACAAATCATTCTTCTGCCTTATTTGTACATAGATTCATGTCTCTCATTCTCTTAAATGTTGTGTGTCTGCCTTTTCTTTAGCATTCTAATTATAGGGTTCATCTGTGTTGTTGTAGGTCATTTTTGCTATTATTATTCTGTTGTGGTGGATAATGTTGTGTTTACCAGGCCTGTTGTTTAGGATGGTTACAGTAGGGCTGTACATGTCTCTCTGGGATCGGAGCTGCTGTCAGTTTCACGTATGCTGAATTTGAGCAGATAAGGCTATACAAGCTATTGCCAATTTTCCGTTTGGAAAGTAAACCCATAAATCAAACCTTATTGTTTGTTAGATATGTTCTTTGAACATTGGTAATTTTAGTCCTTAAAGTTACATTACAAACTTCTATCCATTCATAATCTTTTAAGTTGAAAAATACCTAATTAAGTGATTCTTAGTAGTGGTGTCTTGAAAATACAGGACATGGAGGTGCATGCCTTTAATCCTAGCACTTGGAAAGCACGGGTAGGCGGGTTTACATTGTAAGACCCTATTTCAAAACAAAACGACAGAAGCTAAAAGAGAATTAAGCTTGTGTAACAAGTAAATGTTCCCAACACAGGAAATAAGTAGAGAATCAGAGCAGCGAGAACTCTACCTCAGACGCTTGAGGGGCCAAGAATTGGTTCTGGAGTCATGCCACTCTGCCACTTGTCAGCAGTGTCTCTGGAGAGTTCCTTTAACGCTTCCTCTGGCAAATGAGATAGACAGCACTCCCTCGTGGGAGTGTCCTGCATGGGATTGCTGAAGGATTGGATAAGTAGTAAGTACACATAAAATGTGTACAGTACTCTAAGAGTGGCCTAACATCATGGGACTGCTAAATGTTACCGTGGTGGTTTTATTGTATTGCCTCGACCTTACCTTTTTATACCTATTGTCCCATACATTCTCACTACTCCACAGACTCTTCCAGCTAAGTTTGGTCCACTGGCCCTGCTGTAGAACTGTACAGATAATGCTCTGCCATTATCTTAAGGTTTCTATTGCTGTGAAGAGACACCATGAACACAGCAACTTTTAAAAGAAAATCATTTAATTGAGGAGACTCGCTTATAGTTTCAGAGGTTTAGTCCATTGTTACCACGGCGGGAGCATGGTGGTGTTAAAGGGTCTCAAGAATATATTTAGGTGTAAGATAAGAATAAACACTCTCGGATACAGATCAGATGCCCGTGTCCTGCTGTTCTGCCCAGGGACCAGCTGCTCCTTGCTCTGACTCTGACCACCTGAGGGAGGTAGAAAGGAAGAGAGAGAGAAAGAGTGCTGAGGGAGAGGGGTCACACCTCTCTGGCTCTTAAGTGGTCACAGACACAGACAAGACCACACCCTAGGACTTGCTCCAAAAGTCATTGGCTAAATGGATTGGCTTGAAATCCCACAACAATACCTCCTAATAATACTGCTCCCTCTGAGATTATGGGGGCTAGTTACATTCAAACTATACATCTGGAGCTCACCTGGTACTTGGACATGTTTCACTGTATCAAACTTCAAGTCCCTGGGACACAGATCTTTGACTGTGTTCAGTACTTCACAATACCCCCGCCCGAAAATCTGGCACATCATGGATGTCTGACAAATGCTGAATGAATTTTTAAGTCCTCAAGAGCCACCTAAACGAAGCCTTTTGATGGCCAAGAGCAGAAGTGAAACCAAAAATTGTTTTTCTCGTTGAGATGCCATACGGTTATGAGCAGCATTATAGATGAAGTTGCAGAACTCGTGAGCTGCTGCTATGGAAAGACTGTGAGGGTTAGGGCTCGGGGAGTCAGATCGGCTTAAAAAGCAAAAACTACATTTTTTTAGGGGAGTTGAGATATGATAGTGCTGGAATTTTCTTCTAGCCTTGTGTCTGATCTGCTGGGTTAGAGAGTGCCTGGGAAATCAGTAGACACCTGGTCTTTCTGTGAAAGTCAAAGGTGGCAAACGAGCAAATGGCAGAACAATTATAAATTTAGAAGATTGAAGCAAAGTTGGAAAAGTGATATGGTCTAGCATAGCTGGGTAAAAGGTACTCTGGGAGGAACAGGCTCCTTTTAGGTGGTAGCTAGACTGTAGTGCTCAGGGAGGAGGTGGAGTCCAGCTGAGATGTTTCTCAGTCTCCCCCTGAGCTTCCTGTTGTGTCCTGCAGTGCCACCTTTGTCTAAACCAGACCTGAAAGACTGCTGAAAGGGCAGCCGCAGATGTCATTGTGCCATCTCCTTAAGATAGATACCTGCTTGTTTTTCTTGTTTTGTTTCTGTCATTTTTGGTTTTGGACAATGTTTCTCTCTGTAACCCAAGCTGGCCTTATATCTTGGCAGTCCTCCTACCTCAGCCTGCCCTGCCAAGTGCTGGGTTGTCAGCATGAGCCCCCAAGCCCAGCAAAATATTACCTTCTCTAAAAGGAAAATTGGACTCACCTGTAGGGAAACTCGACAACTAGCTGATGCTGATTGGGGAAGACAGGTGCCAGAAGGTGTATGAGAACTGCGTGGGGTGGGGTTGGGGGATCGGACCTGTACACCAATCTAAACTATGGCACTACTGAGAGACCAGAGGGAGGGACAAAAGGAGACCAGCATGGTCCACAGGCAAAGGGCAGTTTATAAAGAGAGAAGGGAAACCCCTTGTTAGGAAGAGTTTGTTTGTTTTGATTGGGCATGTTAATCAGGGCAGCCAAAAGGAGGCTTTTGATTGCTGAACTTTGATAACTGGAACCTGGTTGGTCAGTCTCGGGAAGGAAGTTCCCAGATAAGAGAATGGGCCTTGGTGGAATATAATCTTTAGGAATGTAATCTTAACAGCAAGGCAGAGGTACTGGGGAGAGGCAAGGCCTGTCAGAGCCAAGTTTGCCATTCCTTGACCTGCTAGAATCTTACCACTGTTTCCTGCTTATAATTGTACAGAAATTGCCAGTCTACTGCAAGCTACAGATCATGTTCATGCACGTGGTACCTAGTAGGCTAGCTCTGCTCTGTGAGCTGCAGCAGTCTTAGCTCCTTAGTCACCATTGCCTTTGCAGGGGAACTAGCCTTCCAGCACCAGGCTGTTTTCACCTCCTGTTGGCTCTCATTGTTCCCTTGCCAAGATTCTTTCCTTTGTCTTTCTGGAAAACACCCCTTATCTAGCTTAGATACAACTGTCTCCAAGAATCTCATTTGAAATGAATATTTCACCTCACTTTGAATAAAGATTACGATTAACATAAATTAAAAATTCTTTGGTTTCATTAACGTTTATGATGTATTTTGATCATACTCAGTCGCCATTATCTTACCCAGCCCTCTGAATCCCTTTTCCCCAACAAGGTCCCTCCTTTGTACACACACGAATGTGTGTGATTATGGTTCACTGAGTTGGATTAGGGTGACCTGCCTGAGCGTGGGTATGGAGTTATTTACTGGAGCATGAGCAATATACCTGTGACCACACCGCTGAATAAAAATGATTCCCCCATTTCTGGTACCATTAATTGCCAGCTCAGCTTGGGGTAAGGCCTTAGGAGCCTCCTATTTGTGATGGCATGTTGACTCAGGCTTGTGCAGGTAGCCATGCCTGCTGAGTTTGAGTGCAGTGACCAGTTGTTGTCCTTTCTTAATTATTGCTGCCTATTGTGCTAAGGCCATTCTAGTCAGCAACTGCAACTCCACTGCTGCCAGCAGAGGTCAGGCTGCAGGAGCCCAGCTGCAGCCTGAAGATACTCTGTTCCCTAAGGCACCGACTCTTTCAGAGTTACAAAGGGGACTTATCTGCATCTCTGTCCCTCTAAAGAACTCAAGGTTCAAAGGTGCTGGTAGACTCCTCTACCCCACTCCCATAACAAGCAGCTCACCCCAGCCTCCCAAGGTGGCCTTCTGCTTTTTCTCGCCCCTCCTTAAAAACCCTTCTCCACCTGGCTTCTCCCTACCCCTCCCTGTCAGCTAGTTGATGATGCAGCCTCCTGACCACAGGTGACTTTTATTTAATTAAACAGATCTTTGTATCATTAAACAAATGTTCCAGAGCGTAAACAAAAGTAACACACCTTAAAATAATATTTTACCACAGCCATGTCATGTCCAGAAAACAGTATTTTATCACACCGTCCTTCTATTTCTGCTGCCTCCTCCCACCGTGTTTCCTGAGCTTTGGAAGGGATGCTGGGGATGTTGTGTTGAGAGCTGACCACTCAACAGTCAACTTACTCTTAGCATTTTGGCCAGTTATAAGTATCTCATTATTAACTATCAGCCACTGCAGAAAAGGCTGGTGGCCACCGCTGAGACCGCAGCTCTACTGCATGGGTGCAGACTTCAGCGTTTGTAAGACAGATGGACAACAGCAATCACAATGACATGTCCCTACCCCCACCCAACTCCCACCTCCAGCCGTGGGTATTATCTAGATTTACACTACCAGGAATGCGGGTGAGGGCATCAGGTCTGTCAGAAAAGTGGTCGGTCACTTCACGACAGTCTTGCTGTTACTGCTCCGGTGGATACCTTCCTGGCAGGTACAGATATTCTAGTGCACAGAGCCCACTGCTGGGCGGCATAGCACCTGTAATTCTATTGCACTGGCTTGTATTTTACAATTCTTTGTTTGGAAGGCAATATTTGCCTTTATTCATCTTTTAAAAAATTTATTTTTATTTTATTGGTGTTTTGCCTGTATATATGTCTGTGTGAGGATGTTGGATCCTGGAGTTGCCATGTCGGTGCTGGGAATTGAACCCAGGTCCTCTGAAAGAGCAGTCAGTGCTTTTAAACAGAGCCATCTCTAAGGCTCCTAGTTTATTCATCTTTGAACCTGTGCCATTTAAAACAGTGCTAACTTTAAAGATTCACTATTTTTTAAATATTTATTTATTCATTATGTATACAGTATTCTATCTGTGTGTATGCCTGCAGGCCAGAAAAGGGCACCAGACCTCATTACAGATGGTTATGAGCCACCATGTGGTTGCTGGGAATTGAACTCAGGGCCTTTGGAAGAACAGGCAATGTTCTTAACCACTGAGCCATCTCTCCAGCCCCAAGATTCACTATTTTTATACAGAGTGTGCTGCCTGCGTGTATGAGTGTGCACTGCATGTGTTTGGTGCTAGTGGAGGTCAGACAAGTGCTGAGACCCCGTTGTAAGCTGCCATGCCAGTGCTGGGAACTGCACTCAGGGTCTCTGCAGAAGCAGCAGATGTTCTTAATCACTGAACCAGCCATCTCTTCAGCCCCACCGCCTAGCTATTGTTTTGTTATAGCTGTTGTTTTAAGACAGGGTTTTAATATATGTTTATGGTTAGACTCTGGAGTGAGCCTGTAGTCTGACTACACGGGAAACTGAGTCAGGAGATTTGCTTGAATCCAGGAGTTTGGGATCACCCTAAACAATGTAGCAAAACTATCTCTTTAAAACAAAAATAATAATTTAGAAGCATTTATTCTTAGTTATTTTGCTGCTGGTGATTGAACCCAGGACTTTGTGTGTGCTAAAGGCATGCTGAGCCATCCTTGGTCTAATATTTAAGTGGAATTTTCTGAACATTGAATTTAAGGTAATAATGGCATATATAATTTAATTTGAATTATACTCAGTAGTATTGAGTGTTGTATACCCTGATATCTGAAAATTTTTCATTTGTTTTAAGCTTCTCATTGTTTTATAACTATCTTAGGGTGTCTATTGCATGAAGAGATACCATGACCACAGCAACTCATAAAGGAAAATAGTGAATGGGGCTGGCTTACAGCCTCACAGGCTTATTACTCCATTATCATCATAGCAAGCGCATGCAGGCAGACATGGTGCTGCGAAAGAAGCTGAGAGTTCTGTGTCTTGATCCACATGGAGCGGGGAGAGAGTGTCACAGTGAGTGGATGTGAGACCTCAAAGCCCACCTCCACAGTGAGATTTTCTTCAACAAGGCCACACCTCCTAATAGTGCTACTCCCTTTGGGTCAGACATTCAAACACTTGAGTCTACGGAGGCCATTTCTATCCAATCCATCACAATAACCTTTGAATTCTGGATTCAAACCATCGCAGTAATGGTAAAGATGGGCAAACAAATGTGCAATCAAGCCAAGGTCTGAAATATCACTACAGGCTAAATATCTCAGCCTGAGGAATTGCAGATTTCTGACCAGATTCTCTGCTAAATATTTATTGAACATCATACCATGAGATTTTATCTTTCTTTCTGAAAGTGTTCAGCTGTGAGGCTGAGGAAAGTTTGTGTTCACCTTAAGACAGTGTGCATGTGTTCTGAGTGCTCTTTCTGCTGTTCACTTTGTGAAAGCAGTGCTGGGGAATCTAGGAAGACAGCAATAGCATTCTGATGCACTGTGCTTGTTGACATTTCGTAAGCAGTTGGAAGAAGCTAGAGCATTTACCTTAGTGGTTGACACAGAGAAGAAGAGCCAGAGAATACAGACCACCTGTCTGCCAGTAATGCTGCAGTCTGGAATCCCTGACTTTCTAGAGTCACAAGCTATTGCCTTACTTCAGATATAGAATAGTATATGCGACAGTGGGGCAGCTTCCTGTTTGAGTTAGCCCAGATCAGTGTTCCTTAAGTGTGACCATGTGAAATTCCAGGTAATAGTTCCTTAGGAAAACACGAGCAAAAATAGTCAGTGTTGTTAAAATATGAAACATTTAAAAAAAAAACAAGTCTAAGTTATTCTTAATTTTAAAAAGAAAATCTGTGAAATAGACTTGATTAAAAACACAGAAATTCCTAGTTACAAGAAGTCCTAGAAAATGGAAGGACATAAAAAGAAGAGAAATTAAATTCATATTTGGTAGGGAAAATGTTTCTGAAATTAACCCAGGTGACCTTGGTGGCCTGTAATCCCAACACTGGGAATGCAGAGGAGAGAGGATTGAACATTCAAGGCCAGCCTGGGGTACATAGCTGGTTCCAGGCCAGCTGCATAGCGTGACCCTAATAAACTAGAGGACTCCATGATGTTTTTTTGTGTTTTGTTGTTTTAATTTTTTTCTTTGGTTTTTGTTTGTTTTGGAGAGAGAGAAAGAACATGAAGTTGGTAGGGAGTTGGGGAGGATCTAGGAGTTGGGAAGGGAAAAATATGATATATGAATATGATATATGAATATGATATAAGAAAAACTAACCCCCCAATAAAAACTAGCCAGAAACACCTCTGAAAGGAATATTTTGTTGAGGAAAGGAGGTTATCAATGAGATGATGAGCCTGGTAATTCTGGAGAGAATAGCACAGTTGGTTGGCTTTTCAAAAATAAAAATGATGGGGCTGGAGAGGTAGCCAAGCAGGCGGAGCACTGACTGCTCTCAGAGGACCTGGTTCAGTGCCCAGCACCATGACAGATGGTGGCTTCAGAGCGCTAATTCCAGCTCCAGGGATTCAGTATCTCTGGACTCTGCTAGCACCTACACTAACGCTCATATACCTACACGTAATTAGAAGAAAAAAATAAAGTTTAAAACAATGGAAAGTATGAATGGGTGACTTTTGATGTCACTTAGGCATTTAGAAAAGGAGTCCCAAAACATGGGATTTCTTGCCAGGGGTCTCCCTCTCACCGAGCATATCAACCTTTGTCTGTCCTTGTAAAAAGTAAAAGTTTCGGGGGACTGGAGAGATGGCTTAAGGGTTAAGAGCACTGGCTGCGCTTCCAGAGGATCTGAATTCGATTCCCAGCTCCCACATGGTGGCTCACAACCATCTGTAATGATATCTGGCGCCCTCTTCTGGCCTGCAGGTGTACATGCAGTACACTTGTACGTAAAATATAAATAAATAACTTTTTAAAAAAAGTAAAAGTTTCTGTAGAATTCAGCTCGGGTCAGAGAAACTTCTTTTCATAGAGGGTGGCAGCATTACTGCAGAGACTCATAGCTGCTCAAAGCACTGAGAAATAGTTTGCTGAGTGCTCAGCCTTTAATGGGCGACTGTATCCCTACTTCCGGGACTCAGGGAGAACTGGGAGGAGACTGAGTGGAGGGAGCCGGGCTTGGTGGTGCACACCTTTAGTCCCAGCACTCCGAGGCAGAGGCAGGCAGATCTCTTGAGTTTGAGGCCAGCCTGCTCCACAAAGTGAGTTACACAGAAACCCTGTTCTCCCCACATACTCCCCCAAAGAGAGAGAGACTCTGGCTCAAAAAATAGAGAGTGATTGAGGAAAACACATAACACTGATCTCTGACACATCTATACACACACACACACACACACACACACACACACACGTACACATGTATACATGTATGTATACAGCATTAGCATACATGTACCCACTGTGAACACATACATAAACGTGCAAGTGGAGAATAAAAACACTTGGCAGTAACTTTTACTTTACTTAATTCACTTACAAATATTTCATATTTACTTATATATATGCTTATTTTAATGTTATCTATTGTTACATAATTTTCTTTTGTCAGACTTTGCAGCCCAGGTATTTACTTATGGCAGTCCTTTTGCTGCCTTCCAAGTACTAGGATCGCAGGCACGAGGCATTATACCCAGTTAATAGTAACTTATAAAAAAAAATTACTTGGTGTCACTAGGCAGTCATTCTTCCACTGAGCCATATTTCCAGCCCCCAGTATTTTTTTACTGAATGAATAGATGTGTTAAACTATTTTTTATTAAGGATTTTAATTTCATCTGTAAAAGGCAAAGGTGCAAAAATAGTGGATTTCCTGCCCTGTCCAGTCATTACTAGGAAGCCCTAACACTTTTTTTCCCCAAGGCAGGGTTTCTCTGTGAAGCACTGGCTGTCCTAGAACTCCCTTTGTAGACCAGGCTGGCCTTGAACTCACAGAGCTCCGCCTGCCCCTGCCTCCCCAGTGCTGGGGTTGAATCACGTGGTACTACCACCCAGCCTAACTCCTTTAGTCTGTGCAGTTTTTGTTAAAATGTACATAAAGTTAAGTTGGAAACAAGTTTTGTTCTGCTTCATGAGACTCCACCTATTTTAGGTAAAGCTTTTCCTCAGCACATTAACTAAGAATTACGGGTTTAGTAGTTAATTTCTTTCTTTCTAGTTCTACTTGTCAAACTTGGAAAAAGAACGTTATGAGAAGGAGTTCAGCCAAGAAAGACAGCAAGACATTTTAAGAAGAGCTGCAAGAGACTTGCCTGTCTACACCACATCAGCTTCAAAAGGTAAGAGAAATCGGCTGAACTTGGCAAAGGAGTTTTAAATGTCTCTGTCCTGATAGATCTGCTTGGCTTGACTAATCCCTGGATGTGATGCCAGGATCATAGGCTCCTGTTTAATGTATGTTGTGCAATATTTCAGATGTAAATGGATGTTTACCTGTATTGATGCAGGTTGTTAGAGGGCTTCACTCTCGTGAGTCTGGGTTTGGTTTGTCTCGTTGCCTGCTTTCCTCTAACTCTCAGCCTTTCAAGTACTGTTCCCAGAACACTATCATCTGAAAATTCTGCTTTGATTTTATCTATGCTATGTCCTGAATAATAAAAAGAACTCAAGAATGTATGAGAAATGGGAGAATTAAAGACAGCGAAGAAATCGACCAAATTAAGATTTTGTAAGGCTGTGAACTATGAACTGTGTGCTGGTTCGTTTTATGTCAACATGGCACAAACAAGAATCCTCAGCAAGGAGGGCGCCTCAGTTGAGAAAATGCCTCCATAAGAAGGGGCTGTGGGCCCGCCTGTTGAGCATTTTCTTAATTTGCCATTGATGGATGAAGACCCAGCCCATTGTGGGTGGGGTCATGCTGGGCTGTGGTCCTGGGTTTTATAAGAAAGCAAGCCAAGCAAGCCATGGAGAGCAAGCCAGTAAGCCGCACCCCTTCATGGTCTCTGCATGAGCTTCTGCTTCCAGGTTCCTGCTCTGTTGGAGCTCCTGATCTGACTTCCTCCAGTGGTGGACTATGATGTGGAAGTATAAGCCAAATAAACCCTTCCTCCCCAACTTGCTTTTAGTCATGGTGCTTCACCACAGCAATAGAAACCTAACTAGAACAGTTCATTTGCCTAGTTCCCAACCTACCTGTTTCCTCCGAGATACTGCTCTATGTAGGTGGAAGTTTCTGTCCCGTCAGCAGCTCCCAAATAAACACACTGAGGCATGTATTTATTCCAAATGCTCAAGTGATAGTGCAGGCTTTTCTCTAACTAGTTCTTACCACTCTAATTAGCTGTATTTCTAGTAATCTATGTGTTTACACATATCTTGGGGCTTACCTGTTCTCCAGCATGTCTTGCTGCCTCTGTGTCTCCTGGTACCCCACTGGTCCACCCTTCCTCCCAGCGTTCTTAGTTTGGCTGCCCTGGCTATACTGACTGCCTGGCTACCGTCCAGTCAGTTCTTCACTGCTCAGTGAGAGTAATGTATGTTCACAGTGTGCAGAAGGATTATTTCACAGCACCTCTAAGGGTCGACTGAGACAGCAGCTTCCTTTCTTAGGTGCTGAGCTGGTCACATTACTATAAGAAACTGTTTCAATTATAAATAGTAGCAACTTAGTGGTTCCTCTGCACTGAGTTCTACTCATAACTCATTTAAACTCACAATAACCTAGTCCCATGAGTACGTGGCAGAGTAAGACACTTCGGGAATAATTTTGTCCCAACAATGAGAACAGGCCAAGGTGCTGTGTGAGCAGTGAAAAGCAGCAGAGAAATCAGGACACAGTTGGGGGTTATTGACCAAATTGACCGCAGTGATATAGCCTGTGTAGCTCAGACTGTTCTTCTACTGTGGCCTCTGGAGTTCTGAAATGGAGTCAGATACATTGCAGGCATTTGAGTGCAATTATAAATGGTTAGTTCATTTATAGCATGTTAGCAGAGCGCAGGAAGAGCCAACAGTGACCACTCTGGAGAGTTCGTGTACTGTGACTCAGAGTGGCCGTAGTATGTCACGTTGAATCCCTACTCCACCGGTTGAATTACTTGTTCAAGATCACACAAGGCTGTATGCAAAGAAAGCAGATCTTGAATCCAAGTACTCTTAAACATCAGAGCCCAGTGGGCTTGTCAGTGACAGCACACATACAGGAAGCTTACCTTTGTGACTACGGATCAATCCTGACTCTGGCACTGAGTTCTACTCATAACTCATTTAAACTCACAAGCCACGGTTACGTGAGACTCTGTCTTTTAAAGAAAGGAATGGAAGAAAAGAAAAAGGGGCTGAAGAAATGACTCAGAGGTTAAGAGCACTGGCTGCTCTTCCAGAGGATCTGAGTTCAGTTCCCAGCAACCACATGGTGGCTCACAACCATCTATAGTGGGATCTGATGCCCTCTTCTGGTGTGCAGGTGTACATGCAAGCAGGACACTGTGTACATAATAAATAAACCTTTAAGAAATCATATTTTAAAAATAAAAAGGAGTTTTAATTGTCTGCAATATTTTAAGGGGGTATCAAGATTTTGAAGGTATGGAACAGGACAGTGGGTTGGAGAGAGGACTCGGTGGGGAACAGTGCTCGCTGTAGGAGCATGAGACCTGCGTTTCAGTCTCTATGCAGAAATCCCAGGGTTGAGATGGAGAGATAGATGGCTCAGAGGTTAAGAGCACTGACTGCTGCTCTTCCAGAGGTCCTGAGTCCAATTCCTAGCAACCACACGGCGGCTCACAAGCATCTATAATACCCTCTTCTGGCTTACAGTCATACATGGAGGCAGAATGTTGTATATATAATAAATAAATAGGCCTTTTTTTAAACAGTAAGAAAGAAAAGAAAAACCAAAGAAACAAATATTAAAAACCAGTTTAAAAAAAATCCAGCTTTGCAGTGAATGCCTGTATCCCTGCAGGGTTGGGCAGGCACTTCCTGAGAGCACTGGCCAAAACAGCCAGCTTCCTGCTGAGTAGATCCTATGTCAAGGCAGTGGAAGATGGACTTTCTCCTGGTCTCCACACGAGTGTGTACTGTATGTACCATACGACACACCGGTAACACATGATAAAAGATATAGTTAGCATATTAAAGTATAGGATACTCTGTTGCAAACTGGGGGTAGTGTTAATCCCAGCACTCAGGAGGCAGAGGCAGGCAGATCTCTGTGAATTCTGAGACCAACTGGGTCTGTAAAGCGAATTCCACAATAACCAGAACTACACTGAGAAACCCTGTCTCAAAACGAAGAAACCCAACAACAACAAAAAAAGCAAATAAAAAAATAATCTAATGTAGATTTAACCATCATGGTTTCTTTACTAGTGCTGTACAAGTTACTTAGCTATTTGAAACCCAAGTTATGTCAGTAGCAATAGAAGCCACAGCTTGATGCTCTAGAAGTGCAGTCCCAAGTGTCCTTCCGAAGGCTTTAAGGTTAAGCCAGGATTTGTGACACATATCACAGAATTTCAGAAGGAGTCAATATGAAGCAGAGTTGGAGTTTATTAAGAAAAAGTTTTACGGGCTTTAGAGATGGCTGGTCGATAGGGTCAGCGTTCTTTCTACTCCTGTGAAGGACCGGAGTTTGGTTCCAGTATCCACATCATGTGGCTCATCATAGCCACCTGGAACTAGCTCCAGGGGAAACCAGCACCCTCTTCCAGGCACCACAGACACCTGCGCCCACATGCACATACTCACGGAAACACACGTACCTAATTAAAAACAAACAATTGTAAAATGTTTTTGATATAGATACACACCTAGTGCTAGAGAGGTTGCTGGCTTAAGAGAAAGATGGCTGTGCCCACAGGAGTGGACTTGTCAGGAAGGAGTTACTTTTCTGTCTTAACAAAAGCTGGGTTTTGAAGTTACATTGTTAAAAACACTTAAGAGAGATAGCCAGGCGATGGTGGCGCACGCCTTTAATCCCAGCTCTCGGGAGGCAGAGGCAGGCGGATTTCTGTGAGTTCGAGACCAGCCTGGTCTACAAGAGCTAGTTCCAGGACAGGCTCCAAAGCCACAGAGAAACCCTGTCTCGAAAAACCAAAAAAAAAAAAAAAGAGATTAAGTAAAGGTGTTTTGCTATATTATTTTTTTGTAAAGGAGACCACTATGTGATCTTCAAGCTACATTGTACAGATTTCAGATTGAAAAGATAGAAACAATTGAGAAAGCCAAAGGAACTCTTTCTGAGCATTGTACAGAGGTCAGAGCATGCAATTTGACTGTGCCATGGTTCATGTTGTCTGTGAGGTTTTCAGAAGGATGAGAACCCTTCCCTCCCTTGCCTCCTGTCCTGTTGCAGTTTCTTCATTTCAACCTGAGGGTTCATCTGTTCTCTGGGTCTGTAGAAATGCTACATGAGATGAGATAAAAAGCACTCAAGTGTGCATCTCGGCATGTGATGAGGTTTTTAGCAGAACTCATTTCCAAAAAGTGACAGCTAATATTAAGCAATCCTTTTTATTTTATGAAGAATTTTGAAAACAACTAGTTGATAATAGTAGTTGTAGTTCTGTATATTAGATGTTTTTACCACGGTCTATACTTGCATTGGGCTTATGAATTCCCAAGTTTAGCAAAATTTGGACAGTGTGTAATTTTCAAAACAGCAGGTTGATAGCTATATCCTTTTTTGACACAGGGTTTCTCTATGTAGCCCTGGCTGTCCTGGAACTCCCTCTGTAGACCAGACTGACCTCAAACTCAGAAATCTGCCTTTGTGCCTCATGAGTGCTGGCATTAAAGGTGCTCACCTTTATTTCTAGAAAGGGGCAGTATTTATCATACATAGAACTCACAAGTATTCATTGAACAAATGAAACAACACCCCATCTGTATCTTGCTCTATTTCTGTCTTTGACACTGTCCTCTTTTTGGTTGCTCTATACAAAAATGAAGTTTCCTTTGATTGCAGCTGTTTGCCTTTATCTGCTCATTTGTTAAGTAGAGTTTTCTTCCTCCCTCCTTCTATCCCTCCTTTAGACATGACTTCGGTATGTAGCCCTAGAACTCGATATGTAGATCATGCTAGAATTGAACTCACAGTAATTCATGTTCTTCTGCCTTCCAAATACTGTATTAATTTCCTTTTTTTTTTTTTTTTTTTTGGTATTTTTTCAAGACAGGGTTTCTCTGTAGCGTTGGTGCCTGTCCTGGAACTAGCTCTTGTAGACCAGGCTGGCCTCGAACTCACTGTATTAATTTCTTGTAACACCACACCTACCTCCAACCCACTTCCCTCCCTCCTTCCCTCCTTTCCCTTCCTTCCTTTCCAACCCATTTTCTGGTAGGACCTGTTTGATTTTGTTCACACCCCTGCACCTAAATATGTGCACAGCTGTAACACACAGCGTGGAGGGAGGATGTAGGGGAATGGGCACATGAGGTGCTTGGCTTCTTTTTGATCCTGAGCTTACTACACATGTAACCTTAGGTTTCTATTTGGTATATAGACTATTAGTGGTGCCATCTTCAGCTTGCTATCTTTTCCTTAACGGAATATGTGTTTTGTGTGGGAACTTCTTGTTCTGCAGAATAGTGTACTATGTAGACACAACATAAAGTATTTAGCCATTTCATGGATAAAATTATTCTTAGGAACTTGAGCAATAGCTCAGCAGTTAAGAGCTCTGGCTACTCTTCCAGAGGACCCCAGACTTCCTTATACTTACATGGCAGCTCACAACTGTAATTCGAGTTCCAAGGGATCTGATGCCCTCTTCTGGACTTCCAAGGCCACCAGGCATGAACGGGTTGCACGGAACATACATTCATGCAAAACATTTATACACACTTTTTTAAAAAAGGAAATTACCCTGGCATTTTTTATATTTAAAATAGCTGTAATAAGCATTCTTATTTGTTATATTTTAAAGATTTATTTTTAATTAGGTGTAGGTGTGTGTGTGTGTGTGTGTGTGTGTGTGTGTGTGTGTGCATGTAAGTATGTATACTAGGAGGCCAGGGTCCAGAGCTAGAGTTATAAATGGTGGTGAGCCGAATGCCATGGGCGCTGGGAGCTCACCCTTGGTCCTCTCTGGAAGAGCGGCAGCAAATGTTTTTGGCCACTGAGCCATCTTTTCAGTTCCCGCATTTGTTCAAACACGTCAAGCAGTTTTCTGTCACTCAGTTTGTTCCTCTAACCAGATTCTTCATTTTCCAAGAGAGCAGGAGGTTTTGTTTGTTAGTTTTTCTTTCATGTCTCTGTATCCCATATTGGCCTCAAACTCCCTGTGTAGTTGATAATGACCCTGAACTTCAGAGCCTTCCTCAAGCCTCCCAGGTGCTGGAATTACAGGCATGCACCACAGTGTCTTGTTCACGCAGTGTTGGCCTTCAAACCTAGGGTTTTGTGCAGGAGTGCTAGGCTAGCACTCTGCCATCTGAGATACACCTTTATCCTCAGACTCCTCTGTTTTCTCAGATGTTTGAGTTGGACTCCTCCCATTCTGCTTCCTTACTGTCTACTGTTCCTATCCAATGCACTGTTTATTCTGTGGATTGTTTTAGTGCCTAGAACATAGAGGATGTAAGCTTCACAAAGTAGGGGTTTTTGTTTAGATTACCTGGCACATAGTAGGTGATCGGTATCTTTGGAACAATTGAATGTGAACCAGACAATAGCATAGCATGTATTAGAATTTTAGTTTCAAAGAGGTTTTTGTCGTTATTCAAAAAAAGAATCGTCGTTGGTCTAGAATAGGATGGATTCAGACAGAAAATGAGTGTCTTAAGTATGGTGAGAATCTGTTAAAGACATTGTGCTGTAGTCAACAAAGCACTGGGTTTGGGACTCGGTGGACCTGAGCTCTGGACTAGCTCTGCTGTTCATCTTGGTGTTTGGCCTTCTGCCAACTACTTACTTCAGATCTACTTTATTTAGTTTGAAAGCTTCTGGGAAGATACATTATGAGGCCCCCTTTTTCTTGACATTTTATTTGAGATACTCTCTGGTGCATTTTGGTATTTTAAAATGGATCACTATCAGTTTCCAGAGTATATTCCAAATTTCAAGCTTTATGGATCAGTAAGCTTGCACACCTATGAGGTTTTTTTTCTCCTCTCTAGCTATCCGATACTGTGAAAAATGTCAGTTGATTAAACCTGACCGGGCTCACCACTGCTCTGCGTGCGACAGGTGAGTGTTACTCAGTTTGTTTCCCTTTAACCCTGCCCTGGAATTTGGCAACAGAGAAACATTTTACATGCTTCTTCATATTTAGCAAAACCATTTCATCCTTTCTCATTATTTACTGTGGTTGTAGAGCTAACATAAATACGTATATAAGCTAGAATATACTAGAAGAAGTCTTTGATAACCGTTTCTCTGCTTGTTGACTAGAATTTTAATTTTAAATCTACTTTCTAGCCAGGTGTGGTGATGCATGCCTTTAATGCCATTATTTGCATGGATCTCTGAGTTTGAGGCCAGCCTGGTCTCTATACTGTGTTCCAGGACAGCCAGGGCTACACAGAGAACCTTTTCCCAAAAAAATAAATATATTCTTTCTGCACTCACACTTAATGTAATGTTGATAAGCCAGCAGTTACAACCTCCTTGTAAAATATGACCACTTCATAGACTAATGAGACTATAATGATATTTTCTTGTTTTTATTATCGATGTTGACATTAAAACAAATCACTGAAGTAAATTTTATAAGTGTTTTCATTTGCCATTGTTCCATTTTAATCCTTATTTTCATGTGAGAAGGTGGTATGGTAAAGGAAAAATACTTGGTTTAAAACTCTTGACTAATCTAAGCCTCTTAGACAAGCTGTGTAAGTTTCTGGGTGTTGAGTTTCTCATTCTTTCTGTGTGAGCTCTGTAGTCTCGCTTTCTACGTGTATAAAAAGTACTCTAGAGGGAAGAAAGTTTGGTTTTGTTTTGGTGTTCTTATGCTAAAGTATAGTAGTGGTCACCACGGGGAAACGATGCTAAAGGATGAAGGAAAACAACCATCTTAAGCTGTGTGTTAGTGTCTGGTGTGTACACTTCTAAGGACTGACTTTCTTCATCTGCTCATGCCTATAGTACTAGAGGTCATCTGTTTATCTCCTTAGCTGATGTTCAAACTGGGCCCTCTAATGTACCAAGAATCATTCCCAGACGTGAATAATAAGATGTCATTTGGTGTGGCCAATGAACTGGCTGTGTTGAAGTGACATCACAGTGTAAAAACTAGTGACTGTTTATCTAGGGAGGTACTTATGAAGGTAGCAGAAGTTACCTGGTGTTTCTCTTGGTTCTCAAAGATTTAGTTTTAAGGGGGATATTTTAACTTCAGTAAAATAATGAGAAATTAGAGTCAGGATTTTTCTGAATGACTTTTCTTATGCTTGATTCCTAGATGTGTTCTTAAGATGGATCACCACTGTCCTTGGTATGTATGAAAAATAGTAGAAATTGCCTAAGTCAGAGGGGTGGTGTTGGATGTTAGAAGCAGGAAACTGAGAAGGATTTTCTTTAGTAATCCTTTTTCCTCCACTGGTATTGGTGTTTAAATCCAGGGTCTCTGCACATCCTAAGTGCTCTCTATGACTAAAACCATATACCCCATTCCAGTGGTCCTGTTTCTGAGCTCAATTAAATTACTAATACATATACATACACAATGTGTATATAGATATGTACATATGTACACACACATGTAGATATGGGCACTTATATTTTTCCTTTAAAAATATCTTCTCCGGCCGGGCGGTGGTGGCGCACGCCTTTAATCCCAGCACTCGGGAGGCAGAGGCAGGCAGATCTCTGAGTTCGAGGCCAGCCTGGTCTACAAGAGCTAGTTCAAGGACAGGCTCTAGAAACTACAGGGAAACCCTGTCTTGAAAAACCAAAAAAAAAAAAAAAAAAAAAATCTTCTCTGTAATCTCAGTAACGTTAGGTATATTCCCATTTTGGTACAAGCTCCAGGATTCTCACATCTACAGAGTTGAGCTATCTCATGGGGCACTCCCTGCACCCCGCTCCCACTGGCCCCGAGACCCTGTTCTGCTTTCTTTTTCCGTATATTTGTGATTTGTCTTATCTTACAGTGTTACTTTCTATATTCTTCTAGGGTGAATAACTGTGTGGGATTTACTAATTACAAATTCTTCATGCTGTTTTTGTTGTATTCCCTACTATATTGCCTTTTTGTGGCTTCAACGGTTTTAGAGTATTTCATAAAATTTTGGACGGTAAGTCTTTTTTCTGTCTTAAACATATATAAAAAATGTTTAAAGATGTGTATTTGAAACGAGATTCTTGATGCTTTTTATTATCTTTTATAATGGCTCTGCCAGGACTACACTTGACTTGTCAGTCTGTGTCCAGTGCACAGGCTACATGTGACTGGTGCAGACTGTTGGGGCTGCGGTAGGGACGGCCACCTCTCTCCTCTGCCTTGAGGACACTTGCTGTGCTTCTGCTGTCAGTGGCGTCTTGGGCCAGACAAACGCTTGATTTCTGTCTGCATACAGTTTTTTTCAAAATTTTAGAAAAGCTTTATTTTTATTTTATGAATGTGGATGTTTCACCATATATGTCTGTGCACCATATGTGTTCCTGGTTCCTGCAGAGACCAGAAGAGGGTGTCAGATCACCTGAAACGAATTGCAGAAGATTGTGAGCCGACCTGACATGATTGTGCTGGGCGTTGAACTGAGTCTTCTGCAAGAACAGCCAGTGCTCTTAATAGCTGAGCTGTCTCTCCAGCCCCCATCCTTTCAGATTTTTTAAAAAACGACAGGTAGTTAAAAATAATCAAATGTTTTGTCAACAAGGGACTAAAGTGTGATTTATCTGAGGAGAAATCCTGTAGAAACAAGCAGCTTCGTGTGACAAATGACTGGGAAGTGGTCTTTGAGATGTACCATGCATCAGGAACAAGGAACACATCAGTGCGTATAGGATGTGGTGGTGTCTAATGGGAAAAACCTAGTAGTGTGTCCTGGTCACTCTGGAAACGCTAGAGAGCTGCTGGCACTGCTCACCACTGGACACCACAGCCAGGAGGGAGAATGCTTGCTCCTATTTTCCTGGGGATTTTGGTTACCATATACAAATGTTCATCTGTTCAGAATACATAATCAAGTTGAAACCTTTTTAATTTGGAAGTGTATATACTTGAGGGGAAAATAAGTACCAGAAATGTGGAAAGAACAACATCTTAGAAGTAGTGTGGAAAACGGCTGTTTTTCATTATAACATTTTCACAATGTTTGATTTTTATATTTGCATGTTCTACTAATATAATTTAGAAATAACTTTAAAATATATTAAAACTACCTCTTTATTAAAATCTTTAAATATCTGAATTTTTTCATCTCTCTTTCTCCCTAGTGTCATCAGCCCCATTAAATGTAGGTTCAGTCTTGACTGTCACACTGCTGATCCCAATCCCCAGTCTTCAATTGATAATTATTACTGAGCCGTCAGACACGATAGTCATCATAAAAATAGATGGTTCAAATCTGTTTCCTGTTTTCTTTCCGTTGTTTTTCTCCATGCTTATCTGCTGTAATGGGAACAAAACTCTCCATCGGGCCGTTGGTTGCCAGGCTAGAATAGTGATGTCATCTCTGAGGTCTAGTTCGTCCTCTCATGCCGAGGTCTAGAATCACACGGCTCCCGGGGAAAGGGCATGGGCTTTGCTTATGTATTTGCTATAATTTAAACTCCATGAAGGCAAGAAATTCTGTCTTTTTCATTGGTGGAGCGTCTGGGATGTTACCTGGCCCACGATACAGTGAGTGTTTAATGAGTGTTTGCTGAGCGGTAAAATAAGCAACGTGTAGTTAGCTTAGATTGCTTGTTCACTTGTGAAATCTCAAGTCATACTTACTGCACTGAATTGATAGTTTAAATTAATGTAAGCATGTGGTATATAATAAGCACCTAGTATATGTCTGTCTGTTCATCTGTGTTTGAGACAGGGTCTTAAATTAACCAGTCTAGTCTAGAACTCACGTTGTAGCCTAAACTCATGGCAGTCCTCCTCCGTTAGCCTATTGAGATGTCTTTGTTTTTCTCATTGTATGTCTCAAACCATTTCTGTTGTAACCACGTCTGTCTCCTGCTGCCTTGTTGTTACTCTCCTTTGATATGTGCAGTGCCCATTAATTTAGAAACACAGTACCTAACTTTACTCTGCAAGTGTGACAGAGACTTTTTACCAGCCGTGCCCGTTAATTTAGAAACACAGTACCTAACTTTACTCTGCAAGTGTGAGAGAGACTTTTTTCCAGCCGTTGCCATGGCTTTCTATGAGCGCCCTCGCTTGTTCCGTATCCACCTTTTCTGATAGGTTTTTGTTTTCATAAAATAGATATAATCTTTATTCATGACCTTGGTGTCTATGAGCCTTTCTTCAATAAAATACAGAAATCACCAGCTATAAAAGCAAAGTTCATAATTTAGGCAGCACTAAAATTGACACTTTCTCCTACCAGGAGTGACTGTGCACCTGTAGTCCAGGACTCTGTTAGCGGAGATAGATTTGTGTGGGCCCCAGCTGTGAGCCCACCCTTGGCCACATAGGACAGCAAAGTTTTCAAGTTGAAAGGCATCCCCAGTGCTCATGTCCTAGTATGCTGTCTTCAGGGCACTGGCTCTTCTTGGTGCTGTCTTTCTCTGACTCTGGCTGCAAAGCTTCCATTTCCATTTCAGTTTGTATCTTCTAAGTAGGTTTTTGTTTTGTTTCTGTCAAAGTTTTCTATTTTTTAACCAGCTGTTTTTCTTCATGTTTCCATCTGCTGTGTGGTTACCCACTTTCTTCTGATGCCATTACTGCTTTCATTCTCAGTTTTACATTGTGATTGGGAGGAAGGGATAATTGTGGTATAGTATGTCCTCATTTACTCTTTTTACACCCGGGAGAAAGTTTAAAATGTGTATTTTGTTATCCAGGTCTGGTGAGGCCACAGATCTAGGGCCATTGTGGCTGAGAAGGTAATCAAAAAGAAAACAGACACAGCCTAACAAGGCTTAGTGAGGGTGAGAGCTGCTGGTGTCTGAGCAGGATGAACTGCTTTAGGATGAGCCAGTTTGAACAATCTCCATCTCAGTGGATTGTGGGATGAACTGCTTTAGGATGAGCCAGTTTGAACAATCTCCATCTCAGTGGATTGTGGGATGAGTAATGCTGCCTCTAGGTAGGGGTGTCAGGGGGCTAGGGAATGGGAACTTGGACTAGGCTTGGAGTTTGGGCTCTGGATTGGTTAGCGTTTGAAAGTTGCCCTCCTAGTAGTGAGTGCTTTTCTAAGTACTGGTGAATTTGGGAGGGCCATTTGTAGCGTGAATTCTAATTGGTTTTATTAGTAAAATCCCAGAGTCAGCTGTCGGGGTGAAAACTGAAGGATCAAAGAAGCAGTGGCCAGCCACTAGAGTTCTTACTTCTACCAATGCTCAGACCAAAGGGGGGGAGATCTTGTTCTCAGACTGCTCCTCAGATTGCTCTGAGTGCTTGTCTCCTTCCTTACCTTCCTCTCTCCACCCAGCCATATCGCTCCTGTCTCCACCTCCCCAGTGCTGGGATTATAGGCCTTGGATCCCAAGTGCTGAGATCACCTTTGAGTGAGCTCTGTTTCTCTTATAAACTGGATTAATTTTGTATAGTGTTTCCCATGGTGGCCTTGAACTAACAGGGATCCGTCTGACTCCTGAGTCCTGGGTTTAAAGAAGTGTGCTAATACTACTTTAAGTTAGTGGCTTAACTCTGCACTCTGATCTTCAAGCAAATTTTATTTGTTAAAACACAAAATGTCACTTGAGGCATTATCTCCTCAAGTCAGTGAATCTCCAAGGTCCCAGTGTGTCCATACAGGAAGATAAGGAACTGTGGTTTTGTATAGAGGGTTGTTGTGACTGCAGTTGTCAGAGTGAGATGTGAGATTGGAGAATTTAGGTCATGTGTTTTATAGTATAGAAAATTAGAATTTAAAGTCAGCTCTGTCTATCCCAGGGTCCAGGTACTTTCCAAGGTCACTTGTTTCTTAAAAGCTGTATACAACTCTGAGTCATGGAGCACAGTTATCCAGGAAATGCCTTGTATATTTTAGAGAGATATTTACTACAGCATTGTAATTTGGGGGGCTGGGGAGATGATGGCTCATTGGTTTAAAGCATATGTTGCTCTTGCAGAGGACCCAGGTTCAATTCCCAATATCTGCATCCTGGCTCACAACCATTTATATTCATGTATACGGTGCACATATATACGTCTACACAAAAACCCAATCATATAAAATAAAATTTAAAATGTATGATTTTAAACTTTCTACATGCTGGGCATAGTGGCACGTGCCTTTAATCCCAGCACTCAGGAAGCAGAGGGAGGCAATCTCTGTGAGTTCGAAGCCAGCCTGAAATAGAGTTCCAGGTCAGATAGAGCAACATCGTGAGACCTAGTCTCAAAGAAACAAAAAACTAATTAAGTTTCTACTCAGTGATAGTGTGAGCGTGAGCGCCATCAGGAAGATGCAGCTCAGCACTGCCGCTGTCCTGACGTCCACAGAAACTGTGTTTAGGACAAGCCAGAGTTAGTGAGCAAAGACAAATAGAGTACATGCTTCTGAGCAGAGGTTCTCAGCCTGGAGTCATGACCCCTTTCATAGGGGTCATATATCAGATATTTATTCTACAACTCACAACAGTCGCAAAATTGTAGTTAGGAAGTAGCAACAAAAATATTTGTGTGATTGGGGTTCACCACAACATGAACTGTAATAAGGGGTCACAGAGTTTACAGGAAGATTGAGAACCCCTGAGCTAGAGTAAGTGCTGGCATTGGGAGGAAGATGTGCAGGAAAAGGGCAGGACACACTCAAGGCGTGGGTGCAGGTTTCTCCAGAGTCACAGTTAAATATCCTTTCAATGATTATGATTTTGTGGCTAAATTACATTGTTCAGAAGATACAACCTACAAGATTTAAAGATGAAGCAAAGTTGCCAGGTGCAGTGGTGCACTCCTTTAATCCCAGCACTTGGGACGCAGAGGCAGGCGGATCTCAGTGAGTTCAAGGCCAGCCTGAACTACAAAGAGAGTTCCAGGACAGCCAGGGCTACACAGGGAAACCGTCTAAAAAAAAAAAAAAAAAAAGATGAAGCAAAGTTAAAAAAATAGGTAGAGTTTAAAACAGAACAAAACTGAACTAACTTAGTTATTGCTCTTATTTTAAAGAATATACTTTCTTAAGTTTGAAGCCAGCCTGGTCTCCATTAGCAAGTTCTAGCCAGTACTACACAGTAAGACCCTTCCTCTAAAATCAAATGAAATTTTAATGTGGTTTTTACGGTATAGTTTTTTAGACTTAGGAGAGTGCTAATACAGTTAAATTCAAGGTCACAAACATTGAATTCTAAATAGGCATCTTTGTTGGAATTGTCTGTCTGTAGGCAGTGTTGCCATTGTTAGGCATATGAGGTTTCTGTGCTCTCAGTCATCAGGAGATGCACAGTGGACCCCAGGGTTAAGCAGCTGACTCAGCTTCACGTGTCTGGGCTGCGTATTAAAGTGAGTGGACAAGGAAGGCCGCACTGTGAGTGGGAAATCTAAACCAAGATAGAAGGGAATTGATGTCTGAGGGAAGAGCATTTAAGCCAGAGGAGTCTGTAGGTACCACTGGAGCGTTTGAGCTATACCAAGGGAGCGTTTCCTCTGTGCATTCCTGGCTGTCCTGGAACTCACTCTGCAGACCAGACTGACATCAGACTCAGAGATCCGCCTGTCTGCCTCCCAAGCGCTGAGATTAAAGGTGTGTGCCGCCATCACCCAGTGCTATAGGAACTTTTTATAGCTAGATTAGACTAAGAATGGGTACTAAAGGGACTTTAGTGATCTCTAGTGTTAGAAGGTGTCTCTGTCTGTCTGTCTTGAGTAGAACGGGAACAAAAGGCTGACATGCTGTGACTTGTGAAGGTTCTGATTGCTGAGCTGTCGGACGCTGCCGTTGTTTTCCAGCAGACACAGGCCATAGCAGTGAGGCGCTGAGTCCTCAGGTCCCATTTCTGGATCCACTAACCAGCTAGGTTACAGAATTACAGATGGTCATGCCAAACGTTTATTTTGTTCTTTCAGACACAGGTTTCTGTGTAGTTGGGTAGAAAAGCACATGTCTCTGAGATGTGCCTGAAGAGAGAAATGTGTGACCTATATGTTTTGGGTGTTTTTTACTTTCTGGGAAAATGTTGACCATTAGAGGGCAGCTACTTGTATTCCTTCCAAATGCACATAGCTGATAAAGCCTAGTTCTCAGGATGACTTTGTATAAAAGTTGTTTTCTTAATGCATTGTCTCTGTTTGCACAAGCTTTGCCGCAGGAAATCTACAGAGAATTGCCCGAAGGTAAAACACATCATTGCCATGACATTCTCATGATCTCTTTCCAGAGTGAATGCATGTAATTGAAATTTGCTTTACAAGTTGGCAAGATAGAATAGTCACTTTATTTAAAAGTATAGTGGTTACTTTGAAGAGAAAAATAAATATCAGAATAATGCGGGGCTCGTGGGGAAATGTTCAGTGGTAAAGCTTTTGAGTCCCTAGGTCCAGTCTTCAGTGCGTGCATGCACACACACACAAATTAGTGCAAACAGTCTTTCAGTCTGCCAAAGCCTGCATGTATAATGTGTGGGATTGTGTGTAGTGTATGCACATGAGTGTGGGTTTTCACGAATGCGCGGTGTTGGATGTCTTCCTCTGCCATTTTACCTCTCCCTGGCCAGCAGATTTTTCTGCTCTGCCTATCTCTCCCCCATTACAGGGCTGTGTAGCCATTCCCACTATTTATGTAAGTGCAGGAGATTTCTACTCGGGTCTCTGGGCGTTCAGAGCAGATACCTTAAACCACCAAGCCGTCTTCCTAACCCAATCAAACACTTTGTTTTAAGTTTTAGGACTAAATTATAGTTGTATGTCTGATGCACATGCTTGCGTGCATGCATACACACGTGAGGGCGAGAGGTTAACTTTGGAAGTCAGTTCTTCCACCATGGGTCTAGGGATTGAATTCAGATTGTTGAACTTTCTACCCTCTGAGCCATCTTGCTGGCCCTTTGGTTAGGAACTTTAATTTAAAAAGAAAAAAAAGGGTGTGTGTGCATTAGAGTTGTAAGTAGTTGTGAGCCACCTGAAGGAGCCATCCTCCAGTGTGTGGGTCCCCCGCCCCCTTTGAGACAGGATCTTTCTGTGTAATCCTGGCTATCCTGGAACTAGCTATGTAGACATAGCTACCTTAAACTAATAGAGATCATCCTGCCTCTGTCTACTTAATGCTAGGATTAAAAGTGCATGCCACCATGTCCAGCCTGTTAAGTATTTTTTAAATTAAATAGTGCAGCCTGTTCTGAAAAACTAGGAGACTTGCCTATACAGTTTTGAGACAGTCTCGTGTGTCCCAAATGACCTTTAACTTCTGATCCTCCTGCCTCCACTTCTTGAGTCCTGTAATTAAGGCAGGCACTACAGTGCTCAGTTTTTTGTCATGCTAGGTTCTGAACCTAGGACTTCATGCATAGTAGGCAAGCATTTTTCTGACTGAGCTACATCTCAAGCCCCTTAAGTGTTTTATTTAAGAAGAGATATTTAAAGGCTCCTTACTGTTAATAGCCTTATTTCTGTAAAAGGAACAAAAGAATCTGTTCATTCTTTAATACCTTATGGCAGCCTTTATGAAATGGCCATCACCTACAAAGACTAAAGGAAAGTAAACCAGGATGAGGAGTGGGCCTCATTGCTTCTAAGGACATGGGCCCCTTAGAGGAGAGATGCACAGAAGTAAAAGAGAGACCTGTCACATTCCGCTCGGTTTAGAGCCTGTGTGAGTAGGCAGCTGTTTACACAAATGGAAGTGCCTTGTTTCCTCCGGATGTAGAGGGAAATCTGAGTACATCCGTATGGTGTGAAAGAAAGTTGCTAGGGGAACGGTCCATCT
Source organism: Arvicola amphibius (assembly GCF_903992535.2). Taxonomy (NCBI): domain Eukaryota; kingdom Metazoa; phylum Chordata; class Mammalia; order Rodentia; family Cricetidae; genus Arvicola; species Arvicola amphibius. The sequence continues at coordinate 56,138,585 of NC_052059.1, forward strand.
TTTCATTTCATGACTGAACTGCTGAGATCATTAGATGCTTAAGGAAAACTTTCAAAATGCTTGAATTATTTATTATTCTCTTGTGTGTATGGGTGTGAGTATACCTGCATTTATATCTGTGCACCACATGCGTGCCTGGTGCCCACAAGGCAGAAGAGGGTGTTGGGTCACCTAGGACTGGGGTCACAGACTATGGTAAGCTGCCTTGTGAATGCCAGGAAGAACCCCTGAGCCGTCTCTCCAGCTCCTGAGGACAGTTTTTAAATGCCTTGGGACTGTTCATGGGTTCAGCCTGCTGTGAGAGTTTAGATTCAGAATACATGGTCTCATTTATTTTACTACTCCTTATATTATGACTGTGTGTGTGTGTGTGTGTGTGTGTGTGTGTGTGTGTGTGTGTGTGTGTGTGTGTGTGTGGTGAATTCCATCCTTAGGAAGACCCAGATTACAAGTTGCATTTTAGAGGTTTCCTATCCTTACAATAACCCTTCCTTCTTCTTTCCTCAGAATGAACTGAAGGAGTCTCGTGCGAAGTTCCACGTGCTCTTCCTCTTCTTTGTGTCTGCGATGTTCTTTGTCAGCGTGCTCTCGCTGTTCAGCTACCATTGCTGGCTAGTTGGAAAAAATAGAACAACAATAGGTAAATAAAGTCTTTTTTTTAAATGATCACAAATTAATGTGAAATGTCTAGAAAAACTGTAGTGGGCAATAAAGCAATGAAAAGCAGTTGTGTGTTTAACTTCAGTTTTGGATACGTTGGGTGTATAAGATGCCTAGACTCGTGTTGGAGAGGGTTGCCGAAGTGACTATATGTAGGATGATTTCATTAATGTATTATATAGCAAAATTTATAGTTTATAAACTTATAAATAAGTCATTACCTGTATTTATACAGTATCTTTCGAAAACTAGTCTCTGAATGATAGATTTTCATGCTTAAAGTTGATGTTTAGACATAACCATTTTAAATCCTTTAGTTTACTTTCTTGCTAAGAGAGAGCATATTTCATGTGTATTCTTGAACCCCCCATGCACATTTGATGGGCATGTGTTCAAGGGCTAGTGCTTATGACATGTTTATTTCCATTTTTGTGTCAGTTGTCAGTGAAATTTAGTGCATAGTATTATTGTTATCAGCTTTTTCTTCCTAATTTTTAAAATGAAAAGCCTGAAGAGATGGCTTGGTAGGTAAGGGCACTTGCTACCAAGTCTCCTGAACCCACATAGTGGAAGAAAGAACCAGCTCCCACAGATTGTCCTCTGACCTCCACATGTTTATCCATGTGGATATATAGACACACCGATAAGTAGATAAATGCAAAACGCAAAAAGAAACAAATATAAAGGAATAATTAATTAATAATTAATAATAATTAATAAATGCAAACGCAAAAAGAAACAAACAGAAACAAATATAAAGGAATAATTAATTAAGATGTGTCGTTGGTTGTTTCTACTCTTTATTTTTTTGCTCTTGTTGGGTGAATTCTAATTGGTCTTAATAATAAAAACCCAGAATCAGATATCGGATAAATGATAAAAGATCAGAGAAGCAAAGGAGCAGTCACTAGAGAGACTTTTTATGAGCTCCTGTCTCCTCCCACCTTACATTCCTCTCTCTGCCCAGCCTTCCTAGTGCTGGGATTAAAGGCCTGTGACTCCCAACTACTGGATTAAAGGTGTGAACCACCACCACCACCACCACCTGGCTCTGTTTCTCTTTTAAACAGAATCAATTTGTGTGGTGCAGGTTGGCCTTGAATTCACAGAGATCCCAGAGATCCCGTCTGCCTCTTCCTCCAGAGTGCTGGGATTAAAGATATGTGCCCCCACTGCCTGGCCTGTATGGCCAATTAGTGGCTTAGCTCTGCACTCTGATCTTCAGGCAAGCTTTATTTGTTAGATCACAAATAAAGTATCACTATGTGCTCTTTTGGGGGTTACCACCCAGCTCCCAAATAAATCACACATAGAGACCTTTCCTTTCATATGAATGCCTGCCTTTAGCTTGGCTTGTGTCTAGCTAGATTTTAAGTTAACCCATCTATTTTTGGCCTCTGGGCGTTTACCTTTTTTTTATTATTATTTCTGTATACCTTTATTTCCATGGCTGTCTGCGTAGCTGGGTGACTCTTCTCCTTTTCTTGCTTCTTCATCTTCTCCTCCCAGATCTCTCCTCCTATTTATTCTCTCTTCTTGCCAGCCCCATCTATCCTTCCTCCTGCCTTGCTGTTGGCCATTCAGCTCTTTATTAGACCATCAAGTGTTTTAGACAGGCAAAGTATCACAGCTTCATAGAGTCAAACAAATGCAACATAAAAGAATGCAACACATCTTTGCATCATTAAACAAATGTTCCACAGCACAAACATGTAACACAGCTTAAACTAATACTCCACAACAAAGGTGTGTAAGGGTGGTAGGACTGGGTTTTGTAGTGTGTGCCCTTTCTCCCAGCAGTCAGGAGGGCTAAGGCAGGGTTACAGGAGTGAGACCAGCTTAGGGGTGCCTAGCGAGACACTCTGGAGGCCCTGATCACACGGAACTGCTGTCATGCCAGCCTCACTGCCGTGTTAATACTTACGAGTAGAATCCACATGCATCCAAAGCCTGTGTTTGCCAGAATTGGAAGGAAACAACTTTTAATATAGAGAATTATGAGATTTGAGGACACATTTTAGTTACTATATTTGAATTATATGGTCTTGATTATTTTTTTAAGATTTATTATGTATAAAGTGTTCTTTCTGCATGTATGCCTACAGGCCAGAAGAGGGCACCAGACCCCATTACAGATGGCTGTGAGCCACCATGTGGTTGCTGGAAATTGAACTCAGGTCCTCTGGAAGAGCAGGCAGTGCTCTTAACCACAGAACCGTCTCTCCAGCCCCATGGTCTTGTTTCTTTTCTTTTTTTTCTTTTTTTTTTTTGGTTTTTCGAGACAGGGTTTTGTTTCTTACTGGGTTGTGTAGATTACATGACTTACAGTGTAAGGGTTTTCTTCTTCCTTGCCAGCTCGCCCTTCACTGTTCAGCACTTCAGGTCCATTGTGATTTACTTTCCATATAAATAAAATTTTCTGTGTCTGTTAAGTAATTTGTTCTCTTTACAGAAGTGTTCTTACCCTAGAACTGACAACAACCTGACCTGTTTGCAAAGCCCTATCCTAAAGACTTCTTTAAAAAACAAACAAACAGATTTTATATAGAAAACCAGAACTGACACTGGTCTGTGACTCCGGTTTCAGGGGTCTCAATGCCTCCTCCAGCCTCTGAGCACTAAACACACATGTGGTGTACACACATACGTTCAGGCAAACACCTTTACATATTAAATAGTAAAATTGAAGAATTCATTTCAATAATGATAAATGTGGTAGTGGTAAGTCAATTTTCCCAACTGGTTCTGACCACCTAGGTCTAAGGAGCAAGCTTGTAGATGGGATGTGAACACTTGAATCTGTTTCTCACTTAGCTTGTTCCTTCTATGTGGCGTTGAGCCCCTGTGTGTAAAAGAACAATGGAGTACACTCAGCTGGGTCAACTTGAAGGAAGCAGAATCAGGATCTGATTTTGCACTGTGTTTCCAGAGGTCTCTGTCCATGCTCACCTCCAGTGCTGTGTGCTGTGGGGACCCATGCACTGATAAAGCACGTGTGGGGCCAGAAAGCTGCTGACCCAATGGCAGCCAAGGAGGAACAGGGGCGAGGGAAAGAGCGGACACCTTAAGATCCCATTAAATTCTTAAGGACGTTACCCTTCCCTCCAGGACCTACTACTTCCTTGGTTCCACTGCCTTCAGGTAGTGTCAACTAGTGACGCCCTTGAACACAGTTCAGGTCCAGACCGTAGGCCATGCCTCTTGGCATCCTACTGTCCTTGTTAAATAATTTTTGCCACATTATTTTTACCAGTGAAACCATTTTATATCATGACTTATCATGTGCACATATATTTACAAAATTACATTGATAAACAGAATTTCAGAGCATATCATTAATTCTAGTCTTATGTAATGTGGTCTGATATTTTGGACAGTCTAGTTCAGCCAATCAGATGATCCTGTGGCCATGCTTTGAAAACCCTGTAGGCTTCGCATACCACTTCCTTTACTGTTCCAACCCCCATACCCTGGCCTTCAGCTAGTTCTCCACTGCTCCTGCCAGCCTGTGGTTTCTTCCTGTGAGGGTACTTTATTCTGCTGTGCCACCTCTGTCCATCTTCCTAACTCACCTACCCAGATTTCACCGAGTTCCAGTGTCCACCCGAAGCCATTATTTTAAATGGAGAAGTTTGTCTCTGTCCCTTTGGTGTTGGTCAGTCTTTGTCACAGTCACACTTGGAGCCTTTAATCGTGTGAAACTGAAAAACCTCTAAAAATGCATCTTATTGTTCACTTCTCCCTTCTTTCTGATAGGGTCTTACATAACACAGGCTGCTCTGAGATTCTTATATGTCTAGAGCCGCCATCGGTCCACACCTTTATTCCCAGCACTCAAGCAGACTCTGGCAGATCCCTTTGAGTTCAAGGCCAGGCTGGTCTACGTGACGAGTTCTAGGACAGCCAGAGCTACACAGACAGCTACCCTGTCTCAAAATAGTAAATGAAAGTAATATTAGATAATTATTTGGGCCTATCATTTTAGAGGGTCGAAGTAAAAATATTCTGTCTCCAAGTAAATCTGCAATTTACCTTTTTTAAAATAGTTTAATTGACATAATGATTGTGGGTATGCTGAGCACTTCAGCACAGGTCAGAGCGGGCTAATTAGGACATCTTCACCTCAGTGATTGTCATCCCTTTTATCCTTTGTGACATTATGTTCATAGCTGTCATGTCATAGCCGTAGGCAGGAAAATTAATATTTTCCATTCCCTCTATAATTTTTAAATAGATAAAATTTATTCATGTGTATATACATATTTGTGTTTGTTTCCTTTTTTTTTAAAGAGTCTTTCCGAGCACCTATGTTTTCTTATGGAATAGATGGAAACGGGTTTTCTCTTGGATGTAGTAAAAATTGGAGACAAGTCTTTGGTGATGAGAAGAAGTACTGGCTAGTTCCAGTATTTTCCAGGTAAGTTACAGAATGTAGGAATCGGTGGTAGCCTCTGCCTCTGGCTAAATAGCTTAAGATTCAGAGATTGTTTTTAAAGGACTTTAAAATGAAAATTCAAAATATCTTGAACATACATAAAATAAAGTAAGAGTACACATTTGAATGGGAAGAAGAAAAATAAAAATGAGTCTAGCTCTTCAAAATAAAAAATAAATCGCTTTTAGAAACATAAAAATATTTTCATAGATTATGACACAGGAGTGTTGTATGTGCCTCTCTCTGTCTCTCTCTCTCTCTCTGTGTGTGTGTGTGTGTGTGTGTGTGTGTGTGTGTGTGTGTCTGTCTGTCTCTCTCTCTCAAAGATAAGAGTCTCACTGTGTAGCCCTGACTGGCCTAGAACTTACTGTGTAGAATAGCCTGCCCTTGAACTTCCTGGCTCTGTGAATGGGCTGTTCTCATCAGATCGGAATACTTTTTATCAAATATATCTTTAGTTATTTTGTTAGAGCTTTTTCGTTGGGTTTTTGGGGGGTGGGGCACTTATCTACTGATTCCTTTCTCAGCCTCTCCCCACCAGTATTTCTGGCTCTCCAGAAGTTTCTGTGTTTTAGCGTTTAGTGCTGTGGTTGTTCTGGGTGTCGTCCCACCCGTCTTTTCAACTTTTCCTCTTTCTTGTTTAATTGCTACAAATGTATTGATCCCTTTCGTGGTGTCTTCTCTGCTGGTAAGCCCCATCTAGTAATTTGAGGATGTACTGCTCAGCTCTGTAAGTTAGATTTGGCTCTTTCTTTTGAAGTTTTACTTTTCTCTCTTTATTATATCCATTTGTCTTCAAATTCATGGATATGTTTATTATATAATTGCAGTTTTGAAGTTGCTAATTTTCACTTTGTTTTCTGTTGGTTGTTTTTTCTTAATTCTGCTCACATTATCTGTTATTTTCCATTGTCAGTAACTTCCGACTAAACATAGTTGTTTTGAATGCCCACAGTCTCAATTTTATATCTCTTTATAACTGATAGGTTTGGTTTTGACACACTGTTAGGTTTTTTAGGCTTCACAATAGTCTTTTTGAGGTTTGTTTTAAGCCTTACAAGGTTGGATCAAGAGTAGCATTTTCTTTAAGGCTAAGTATAGCACTACTAAAGGTGGAATCTCAATTGAGAAAGTTTTACCTGCTGGCTGGTCAAATGGGAATGCTGTCCAGTGTTTCAGGGCTTGGTCTTGTTCACTGTAAGCTTTCCAGCTGTCTTTTCTCAGTTTTCCCTTGCAGGCTAGTATCAGTCAGATGTGGTAACAGGTCTTTGCATATTTCTATAGCCATTTCTCCTCTGTCTTTTACCTTCAAGCCATCTCAGCTTCCCAAAGCTTCTTCCTTCTCTGTTGCCTTTATTCAGTGAGACTACTTTGCTTGCATTTACCCCATCCCTCGGCTTTAGCAGATGTCTGGGGCTTGTTATACTTTAAAGTGGAATTTTCTAAGATTTATGTGTATGAGAGTTTTGCCCGTACATATTTATATGTGTTGCATGTATCCCTGATGCCAGGGAAGGCAAAAAGTGGGCTCTAGATGCCCTGACACTAGAATTCCAGGTGGTTGTGAGCCACCATGTGTGTGCTAGGAAAGAAGCCTGGGTCCTCTGCAAGAGCAGCAAGTGTTCTTACCTGCCTCTTACCTACTCTCCTGCCCTGTACTGTCTGTTTGTGATGTTGATGGTGACATGTCAAATTTACAGCCGCTTTGTCTCGACCAGAGGTGAGTGCCTCCGCTGTACACAGTTCTGATGGGTCAGGAGTGCGAGGATAGCAGAACATGCTGGGTTCTTTGTACAACCATAAGCTCGCAGGGGGAGCTTGTCTTTTTGTTCACTGGTATACTGTACTTCTTACCAAGGTGTTGAGCAGCTCTTTGGATGGCTGATTGGTTTTGCAGTACCTGAGAACAGGGACTACCTGTGAGCTCAGCACTCAGCTGCCCCTGGAGGGCCAGCTATCCTCACAGTGCTGTGAACTTTCATGGAACTTACATTGCAATTTCAGTTTGAGAGTGGATGATGTTTCCAGTGATGGTGACTGTGGTTGGTACACAGACAGCTGAATAGCTGTCTGCACTAAGGGCTAAGAGGGCGTTAAGTACGTGTGTTCTAAGTACGTGTGAGTAACAAGAGAAAAGGCTGTCTGCAGTGGAGGCAGGAGCTTCCAAACTTAGACTCCATGTCTGACTTGATAAGCTTTAGTAATTTAGTTCTGCTGTGCCTCTGAAAAAGGAATGTTAAACTTGACCATTGTTACTAAATCAGTACTCAGATAATTGCTGTTCCTCATCATACAGCTTGGGTGATGGCTGCAGCTTTCCAACTCGCCTTGTGGGCATGGATCCGGAACAAGCTTCTGTTGCAGACCAGAGTGAAAATGCCAGAAGGTGTGCTCCTTGTTCCTAAGTTTTTCAGAATTCATTGTAAAACAGTCTGATGCCTGTTCTACGTGAATGACGCATGCACAAACAGTCACGCTCCAAGAAAGACAGAAAATGAAAAATTCTATCTCCATTCTCTTTTTAATGGAGGAGCAGTGTGTGTTAGGTGCCTGCTCTTCCACACTTTTTATACCAAACCAGAATACCGGGAGTAGCAGATCATGTCAATAGTTCGGACAGAACAGCTTCATGTCTGGGGAACCTAGTAAGCAAGTAAATATGCTCTGTTTTCATCCTCTTGAAAGGAAAATCCTTTTCAAGACTTGTTTATATTGGCTTATACCAAGTTGTATTTTTTCAAAGAAAATTTTAAAAGCACTGTCATTATTCTAATAACCCTTAATTAGGTTTTAATTACCATGTCAGGATAATTAATGAGAATTTGAAAGTACCAATAGTTTCTTATTTATCTTAAAAGAAATTTCTTAACATAACTGCACACCAAGAAGACTGATTCATAAGTTTATATTTCTGTCAACACACATACAAAAAAAGAAAGATATCCAGGCATGGTAGTGCACGCCTTTAACCCCAGCACTTGGGAGGCAGAGGGGCAGGCAGATCTTTGTTAGTTTGAGGCCAACCTGGTCTGCAGAGTGAGATAGCCAGAGCTGTTACAGAGAAAGCCTGTCTTGGTTTAAAAAAAAAAAAAAATAGAAGGTGAAAAGGACTTGAAGCTCCAGACTAGCATGTTGATGTCAGCAGGCCTCCACACTGCACCAAGAGCCTTTGACCCTTCAGCTCTAGCAATTACTGCCGTTCTAACAAGTCACTCAGGCAAGTCTGTTTCCTTTCCCTGGGTTCCCGAGAGGGGGGAGATAGTATGTAGCACCCAGCGTAGTGTCTGGCCCATAAGAAGTACTTGGAAATCTCTTTCCCTTTTCCTCCTTTCCTCCTCCTTTACTTTCCTCCCTGGTTCTCTTAGTTAGAAAAATAAGTCTACGATAAATTACTGAATCATTTTTTCCCCTTAGATCTAAACTGCAGAGGTAGAAAGCAGAGAACTGGGAGATGACAGGTAACTTTTGTACTGGCCACAGACATAGCTCTCCACCTGTCCTATGCTACCACAGCTCCCGATTAACAAGTGTTGACAGCCCTTTCCCACCGGCCCCTGAAGCTGTTTCTTAGCCTAACTGGTTTCTTTGGCAGTGTTGGAATACACACTTTGGGCCCAGAGAGCCGTTTGACTGGGGGTGGGGGTAGTGGGCATTTTTCTTTTGGAGATAGCCTTTTCAGAGTGCTAAGATCTCATGAGTTGCCCTCACATATTTCAGAGAAGAAATACTAATTTGCTGCTTATTAATTATTAAGTATCCTTAATTGAACATTAAAGTATTCACTGAATTGTCTGCTCCTTTTTCAGTATTGGCTCAAATCAACCTTTTCCTATCAAACCACTTAGTGAATCAAAAAACCGTTTGTTGGACAGTGAATCTCAGTGGCTAGAGAATGGAGCTGAAGAAGGAGTCACCAGATCAGGTAATCTCACCTGGTTCAGATAAAAATCACCAGCTTAAACAAAACTGAATGAAACCAAAATGGAGTGATATTTGCAATAATAGAACATAAAAGGTCGTCTGCTGCTAAGATGTCATCCACATGAGATGTCAGTGCTGAGAGGACAGGGCACAGCGTAGTGACTGGGTTGCAGTCTGCTCCTGGTCAGGTGGGCTGTTCCTTCACCCAGATACAGAAAGTTGGGTAATCTGAATAATATTTTAATAATTTAGTTTGGGTTTTGGTTTCTGAGACAGAGTTCCTCTGTGGCTTTGGGGCCTGTCCTGGAACTCACTCTGTAGACCAGACTGGCCTCAAACTCACAGAGATCCACTCTGCCTCCCAAGTGCTGGGATTAAAGGCATGCACCACCACCACCTGGTTTAAGAACATCTTTTTAGTGTTCCAGTATATATTGAGCAACAATTTTGAAAAGCATTGTACTCAATTGAGTATGGGGGCACACAGCTGTAATTTTAGCTCTTGGGAAGCTGAGGCGGAGGAGTCAAGTTCTATGCTAGACTAGGCTCCTTGTGAAACCTCTCCTGAGGGTGTCATGAGCTTTGTACTCTTTAAAGAGTGGCATGGACAAAGTTTTAGCCTTTCTGAATGACCAGTCCGTGGCTGGATGCAGTATAGAACAGCTGCTGAGACTGAGTGGATTTCAGTACCATCTGACCACTTCAAGAGTATCACTACCCCCAGTTATTTCTCAGGCTATAACAGGAGCTTCCTGAGTCCAGTGTCAGTAACCTGGTGATCATAGTAAAACGGTTGGAGCTATTGGGATCAGTTCATAGGAAGTCCAGGAAGTACCCTGTGACCTAGTCTGAAGAGCTCTGATCTCTTGAGAAGCGTTTAGAACCTCTTTCCCCTACTAGTCATGCTAGCACATCCTTGTAGTCTAGTACTTGGAAGCCGAGGCTGAAGGGTTGCTATGAATTAGGGCCAGCCTAGACCATAGAGTGAGACTTTGTATCAAAAATGTCATAAATAAATGAAGGGCCTTAGGATCTTTAAGATTATTCAGCTTCTAGTTAAGGTAATGGAGAGATGTGTTTCATGCACTTCTTAATTACTGCTACTTAACGTCTAAACCCAGTGGCCATGTTCACAAGGTGAATATAAGAAAACCTAACAAATTGTCTTAATGCGCGGCACTCACGCCTGCCTCCTACACAGAGGCAGACCGTTGTCGTTAAGCCTTCAGTATTCACATAACTTATTTTAATGTAATTAACATCTCCATTCAGTAGAAACTTAATACTTAGTACTTAATACTTAATACTTCGTCTTATAATTAATTATATGTTTACAGGGACAAATAACCATGTTACAGTGGCAATAGAAAATTGAGTACTACTTGTTCATAACTAACTATTTGATGAGTGCAAGGTAAGATGCTATACAGGTAATTTCCTTCAGCAAAATGTAGTTTATTTGCATATTTCATCTCAAAACAGTTTGTAGTTTTTTTCAACTATATCACCCAAATCAAGCTGTTCTGTCCTACGACTGGAATATGCATTCTGCCAGAATCTCATTTCCTTATCTAACACAGTGTTACTAACCGTTTGCTGGTAGATTAATGAAACTAATTGAATACAGTACCTTACTAGTTAGTTGAATGAAGCAAGGGTGCTCGCTATTGAAGTCCGATCAAGTGAAGAGTGACTGAAGGTCGACAAAGGCTTCCAGGTTGTTAATGTTAGTTCTGTAAGACACAGCAAAGCATTGTCTCAAACCTATGGCCTAGTGTCCGCTTTCTATCCTGACAACTTTTATTTTTCCAGAGGATCTTATCTGGGGTCTTGTCAAGTGGAGCACCTGCATCCTCCCCTCCAGGCTTATCATGAGGTCAGGGCTTTGCAGAGGACTTGGGGCCTATGCAGTTAGAGGCAGGGCTCAAGACCTAGAACAACTTGCGATCCAGGCTCCCGATGCAGGGGTTTCAAGCCTCTATTGAGCCAAATAGGCCACACTGAAGAGCTAGCTTCAGGGTCTGCCTTTATGGCACTGCACCATTCCAGCCATATGGTGTTCCTGGTGTAGTCAGGGAAACCTCAGCTAGAGATTCTCTAGCAGTATGTGGGTGCAGAGGCGAGAGACTGACTCCTGAATGGTGTCCACGCGGGCGGGCAGGCAGGGTACCCTGAGTGCAAGTTGAAAGCTCAGTGGCACCTCCTCACTGTTTTCAAAAGCCTGTGTTGTTGTAGAATTCAAGGATTTGGTTCCTAACTTGTTAGTCCATAGGGCATTACTATACATCTAAGGAAATAGGAAAATTGGCTTCCAACTAATAATTGTTTCTGTTTTTATAGGTATATAAAAACACATTTTGGACTATTTTCAGTTTTATTTGCAAGAAAATGATCGATGGAGTGAAATAATGGAAGTATAACAGAAGATATATTTTTTAAAGGAAGCCTTTGTACAGTTTGCTGGATCCACGGAAGCACTACAGAGCAGAAAGATGCCTTAATTTTTAGTGTCCATTGTGCAGCATTGCCTCACAGCTCAAAAGGGACTGAATTTTCCTTTGGAAATAACACCTGTCTTGAGATGCTATCCTCACATGTTAACATGGCATTTGTATTTTTTAACACCTGAGTTTAAACAATAGAGTTATTTCTTAGTATCTACATAGATTTCCACCCTAAAAAACTAAAAAGTTGTCTTCAGTGGTGAAGTAAGTCCAGGGCAAATGGTGGCTAAAAATGATATCCAAATCACTGATTCTTGTGCTGTATAGGGGAAAGAAAATACTGCTTTTTTATTAGATGTTTACTAATTTATAATTGCTGTTTTATACTTTTCAATATTTTAATAAAGACTTTCTATTATTGGCTATGAAATAACACTCGGAAGAATTCAGATAAATAAACATAATCATATAGAACATTGAAGACGTTGATATAATTCAGCAAATGTTTAGTTGGGAGCACTATAATACAAGCCAAGTGACACACCTGTAATCCCAGCACTCAGGAGACTGAGGCCAGATTGCTGTGAGTTTGAGTCTTGCCTAGGTTACATAGGGACTGTATCCAAAGAGCGGAGTAAAAGAAGCATTAATACAGCTATGTGGTATAATGTGTGCCCAAGGCTCAGAGGAAACATGGTAGTAAAAGAAATCTTTTGGGTACTCTCTGTTTATTAATTATTGTAATTTGAATTTTCAGGGTGCACATAGTATACAGAGATTGACAGTATGAAGAAGTGAAAGTAGCTAAAGAAAAGAGTGGTAGAAGGAGCATTTTAAACAGTGAAACAAATTCTCAGCCCTAGAAGTATGTAAGCTACAAAATGTTACTGAGTAGACATTCAGTTTAGGTGATGTCTAAGAATTCCTGTGGTCCTTTCCAGTCATCTTACAGCGGCTTAAACAGTGACTGAAAGTGCACTTCAGAGGAAGCTGAACTAAACAAAACAGTCCCAGTCTTGGGCTGATTGAATGTTTCAGGGATAAAGGCACTTAGTCCTAGCCTGAGACCAGCCCCATGCTGGAAGGAGAGAACAGCCCCCGCATGTCCTCTGACAGTCACGTGTGAACTGTGGTGCACACAGACACTATTTTTTAAATTGTCAGTCTCTCGACTCATGTGATGTCTTAAGTGTGACTCCCTGACAGTCACTTGCCAGCTTTAACAGGAACAGTTGTATTAGGAGACCATTCCAGTGTCCTATAGAAAGACAGTGTAGGAATGTTCTCAGTTCATACTGTTTATCAGAGAAACAAGCCTGAAAATGATTGCTCGCAGTAGACCAGCAGAGAGAAGTGTCACTCAGATGTGCAGATGTCAGGGCTACACAGTGTCTGTACACAGGGGCTGTGGAAGAGAGGGCATCGTGAGTGAACTGAACTACCTGACTCCCAGGATTCCCCAGTGTTGAAGTCTGCAATTTACCCACCAGTTATCTCTGGACTCCTGTATACCAAATATACTAAAGATAGCGCTGTGATTTCCCAATCCTACACAAATCAAGACACCTGCTGTTCCAACTTTGCAATTTTGGGAATTGATTGGATTCTCATTGATTGCACTAATTCTATATCTTAAGAAACTTCCCCTTTAGACCAGAGAAGTAAGTTAGCTTTAAACTGTGGTTTAAAATGTTATGGAGCATGAATTTCTCTTTGTTTCAACTCTTTATTGTTAACAATTTTGATTCTCAAAAAACAGAATGAATAGCCGGGCGGTGGTGGCGCACGCCTTTAATCCCAGCACTCGGGAGGCAGAGTGAGTTCGAGGCCAGCCTGGTCTACAAGAGCTAGTTCCGGGACAGGCTCTAAAAAAGCTGCAGAGAAACCCTGTCTCGAAAAACCAAAAGAAAAAAGAAAAAAAAAAAAACAATGAATTAAGAGATAAAAATTACCACTTATACACTGGCAGTTTCAACACTTGGGAGCCTGAGGCAGGAAGGTCAGGTTCATGCCTAGCTTTGTGGCAAGTTCAGAAGTAGCCTGTGCTTCATGAGACCAGGAGAGAAAGATCACCACCCAAAGCTACAGCCTCATTTTGAAGGTGGCATGCTGCTTTCAGAAGTATCCTGGTCCTTCTGTTCTCTTTTCAGATCAAGGGATTTGCAATCACCTGGTACAGTTTGTCCCTTTAATGCACTATTGTGTTCAGGTATCATCTTTTTGAGTTCTTACCATTTGTTTATTAGCATAGTAGACCATTTTTAGTTTTTGGTTTTGGTAGCCTCTATAGCCAGCATTTTGCCATGGTCTAAAATATTTACCTGGGTTTTGTTGTTGTGTTTTGTTTTGTTTTTAAAGTTCTGGAGAATCAAACCCCAGGGCCTTGTGCATACTAGGGAAGTCCTCTACCACTGCTTCAGGCTGAATGTGTTCATACCTACCAGTGGCCCTTCATAAGGGGCAGCAGGTGACAGGTAGTCAGGGAAGGCTGACTCTTCGGTATTTCAACTGGCATCAAGTCTGCTGTCCGCTGGGGAGACCAGGTCAAAATTAAGCTTTGCCAAAATTTCAAACACTTGAACATTTGTGAAGAAAATGAAGTTGAATTTCAGGTCTTGCCCTTGCCATTAAAAACATTAGACAGGAGGCTTGGTTTATCCAGGTACAGAGGTACGTGACGTTCAGTACCTGCGGCACCTGACCATTGTCACCGTGCCAACCAAAGCAGCTGCAGTATACCAGCTATTGAAATGAACATGTTTACAAAGTTGTTTTCTCGTCACATAAGAATGATTTTTAAAAAAACTTTTTACATAGTGGTTATGATTCAGTGTGTTATGAGCATAACAGGTTAGCTTAAATGTATGGTATTTACTTGAATTTTAATCTTTACAGAAAGCAGATTTGGACTGTTTACAGGAATGCTTGAGACGAGTCATGAGATCTCCCGTTCTCTCTGAATCAAATCTCTGTTAAAGGCTTAGTGTTAGAGCCTTAGGAAAGGCAGTAACTCACAAATATGCCTAGCTTACATCTTGTTCTACAAACTAGTACTTCTAGCCATGGATAAGTATTTTTAACTAATCTGATATTAGGACATATTTTTGCATTTCAGTCAAACTAATAAGAACATATGTAAAAGTATAGGTAAGATGTAAATCTGAAATTCATATTTCATATGATCTAAGCTGTATTTTTAAATTTAAAATACAATATTCAGAAAGGTCCATATTTTTCTAATGACTTCACTGTTATTTTCTTGGGTTACGTAAAGCAAGGAATCAAATTTGTATTAAGGGGCTCAGAAAGCGGTTAGTTTATTACATTTGTACAGGATTACAGACAAGCCCATGCCCATGTTAGAGAAAAGATGGGTATTATTTAAGGTGATACTTAATATAGTTTATCTTAGTTGTCTTTATCAAGTAGTTTAGCCTTGTATTTATTTCTCATTTGTGTGAACCCCAACCATGACTGATGACTCTTTGCTCTGTATTTTGGATGGCCTAACCTATATTATATGTGTGCATTTTTCAACTTTTTTTCAGCAATCATAATTACTTTATTAATAAACAGAAAAGATATTGCCTTGTTTTGTAATGTTTTTGTTATCGTTATAAAGTGGTATTTGCCAAATGAGGAAATAATTTCATTTTGATCAGTGTGAAAATCTGTTAAAAGTATTGTTTATTTAATTCAGTGGTTCATCTATTTTTCTAGTTCTGTAACCCTCTAACACAGTTCCTCTTGTTGTGGTGACCCCCCAACCATAAAATGATTTTTCATAATTATAATTTTGCTGCTGTTACGAACTGCAATGTAGATTATCTGAGATTCAGGGTATGTGATGTTTGACCCCATAAAGGGGTCTTGGCCCACGCACGGGTTGAGGATCACTGGTTTAGAGAGCTTAGTAATTTCTGAGGACAGCTGGCTTCTAAGAGAGGCAAGTTACATTGTACTTTAGTTTCCTTCAGAATCTAAAGGTTTAATTAGGCTTTTAACTGGACACGGGTTGTCTCACAGACCACTTTAGGATCCTGCATACCTGCTAGATGTGTAAAATGGTTGAGTTGCGGTTGTTAAGTTACTGAGTAATCGATGTTATCTTGACCATTAAAATCTCAAGAGTATGTGTAAGAGCCATTAGAGGTTCACAGAGATGACCGCCTTTTCCTCTGGTTCAGTAAGTACACTGTCTGAGATCAGTCTTGGTGGTACGCATCTATAATCCCAACACAGGATGCAGAGGCAGGAGGATATCTGTGAGTTGAAGCTAGTCTGGTCTACATATCAAGTTCCAGGCAATCCAGGGATACATAGTTGAAGCTCTGTCTCTAAACAACAGAACAGCACCATTAGGTGGTGTTCCAAAATAAGGATAGCAACTAATAGCTCTTTGAAGCCATGGGATTTTATGGGTATTCAACAGTTCCATGATGTTAACTCTTTGACCTTGTGTCCATGACTCCACCTAATAGGGTGTTTTGTGTTTTTTGTTTGTTTTAAAGTTTATTTTTTGTGGGAGGGGGGAGAAAGGGACTAGTGGTACCCTGGATTTTGTGGAGCTTGAGTTAAAGGCAGTTGTGAGCCACTCAACATTCTTCTAGAGTGGGAAGCACTTCTAAGCACTGAACCAACTATACAGCTTCCTAAAAGCTTCTGAGTGTTTTCTGCTCAGGGATCCACTCCAGACTGCACTTAAACTCCATCACCTTTACCCCTGAGCTGCCTGGCCTCCATCACAGGCTGACAGCTTGGTTACCATAGTTTGGATTTTGCCGTGCTGCGTGTGTGACTCCAATCAACTCTAAATTCTTTTTTTATATTTATTAGATTTTAAAAAATACCAATCCAAGTTCCCACTCCCTCCCCTCCCCCCCTTTTTAGGACCATCAGGTGTTTTAGACAGGCATAGTAACACAGCTTCAGAGTTAAACAAATACAGCGTAAACAAGTCACACACCTGAAAATATTCCCCAACACAGCATAATGGACATGCACAGAGGCAGCAGCACCTGCCAGAAATGAAAACAAAACCTAATGAGTCAAAGCCCAGAGCTCTGGGCAAGTCTCTAAATGTCTCCCACCGTTTTCCTTCTGTAGTTCTGCTTCTGGCTAACTGCTCGTTATGGGAAATATGTCAACCCAGGTGTGTTTTGAGGACTCAAGTGACAAACACCCAGTGTAGTGACCAACTAGCTAATAGTTTGTTGACTTGAATCTGCGTGAGTTGTCTTCACAAATCCTGTGGACCACATCTACTGCCCATTTTTGTTGTTTTGAGAAGGTCTCACTATGTAGCCCTGGCTGGGTTGGATCTATGTAGACCAGTCTGGTCTGGAACTGTCATCTGCTATGCCTCCTGAATGCTGATCAAAGGCATCCACCACCACGACCAACAAAAATCCCCTATTCTTCAGGCAGGGTATGGAGCTCAGTTGGTAGAGCCCCTGTATAACATGTGACACCCCAGGTTTAATCACCAGCACTATCAAGTTTAATAATCTAGAGAGATGGAAAGTTTGTAAATGTGATGTTCACATCACTTTTTGGACTCGTTCATGCCGGAGTTTTATCTCACAGATTGGAAGAGGGTAAAAAGTAGAGAGGAAGTGTAGCATGATTAATAAAAACTCAGATATTGGGGTTCAACCTGAAGACCAGAAAAGCAAAGCAGTCAACCACTGGCTCTTACTTCGACCTCAGTCTGAAAATGATCCTGCCTCCAGGAAACTTCAGCTCAGAATGAGACCGGGACTGTGAGCTGTCTCCTCCTGTCTTATATTCCTCTATAGGGCTGGGATTAAGGTTGTGTACGACTGCCTGGTTTCTATAGCAAACTAGTGTGGTTACTGGGATTAAAGGTGTGTGTCATTGCTGCCTGGTCTGTAAGGCTGGCCAGTGTGGCTGTTTCACTTTTCTCATCCTCAGGCAAGCTTTATTTATTAAAATACAAATGAAATACCACTATAAGGAAATGGAACGATTCCTTCTAAAGTCTGTGTATTAGAACTGTTGCTTTTTTACCCTGCCCTGTGAGTGTAGTGATTACCTCTCGGCCCTTTGCTTAAATGTCTACTTCTGCTACATGTGTTAAGTGCTCACCATGCGTTAAGAGTAGATGTATGGATCACGTATTAAGAGTACTAGTTGTGTTTATATCTATTAGAAAAAAAGTAGTTGACTCATGTCCAAGAAAACACTGCTGTTGAGGAAAGGGAAACAGGAAGCAAAATGGTGAGGGGAACCATTCTTAGTTTTCACTGCTTGTTTTGTGAATCACAAACTTCCCTGCAAATTATACAACACTAATGACCAAATTACAGAGAGGGTGGATTATAAGCAAAAAGGCCCAAAACAGTCCCAAGTGCAGACTTGACTCTCAGTGTTTCTGAATGACTACTATAATTCCCTCTATATGAGCAGTGACTAAGCATCTGTGGGTAGCTGGGAAGATGTAAACCAGTGTCAAAAGCAGCAATCTCTGGACTGTAGACTTGCATTTTGGCAGTGTCGGTACACACAGGGTCTACTGCCACCTTAAGACTGTTCCACACACTCCACAGTCAAGAAAAAAAGGCAATATAAATTGTTCTACTTATAGACCCTTCTTCAAAGAACAAAAATATAGAGATGAACAGTTGTGGGGGAGTCAGAGGTTGTTACGAGGAGCATGAAAGACCCTGTAGTGATGGAACCACGGTTACAACTGCAGAGACCTGTACACACACAAACATGCATGCATGCATATAAACTAGTGAAGTCTACCTAAGTTCTACAGATCATACTAATATCAATTTCTAGGGTTTGGTTTCTGTTTGATTGTTTAAGACAGGGTTTCTCTTTGCAGACCAGGTTGAACTCACAGAGATCCGCCTGTGTCTGCCTCCCGAGTGAGGGTATCAAAGTCCCATGGCTGCCACCACAACTACAGAACAATTTCTAGGTTTTGATATGGTTAGAGAAAAAAGTGTTACCAGTGAGAGAAATCGGGTGGTAGTTACAAGGGACTTGTACTTACTTTCTTTTTTGGTAACTGTCTGTGAAATCTCCAATTCAAGAAAAAAGATTAAAAAGGAGGACTGGGCATGGTAGTCCATACCTCTGCTCCAGCACTTAGGAGGCAAAGATAAGGAACATCTAAGTTTCTGGCCAGCCTTGTTTTCATATCAAGTTCCAGGCCCACCAGGACTACATTGAAATTCTATCATTAAAAAAAAAAATAATAAGTGCATTCGTAGACCTAGCGAGCTACCCGGGAGACTGAGTCAGGATCAATTTGGTCCAGAAGTTCAACAACCTGAGCAGCATGATAAGACCTAGTTCAAAAAAGCTGTGTGGCTTCTTGTTTTGACAAAACAAAAATTCTTGTACTCAGTTTGTCTCCATTTAGTATGGACAGGAGTTCCAGGCCAGCATGGGCAACATAGGAGATGTGCTCAAGAAAAACCAGAAACTTTTAACAGTTTTAATAAACATTGTTGTTAGTTTTTGTTTTTAAAGAGAGTTTCTCTGTGAAGCTTTGACTGTCCTGGAACTCACTCTGTAGACCAGGCTGGCCTCAAATTCAGAGAGATCCGCCTGTCTCTGCCTCCCGAGTGCTGGGATTAAAGGCGTGCGCCACCGCCACCTGACTTAATAAACGTTTTTTCACTTCACACGTCCACTCATGGTGCTCAATCCTGGAAGAAAATCCTTTCTTTTGCGAAACGGTCTCACGTATCTGAGGCTTGCCTCAACCTTTCTCCACAGTGGGCTATGACCTTGTCCTTCTGAACTGCCTCCACCTCCAGAATGCTAGGAGTCCAGATATGCTCCACCATACCCAGTTTACTGTGCTGGGGAGTAAACACTCTAGACCAGTGGTCCTCAGCCTAGCTAAGGCTGGGACGCTTTAATCCAGTTCCTCATGGTGTGGTGACGCCCAACGAGAAAATGTTGTCATTGCACGTTTATAGCTGTAATCTTGCAACTGTTATGAATCGTAAATGTTTTTTCATAGTCTTAGGTGACTCCTGTGACATGGCCATCCAACATATCCCATCCCCCACCCACGGAGCTGCTCCTCACACATAGGTGCTGCTCTAGACAGAAGCTAAGAAAACTCGTACAACAAAGTCCTAGACAAGTGTCTCAGATTAGACTCGTCAGGTGAGTTTTATAACAGCATTTAAAAAAAAAAAAAAAAAAGGCTCAAGGTGCGAAGGGGCGCCGCTAATCCCAGCATTAGGAGGCAGAGGCCAGCGGATCTCATGAGTTCAATACACAGGGAGACCTAGCTCCAAAATAAACGAATAAAATCCCACATTTCTCAGTAGGGCAGGGAGCCAATGTCTTTCATTTCAGCACCTGGAGACAGGCAAGGCTACCGCAAATTTGAGGTCAGGAAACAAGTCACAACTGACAATCGATCAGAAATTACGCACAGGTAGCAAGGTTAGAGCCCGAAATATTCTTTCCTTGGCTTTCTGAGGCTGGGTCTGAGCACACCAGCAGAGATTTCTCTCCCTCTTCCTCCTGAGTGTGAGGGTCACAGGCGTGAGCCAGTGCTTAGGGAGAGTCCCAAATATCCTAGAGGAAACAACTATTAATCATGTTTGCTTTAATAATATTCTGGTCGAAGGTTACATAAATTACATTTTCCTTCAGCTCCGGGGCCCGGAAAGTACACAACAGTCTCGTCTCCATAAGCGCAAAGGTGATGACTCCAGGTCAGGACCATTTCTTGGTGACGTTGAGATGGCCTAGCTGGTCGGCGACGTATCTGTGCGCGGGGAATCTGGAAGTGGCGGCCGCCTTGATGGCTTCGAACGCCTGCGCCCGGCGCTGCGCGGCGTGACCGTACTCCTGCTCCGCCGTCATGTAGGGCATGCTTAGCCAGTAGTGGTTCTCGGCCTCCACCTCCAGGCGACGCAGCATGTTCGCCTTCATCTGGGAAGACACGTTCCGTGGCCGCCGGTGCTTCCCGATCCACTGCCGTCCCGGAATGCGGCCGCGGAGGAGGGCGGCGGTGAGGAACATGGCGCCTCCTGAGGAAAGGACACGGAAGCCGGGGTCGCTGAGCTCCGGAGCCGGGAAACGAGCAGCGAGCGTGCCGCGCTGCCTCCCACGTCCCGCGCCCACGGGGACGATGCCAGGGCACGCTCTGCCCCTCACCGGAAGTGGCGGACAGGGGACCCGGCCGATGCCAGGGCACGCTCTGCCCCTCACCGGAAGTGGCGGACAGGGGACCCGGCCGATGCCAGGGCACGCTCAGACCCTCACCGGAAGTGGGACACCGGTGCCGGCCACACTGCCGGGGACGATGCCCCCCCCCCCCCCAAAGAACCTGCCTGGCCCTCGAACTTACTTAGACGCTCTCACCTCCGAGTTCTCAGACACTGACCGAAGCGAGGACGCACGCGCGAGTTTCGTCCTGGGAGTCCTGGGGCCCCGGTGCGAGATCTCCGCTCTCGCGAGAGTCTTCTGCGCCTGCGCGGAGTGGGCGCCTGGTTCCGGGCGGTAGGATTCAAATGAGCGGCGGGTTGGAGGGTGAGCGAGGAGGTCGGTGGTCGGCTCAGCGTCCCGCAGCATGAACCCTATCCAGAGTTTCCACTCTAAGCTGCGGGGTCTGGCCGCCGTGCTGGACGGCGAGACGGCCCAGCTGACGCGGGCGCTGGACGGCGAGGACAGCGGTGAGGGCGCGGGCGGCCGGGCGGGCGCGGTTGTCAGTGGGCGGCGGCCCCCGCCAGGGTGGACGAAGGCGAGCTGTGCTTCGCCGGTGTCGCCCAGGCTTACTGCTAGCCAGGAGTTCTGGGTGTGTTAGGTGCTAGCCAACAGCTCCACCTTCGTCTTTTCGGAAACGCACTAAGCGCAGTTCTCCTGTGTGTGCGTTGAAGCTAACTAACATCTGCAGTTACTCCAGTAATATTGTATTTCCAGTACAAATACTCAGTACTGCTGTATTTTTTTTTTTAATAAATAAAGTTCAACGCCATTGTTTTGCTTTGTTTTTCGAGACAGGGTTTCCCTGTAGCTTTGGAGCCTGTCCTGGAACTCGCTCTGCCTTTGCCTCCCAAATGCTTGGGGAGTTCCAGGCCAGCCTGGGCCCGCCCCATAGGGAGCTCCAGACCGTCCATTGTAAGAACTTGTCTTTAAAAAACATCGTTGCAACCCGGGCGATGGTGGCAGACGCCTTTAATCCCAGCACTCGGGAGGCAAAGGCAGGCGGATCTTTGTGAGTTCGAGACCAGCTTGGTCTACAAGAGCTAGTTCCAGGACAGGCTCCAAAGCTACAGAAAAACCAAAATATAAAAATAAAAAAATAAAAAAAAATGTTGCAACAGGGGTTCGAATTTTGAGATTGTTTCCTTAAAATGACACAATTGTAATGTCTTAAATAATATTACACCCTGTAGACACAGATTCCTATTAGTTCTGGCAAACTCTCCATTTGGAAATGTTTTTGTGACTCTAAAATCAATATGCACTGTAGGAACTTGAAGATAGAGAACAGTAGAAAGAGTATACATGTTTTCTGTTTAACTCACAAGAGACATAACTTACTGTTTTAGCAGCATTTCTGCCATTTTTATTTTAGGGGATTAAAATGTGCTTTATTTGTTGATGTTTTTGAGTGAATGCAGCATAATAGATTAAAGTGCATTAGTATTTTCGACTCTATAAAAATTGCTTTTCACAAAGTGTTTGCTGGTCAGTATTCTTACCAAAACATTATCTCTGCACAAACTTCATTTGTTTTTTTAGCATGAAAAGTTGTAATAATTCTTTAATTATTACATAAAAAATACACAGAAGATAGTTGTCCTGCAGTTTCACTTTTTATAACTGTTCAGGCTAATTTTCTGTCAGCTTGACACAGGCTAGAGTCCTCTGAGAGGAGGGAATCCAAGTTGAAAAATGCCTCCCTAAGACAGGGCTGTAGGCAAGCCTAGAGGGCTTTTACTTAGTGCTTGTGATGTGGGAGGGCCCAGCTCATTGTAGATAGGTTATCCTGGGTTGGTGGTCATGGTTCTGTAGAAGCAGGCTGAGTAAGCCAGTAAGCAGCACTCCTCCATGGCCTCTGCATCTGCCCCTGCCTCCAGGTTCCTACCCTGTTTGAGCTCCTGTTCTGACTTCCTTCACTGATGGGTTGTGATGTGGAAGTGTTAGGCAAATAAACCCTTTCCTCCCCCAAGTTGCTTTTGGTCATGGTGTTCCTTGCAGCAATAGAAACCCTAACCAACACAGTGACTATAGTGTTGGATCACTAAATGGACTTCCAAATTCTCTTTCAGATAATTTACATACAGCAGAACTCTTCAGAATGCTTTCCACTGGTTCTTAGTATAGTCAGTTGTGGGACTCTCGGTACAGAAGGTTTAGCGTGCTCCTGTCTTTACAGGTGTCTCTTAGTAAACCCAGATCGATTCGTTAAAAAAAAAGGAAGGAAGAAGGAAAATAGCTGTCATGCCAGCAAACAGTTGTTCCCCCAGTCCTATCAGCGCCATCACGCTGGCTTTAGACAACCTTATGTCTTTCTGTGTGAGTGGACTTGCCCATTCGGGACCTTTCCTGTAAAAAGAACCTAGAGGATATAGACCTTTAGCATCATTCCCCACGCTCATCATCCACGTTGTTCGGCAGGTACTCCATTACTCCATTGTGTCATTTGCTATATTTTGTGTTTCTGTGTTTGTAGGACATTTATCTGTGAGATAAGAACTCACTGTGGAGCCCTTGCTGTGTTGATGAGAACCTGGGATCTGGCCTTGAACTCAAATAGATCCATCTGCTTTTGCCTCCGTTGTGAATCAAAGACCTGGCCTGCTATGTCTGGAGATTTATGTACTTTGTGCATGTTGTTGTTCATTGAAGGTTATTTGTTTGTTTATTTTGTTTTTGCTGTTAGTTTGTTAAGACAGGGTTTCTCTGTAGCTCCGACTGTCCTGGAACTCAGAGATCTGCCAGCTTCTGCCTTCCAACTGCTGGGATTAAAAGGCATCACACCCAGCAGGATTTTTATGTCTGGGGAACTATACTAACTTTTCTGTTTTCGTCATCCTTATTGAACTTTTTCCCTTCCTTCCTTGAAGACTTTGAGGATTCTCCAATGAGAGTTTTATATGACCTTCTCTCAGAAGTTCAGACTCTAAAGGTACTATTTATTTATCATTTTTCATGGTGGGTGATTTTCTGTAGCTTAAGTTGTTATGAGTCTGGGTCTCTCAGAGATCCACCAGTCAGGCAGCACCTAAGATTTTAATAAGAGACTTTTTATTTACTGGCACACCTGACTGCTTGGGACCAGAATAGTCCCCGAGAGCGCTCCCAAGCTACAGCATTTAGCCCTAACAACCCAGGGCTTATCAAGGCAAAAGCCAAGGATTACAAGTATTCTGCGTGTATGTAGGTAGGGGCCTATTTTAACATGTATGTCTTGCAATAGTCTAGTCATCTTTTTGAGCAGAGTAAGCAAGCTTGATTACAAAAGCAGAAATGGCAGTTAGTCTTGTGACTTCTTGCAGGAAAAGTAAATTTTACAAGCTCATTCAATTTTAAGATTAGTCGTCAATGTCTGGGGAAGGAGGGAAGTGGGCAATTAGGGGATAGCTTGTACAATCTAGGGGCTTATTGCTAGAAGCTATTTTGTTTTTTGGGCTCTTGAGCATAATAAGTCTAAACTTTAAACATAATGATAGCCATTACACAGTAGATTAGACCATACGTATTATATTTGCTTTCTCCCTATAAGGATGATGTTACCACTCATCTCAATAAAGCAAGATTGGAAAGTCAAGATAGCACAAGATTCATAAAGGCAACAAAAGTACTGATGAAAAAAAATTCAACAGACATCATGAAACTAAGAGAGTTTTTCCAGAAGTATGGCTACCAGACACGTGACAAGGAAGATTCAGGTTTGACTGACTTTGATTTCTTAGCATCTCGGTACAGAAGAAGGCAGAATGAGTAAGACAACAAAAGGCTTGACTGGGGCCGTAGTTCTGTCTGCCGGGTTGTTCGGTGAGCATTCAGCACTCTGTGCTAGTCAGTGGCACACTGTGAAGTAGTCCTTGTGGATCTTGAATTTGAAGGACCTATTGGACACTAACTAGCAAGCTTCGGGCTAGCCTGGGCTACATAGTAGTAAGACTTGCAGCAAGAAATAAAACTTCCCTTGCTCTCCTTTCCATGGTGCTGGATGAAAGTGTCTTTGAGCTGTTGAAAATGAAAAGGTGAGCCTGGTTAGCTCCACCAATAAGTAGCTGGAGAACCACTGGGTACTATCTTGTTTCTCTTCTATTCAGATTCCTTCTCAGCAGAACAAGGTGCTTGGGCTACAGAAATTAATAAAATAGTATTTTAGTTGCGCTGGTTACTGTACCATGGTGGCTCATGCCTGTAACCTAGGAACCGGGGAGAGAAGGGTCACCAGCTGAAAAGTTGTCATTACTCGGGGTCTAATAACTGACCTTGCTCCTCAATGTAAGGTGGGGGTATTTAATGTATCTACTTCATGAGGTCTCATAAAGACCAGTTAGAGCTGAGCATTTTGCAGCCCTTTGGAGGCCAGCTGGTGTTTGTTGCCCAGTGTTAATGCTGCTGCTGCCATTCTGCTCATTATCTCTCAGGGCTGGCTTTACTATGCTTCAGTATCTTGGTCTTTTATGAAGATGATCTTTATATGTGAGGAAAGTATTAATGAAATCCAGCAAGTATATATGTGTGGTATGTTAATCAACATGTACTAGAATTCAGTTTACTTTGGAAGTTAGAAAATATATAATATAGTTTGCTTTCCTCCTAAAATAATCATAGATTCAAATACTCCTTTTCTTTTGTACTTGGGTACTCAAAAGTTAAGTCTATGGCTGGCAAAACGGCTCTGGGTAAAGGCACTTGTCACCTAACCTGACAACCTGCGTTTGGTTTCCAGGACCCCCATGTACCCTGTGGCACACATAAAATAAACAAAATGTAATTGAAAATTTTTACAAAACTAAAAGTCTAAAATCATATTGTTACAGTTTGTATTAAATCTACAATAAAGTTGCTTATACATGAATTCCATACTAATAATACTTTCAGAAAACTTAAGTCTGATTAATAAATCATATTGAGTAATGAGAAATTGGATTTTTTTTTAGTGGGCGTTGGTTTTTTCAAAGCGGTTTCATTTCTCTAAATTGTGTAGATGGAACACAAGTAGGTAAGATGTACATACCAGACTTGCAGAAGAGACAGTTGACTGACACAGAGTATTTGGGGTGGGCTGGCTACACTGTGTTGTTTTAATGAGCAAGAGATTTTCTGTCTTGGTGTTTGACCAGAAATTACGTCTTTGGCTTTTCCTCCCAGTGTGTGAGCTCACGGTCAGTGACCCGACCTGGGAGCTGGGTGTGTGTGAAGACGTTCAGAAACCTGGAGTGGAGGGTGAGCAGTCAGAACCGTGTGCTCCCAGCAGTTCTGTTGCTGAAAAGCCCCTACTGTGCAGCCCACAGCTTTCAGATTTTGGACTTGAGCGGTACATGGTCTCCCAAGTCCCACCAAATCCTCCGCAGACTACTGAGAGCCTTGAAGAAGAATGCATGTCTGAAACCCCTCCTGCCAAAGACTCTTACATCACAGTGCTAAAGACTCCCAGGTGTGCTCTAAAGATGGATGATTTTGAGTGTGTAACTCCTAAATTAGAAACCTTTGGTATATCCGAACACACTGTGTGTTTAAATGAAGATTATACAATGGGACTTAAAAATAGGAAGAACATTAAAAGGTAAACAACTTGGAAATTTTTTAAAGATTTATTTTGTGGTTGTTAATTACATGTGTGAGTATATGCTGGTGAGCTCATGTGCAGGTGCTCTCAGAAGCACAGGCATTGGATCCCCCTTGGAACTGGAGGTGTACAACCTTGTAAGCTGTCTGGTGTAGATGCTGGGAACCAAACTCTGGTCCTGGAGCCATATGTGATGTTAACTGCTGATCCTCCAGCTCCTTGAAAATATTTTTGTTAATTCTTTGGAAACTTTATACAGTGTTTTTTATTTTAATACCTAAGCTCCTCCAATTCATGTCTTTGTTTGCTTGTTTGTTTGTTTTGTTTTGTTTTAATAACCCATGGAGTCTGATTTGTGTTGCCCCTTTACTGCTAGAGCATAGTCTAGTCTGCCTTTAAGAAAACAGCAGATAACAGTTGCCTATAGCTCCTCTGCTAAGGGTGAGACTTTGTGACTTCCTTTCTCCTCCATGTTGGGAGTTTGTATGATTTAACCTTAGGTATTCTGTCACAATGGTTGTGAGTTCATATGTGCAAATAATTGCCTATTGTCATCTACTGCCTCTGGCTCTTTTAATCTTCACCTCTTCTCCCAAGACCCAGTTAGGGCTGAGCACTTTGTTGTCTTTTGCCCTCCCCATGTTGACTGTAGTAAATCTCTGTGTAATAGTCATCTGCAAAAAGAAGCTTCTCCCAGATGGATGGACGTGGTGGCACACACCTTTACTTCTAGCACTCAGGAGGCAGAGGTAGGCTGTTCTGTCAAGAGTTCAAGGCCGTCCTGGTCTCTGTAGTGAGATTTCCAGGACAGCTGGGGTTTTGTAGAGAGAGCCTGTCTCAAACAAAACAAAAACAACAAGAAATGAAGCTGGCTTGATAAAGATTCAGAGAGATACAGTAATCAGGCTGACCATGGTGGTGCATACCTTTAATCCCAGCACTCAGGAGGCATATCTCTGAGTTTGAGGCCAGCCTAGTCTGTAGTCGGAGGGCCGCCCAGACCTGAAATAATCACACAGAAACTGTATTATTACAACACCATTTAGCCTATTAGCTCGTGCTTCTTATTGGCTAGCTCTTATATCTTAAATTAACCCATTTCTATTAATCTGTATCACCATGTAGTTGTGGCCTACCAGTAAGTGTCCGGTGTTGGTCTTCTGCGGCAGCTACTTGGCTTCTCTCTGACTCCGACATTTTTCTCCTCCTCCATCTGCTTGGAATTCCTGTCTTGCCCTATTCTGCGCTGCAATGGCCCCAAAGCAGCTTCTTTATTAACCAATGGTATTCACAGCATACAGAGGGGAATCCCACATCACTGGTCTACATAGTAAGCTCCGGGACGAGCAGAGCTACATAGAGCTTGTGTTACAAAAGAAAGTGTTGGGTAGGTGGGTACACTATGCTTCAGTTTAATACTATGTCCATGTATCAGAATTAATAGTAGTTTCTTTCTTGAGACCTGTCTAGCCATGGGTTCTTGTCCCCAATAGTAGTGTTAGGTGTTAGGCGTGGTTTTATTTCTGAAATTCCAGTGGACATATGTCATCTATAATATGTGGGAGTCTATGGGACCTCACCAACAAATAACTCCGAAGGGTAGCCCATTCCAGGCACTGGGATTTTTTTTTTTTTTAATTTATTTATTATGTTTACAGTGTTCTGCCTGCACACCAGAAGAGGGCACCAGATCTCCTTATAGATGGTTTGAGCCACTATGTAGTTGTTGGGAATTGAACTCAGGACCTCTGGAAGAGCAGTCACTGCTCTTAACTTCTGAGCCATCTCTCCAGCCCATTGCTGGGTTTTTTAATCTGTGATATCTCGGGGATGGCACCATTATTCCTGGTTATAGGGTAACTCCATTGAAACCTTTCATATGTTGTAAGAAGCATTTACAGTAGTGGGTCTTCATGACGTTTTCAAAGATTTTTAGTGTTAGTTGTGCCTTTGTCCTGTCCTCATCCCCCACCCTACTTAATCCTTCATACTTCGTTATACAGCCACCATCTCTGTGCACCACGCACATGCACGCACACACACGCAAGCACACGCACACGCACAGACACATGTCATAGGAGTCTGCTTATTCATTTCCCAGTTGCTTGGGCTCCCAAAATAATCACACAGAAACTGTATTAATTAAATCGCTGCTTGCTGTATTGCTGGCTAACTGTTGTATCTTAATTTAACCCATTTCCATTAATCTGTGTATCGCCACAAGGCTGTGGCATACCGGCAGAATTTCAGCATGTCTGTCCCTGGCAGTGGCTCCGTGGCTTCTCTCTCACTCTGCCTTTCTTTCTCCCAGCATTCAGTTTAGTTTTCCCTACCTCGCTCTACCCTACGCTATCAGGCCAAGCCAGTTTCTTTATTGATTAACCAATGACATTGACAGCATACAGAGGGGAGTCCAATATCACACACATACCAATACTGTACCAATTCTACATTCAAGAGAAGATTGTTTACCACTCCATCCATTTACCTGCAATATCATGATTTCATTTTTCTTATCAGCTGAATAATGTTCCATTGTGTAAATGTGCTGCATTTTCATTATCTGTTGTCAGTCGATGACCATGCAAGCTTCTCCCCTTTTCTGGCTGCCATGAATAAAGCAACAGTGGATGTAGTTGAGCACCACGTATCTCTGTAGTGCATGCCCAACAGTGGTTTAAACTCCCTCCAGTAGTAAAATAATGTGCCCCGCTTTCCTGACTTCCATGCCAGCAAAACTTGGGGTTTTGTGTTTGGTTGAGTTTTTGTTGTTGATTTTGTTCTTTTGAATCAGGGCCTCTCTGTGTAATCTTGGAAGGCCTGAAATTCACAAAGACTCCCTGCCCCTGTGTTCTGAGTGCTGAGAGTAAAGGTGTATGTCTGCCATCACTTCTTTTTTTTCTAAATCTTAGCCTTTGTAACTAGGGTAACATGAGCTGTTCCTGATCCCAGGTGTCTGCCTAGGAACTGAACTGGGGTCTTCTGGAAGGGCAGGAAACACTGAGCCGTCTCTCCAGCCCACTTTTAGAAAGATTTCAGCTGTTTCATATTTTAAATCTTGAATCAGTAATTTCATCAATGAAGTGTATGCTAATAATTTCCCAAGGAGTGATAGGATCTGCACAGCTTGCAGTATTCTCTCCTGTGTATTTGTGTAATTGGTCAAGTCAATCCCCCATACACACACACAGTGTTTCTCTGAGTAGCTCTGGCTGTCCTAGAACTTAATTTGTAGACCAGGCTGGCCTCAAACTTACAGAGATCCACCTGCCTCTGCCTCCAGAGTGCTAGGATTAAAGTTGTGCACCACCTCTGCCCAGCTAGAGCAAGTCAACCTTAATAAAATGACAGATTTAGTCTTTTTACTCTAAAATAATGACAGTTTAATTTTGTTTGTGTGTTTTTAGTTTAAGTTTTTTGTATGTTTGTGTCTTTTATCTGAATGTGTGTCTATGCATGCACCTTGTTCATGCCTGGCGAAAAAGGGTGTCAGAGCACCTAGGACTGTTCTTCGGAACAGCAGCCAGTGCTCTTAACCACTGAGCCATCTCTCTAACCTCCTTCCACCCAACTTGTTATTGGGCTTCAATAATTTTGCTTTCTACCAGATAGACTAATTTAAAAAAAATCCTGCCACACTAGCTTATTAATGCTAACTTACTGTGTATGGTGGGTAATATTCACAGATTTCTGATTCAGGGCGATCAAGCAGGGAATCACCTGTTGCCTCTCAAGTGCCAGGATTGCGTTTATGTGCCTCCACATCTTGCTTTATATATTTGATTATTTAAAACAAATATGTATACTACTTTAAATATTTAAAGTTGTGTATATCAAATGCATTTCTAAATTATTTTAATTTCTTTCATTGGTCTTTATTTTATAAACCAAAAACAAACGACCCAAACTAAAGTATAATAAGATGAAGTTTAACTCTTGTGACTTTACAGTTCCTCTCTGAGCACGGCCAGTGGAGAGGCCATGGGGACAGGGCCTGTGACCACTGAGAGTTCTTTTGCCATTCCTCGTTCTATAAGCCAGCACCTGGGAAAGACTGGTGAGTTTAAAAATTAAGTTCTCCTTTGTACTCTTTCCTGGTTAACTGTGGACACACGATTCTCTATTTTTAGATTACTAACCTTAGGTAGTTTACTGCATCTTTTTTGTTTGTTTGGGTGGGGTTTTTTCTTTTTTTTTTTTTAATTGATATTTATTGAGCTCTACATTTTTCTCTGCTCTCCTCCCTGCCTCTCCCTTCCCCGCTTCAATCCTCCCCCAAAGTCCCCATGCTCCCAATTTACTCAGGAGATCTTGTCTTTTTCTGCTTTCTACTTCCCATGTAGATTAGATCTATGTAAATCTCTCTTAATGTCCTCATTGTTGTCTAAGTTCTCTGGGATTGTGGTTTGTAGGCTGGCTTTCTTTGCTTTATGTTTAAAAACCACCTATGAGTGAGTACATGTGATAATTGTCTTTCTGTGTCTGGGTTACCTCACTCAAAATAATGTTTTCTAGTTCCATCCATTTTCCTGCAAAATTATTATTTTTTCTGCAGTGTGGTACTCCATTGTATAAATGTACCACATTTTCTTTATCCATTCTTCGATCGAGGGACATTTAGGTTGTTTCCAGGTTCTGGCTATGACAAACAAAGCTGCTGTGAACATAGTTGAGCACATGTCCTTGTGGCATGATTGAACATCCTTTGGATATATACCCAAAAGTGGTATTACTGGGTCTTGAGGAAGGTTGTTTCCTAATTTTCTGAGAAATCGCCACACTGACATCCAAAGGGGCTGTACCAGCTTGCATTCCCACCAGCAATGCAGAAGTGTTCCCTTTTCCCCACAACCTCTCCAGCATAAGTTGTCATCAGTGTTTTTGATCTTGGCCATTCTTACAGGTGTAAGATGGAATCTCAGAGTTGTTTTGATTTGCATTTCTCTGATGACTAAGGATGTTGAACATTTCCTTGAGTGTCTTTCAGCCATTTTAGATTCCTCTGTTGAGAGTTCTCTGTTTAGGTCTGTACTCCATTTTTAAATTAGATTATGTGATCTTTTGGTGTCCAATTTCTTGAGTTCGTTGTATATTTTGGAGATCAGACCTTAGTTTAGTGAAGATCATTTCCCATTCTGTAGGCTGTTGTTTTGTCTTGTTGACCATGTCCTTTGCTTTACAGAGCTTTTCCGTTTCAGGAGGTCCCATTTACTAATTGTTTCTCTCAGTGTCTGTGCTGCTGGGGTTATATTTAGGAAGTGGTTCCCTGTGCCAATATGTCAAGTGTACTTCCCACTTTCTCTTCTATAAGGTTCAGTTTGGCTGGCTTTATGTTGAGGTCTTTGATCCATTTGGACTTGAATTTCGTGCATGGTGATAGATATGGATCTGTTTTTATTTTTCTACATGTTGATATCCAGTTATGCCAGCACCACTTGTTAAATATGCTTTCTTTTTTCCATTTGATATTTTTTGCTTCTTCATCAAAGATCAGGTGTTCGAAAATGTGTGGATTGATATCCGGGTCCTCTATTTGGTTCCATTGGTCCTCCTGTCTGTTTTTATGCCAACACCAGGCTGTTTCCAGTACTGTAGCTCGGTAGTAGAGTTTGAAGTAGAGATTGTGATGCCTCCAGAAGTTCTTTTATTTGAACAGGATTGTTTTGGCTACCCTGGGTTTTTTGCTTTTCCAAATGAAGTTGAGTACCGTTCTTTCGAGGTCTTTGAAGAATTTTGCTGGGATTTTGATGGGCATTGCATTGAATCTGTAGATTGCTTTGTTTTTGTTTTTTATTTGCACATTTGTCTATGTGAGGATGTCGAATCCCTGGAACTGGAGTTACAGACAGTTGTAAGCTGCCATGTGGATGCTGGAAATTGAACCTGGATACTCTAGAAGAGCAGACAGTGCTTTTAACTGCTGAGCCATCTGTCCATCCCCTTACTGCATCTTTTGAATCTATGGTACTGGGCTCTATTCAGTACCATTCCACTTGATTTTATAGGAGAGAGAAATACATTTTTCTGATAGTTTTTTTTCTTTTATCTGTCTTTTATCTATGTTTGATTGCCTTCACATATGTCTGTGCCCCGCATATCTGTTGTACCTAGTACCCTTGGAGTCCAGAAGGGGGCGTTGGAGCTTTTGGGATTGGAGTTACAGGTAGTTGTGATCCATTATGTGGGTGCTGGGAACTGGACTTGGGTCTTCTGCAAGAGTAGCCCGTGCTCTTAATTACTGAGCCTTCTGTCCCCACCCCAGTAAGTTTTCAGTATTATTATGTGCAGTATGTGTCAGGTTTTTGTTCCCCACAGTTTAAGCTACTCTGGTTGGAAGTGTTCGTGTGGGTTGTATGTTCATGTGGGTCCAGAGGTTTAAGAGTATCTCCCTGATTGTTGACCACCTTAGCTTTTGAGATGGGTTTTCTCATTTCATCTGGATCCCTTGATTTGACTAGGCTGACTGGCCAATCCACTTCAGGGATGAGCCTGCCATCCCACTAGCACTGGAATTACTACCACATAGTGCCATGGCCCCCAGAGTAGGTGGCACTATTAAAGGTGTGGCCTTGTTGGAGTAGGTATGGTCTTGTTTGAGGACGTGTGCCACCGAGGAGGCAGGCTTTAAGGTCTCATATATGCTCAAGCCCTGTCCAATGAGGCAGTCTACTTTCTGTTGCCTGCATATCAACATGTAGCAGCTCCTTCTCCAGCACCATGTCTGCCTGCACACTGGCATGCTCTCCATAACAACGATGATAATGGACTAAACTCTGAAACTCTAAGCCGCTGCCTCAGTTGCATGTTTTCCTATCTAACTGTGACTGAGGTCATGGTGTCTCCTCACAGCAATAGGAACCCTAGCTAAGACAGTGCTGGAGCGCTGAAGCTTAAGAGCAGGCACTCCAATGCCGAGTGTATGCGTAGTTTGCCTGCATGCACACCACATATGTGCCTGGTGCCTGTGGAGGTCAGAGGAGGACATTAGATACCCTGGACCTAGACTTAGATGTGACTATGAGTTGCCATGTGGGTGCTGGGGAACTGAAGTCCTCTGGAAGAGCAGCCAATGCTCTTAATCATAGAACCATCTAAACAGCCCCCATTTAATTTTTAATTTTTGCAAATCTGTGAGTTTCTTTCAACTAACTGGCAAATGTTTAAAATTGTATTCATCATCTTTCCAAAGTTTTACTTCTTTTTAGAAAAGTCTGCTAATTTCATGGCATGTGATTAATAAGCACTGCTAGTACAAATAAGTTAAAAATGTAACTGGCTTGTACTCATGGTGACTTACAGCCCACTCTAGGAGAGAGGACTGTATTAAAGAATACTAGTTATTTAAAGAAAAAAAGCCAGCTCATGAGTATGGCAGAAGGAGAGCACCAGGCATGGCAATAGCAGAAGAGCTGCCTGCCAGGGTACTATTTTTTTTTTTTTATTCAAGTGTGTATGGGTATTGTGTCTGCGGTGTATATCTGTGCACCATGTACATTCATGTCTGATAACTTCAGAGGCTAGGAGAGGATGTCAGATCCTTCCCCTGGGCCTGGAGTTACAGATAGTTAGTTGTAAGGTGCCATCTAGGTGCTGGGGATTGAACCTTAATTCCCTGAAGAACAACCAGTGTCCTAACAACTGAGCTTTCTCTCCAGTTCCCAAGATACTATTAAAAAAAAAAAAAGCCAAGTGATGGTGGCGCAGGCCTTTAATCCTAGCACTTGGGAGGCTGAGGCAGATGGATCTCTGTGAGTTCAAGGCCAGCCTGGTCTACAGATCGAGTTCCTGGACAGCCAAGGCTGTTACACAGAAAACACTGTCTTGAAAAAACAAAAAGGAAAAGAAAAAAAAGAAATTAGTGCTGGAGAGATGACTCAGTAGTTAAGAGCACTAGCTGCTCTTCCAGTGACCTGGTCTGATTCCTATTGGATCTGTAACTCCAATTCCGGGGGCTCCAATGTCCTTTTCTGACCTCTACAGGCACAAGTATGAACATTCATTCATTCAGACACTCATACACATAAAAGACAGTCTCCCAACCCTGCCCGCCTGGCTTGCTTTTACCTAAGCGGGTTTTTTTGTTGAATCCCCGCCACAGCAGAGTTTACTGCTTTACTGCACGTGGTGACTTCGGCAGCTTCCGGTTTCTGCTCCCTGCCCCAAATTTCTACTTAATTTTCATTTCTATTTTATGTCTTCTAGATGCTGAATATACAGATTCACCGTTGCCACCTAAATTCTGTACTCCTGGTTTGAAAATTCCTTCTACAGTGGGCAATAGAGCTTCGGTAAAGTTCCACTAAAGTTAAAAGCTCTCATCTTCCTCCTTAGGACTCAGTCATGACTTCTGGACTTAGTGTGTCTAACAGACTAGACTAGTGCAGCTCTTAGGAATGTGCGTATTGTGTCAGAATCTGTTCATAACAGTATAGAAAGGAGTACGGAAGCCGGGCGGTGATGGCACACACCTTTAATCCCAGCACTGGGAAGGCAGAGGCAGGCGGATCTCTGTGAGTTCAAGGCCAGCCTGGTCTACAAGAGCTAGTTCCAGCACAGGCACCAAAGCTACAGAGAAACCCTGTCTCGAAAACCAAAAGAGAGAACGCTGCCTACAGAAATGTAAATAGTTTAGTGAGAAGGCAGCAGTGTGAATACAGTGAGCAGAGCCAAGAGCTGATGCCAGCTGTCTGTCGTGATCTAAAAGTGAGGTGAGACCAAGCAAAAAGAATGCTTACAAGAAATTTGTTGTTCTTGAAGGTAGATTATATACATGCACATGTGGTGGTGACACACGCTTTTAAATCCTAGCACTTGGGTGGCAGAGGCAGGCAGAGCACGTGGTCTACAGAGTGAGTTCCAGGGCAGGTTCCAAAGCTACACAGAAACCCTGTCTTGAAATCCCTCCTCCCCCTCAAAAAATAAAAAAGAATTAGTAGAAACAGATCGAAGTGGTTCTCCCTGAGTAAGAAATTTTTAAGTAATTTAATGTCTCCCTGGTTCAGTTTTCCGTGTTACCTTATCTAACATAATCAAAACCTTCCTCATTGGTGAGGTGAGACAGCCAGTACTGTGCTGATGGTGGGAACGCTCTGTCGTGTTTAGTGTTCAGTATGGTGGCCTGTAATCAGACAGAGTATTTTCAAGCACTGAACTGTAGCTTGGTACACCTGAGCTGCAGCTGGTAATACTGGGCAGTGCTGCTGCAGACAGTTTCTTTTCACGGTCGGCCCTTTTCCGCTCATTTACATCTTTTGTTGTGTGTGTATTTTCATTTTGTTTAAGAGAATGGGCTGCACGTAGCTCGGAGGGGCCTTGACTTTGCTTCATCACTGAGAATTGACTGCTACCTCTTGCCTGCACCACCATGCCCACTTGTGTTTCTATCCCTGTGGAAGGCACCCTGTTGCTGTGATATTCCTAGCCACTGTCTATTAACTGGAGACTTAGCATGAGTTGAGCGTATGTTAAGTCTCTCTTAGATGGGGAACCATCCTGTGTATATAGACATTCTGTTCTGAGCTGGGCTTTCATATCTAGCCCAGACTAGCCTTCCTCCTTTGTTCTATGCTCTACCCTTAGCACTGAAATTCTGCACTCACGGCTTTGGTAACGTTTCATGAAGTTAGAGCTCTAATCTTCCTCCTTAGGACTCAGGAGCTGCTACCCAGCTCTTCCACCTCAGCTCTCAACTGGTTAGTTTTGTGCTGTCCAAGATGGGATGGGGAATCTGCCCAGATCCAGGGTTCAGCCACCGTTCTGTTGAGTTCTCCCCAAAAGCTTGTATTAATAGTGAAGATAGTACTTTGTCTTTATATACAATTTTCTTGATTTTGGTAGAATTCGGTCAGGAAAGTGGGATCATTTGTGGGCCTGCTTTAATAGACTCCAGTAGAGTTAATAGAGTAAAGATTTATTTACAACATTATTATTTACTTACCATATAATTCAGTGATTTATTTTTATCCTGTAGGTATATAAAAATTATCCATTATCAAAACTAAATAGTTTATCAAGTGATCTGGAAGTTGAAGATTGTGCTCCGTTCATTTTAAATTCAGATGAATGCTATGAGAATTTTGAAGATCCCCCTTCTCCTACAATTACTTCTTGTGAAAATATCAGAACACCTACTCCTCCGGAAGTCACTGCAATCCCAGAGGACATTCTCCAGGTTGGTTCCCGGGCTGTCGTTTTCTAATATTTTCACAATTGTGTATTTGTATTAGAGAACCGAAGTTGCGTATAAACTGTCATATTTACCATCAAACCAATGTGTAACTTTGAGTATTGAGAAAATCCTTAAGGTTTTCCTGAACCAAGTACCAGTTCCTCACTCTTAGAAGGTGTTTTCTCTTTAAGTTTCTGTTCCACAGTGTGTTGTTTCCATTAGTTTTTATCTGTGGTTGCCACATTGACTATTTGTTGTTCCACTGGAAGTGAGAATGTTGTTTTCTGTATACTCACACAGCAGGGTGTCGTAATAACGTGTGTCCATGTTTCTCAGACTGATGCACATGATGTTAAACAGGTGACTCTGTAGTATAGCATCACCAGCTAGTAGGTTCTGCGGGCCAGTCTGGCTCTAATCCGGGTTATTACAGTGTTGGGCATCAGTACTTAGGTGCAGTGAATCCTTCAGTGACTATTCTAGAGCTTTTCCACCTCATGGGGAGCCGTGTGGACAATGAACTGTGAGAAAATGCCTAAATGCCAGTAGAACTGACTCACCTGGGAAAGATCAACAAAGGATCTGTTACAGTTTTGTCTTTTTTAAATAGTTGTTTTGTTTTTAATTATGTGTGTGATGCATGTGTGTCTCTGTGGGAGATGTGCAGGTGCCTGAGTAGAGAGAAGAGGCCTCAGATCTCAAGTTAAAAGCAATTGTGAGCTGCCCAGAGTGGGGCTGGGAACCGAACTCTAATGCTCTCTGAGAGCAGTCCTTGCTGTACCTGCTAAGCTGTCTCCAGTCCCTCCTGACGCCTTGCTTTCTCAGGAGATAAAATGAACAGAACGGCTGTCTTTGTGGGGGTGTATGTAGAAGGTTACAATTTCCTGTTGTGGGTTTTCTTTCTATGAGAAGGTAAGGGAACCTTGCCTTTGTTTCCTTGTTTGCTTTTCTTATTCTACCCTTTATTGCATGCCCAGTCCCAAGGACACCTTACATCCAGTGTGCTGCTTCTAGTTTTTCTTTTCATGTTTTAAATAGCCTATGTTAATTATATAAAATGATGGATTTCATGATTTGATTTTTTTTTTTTTTTTTTTTTTGGTTTTGAAGCAGGGTTTCTCTGTGTAGTCCTGGCTCTCCTGGAACTCATGCTGTAGACCAGGCTGGTCTCGAACTCACAGAGTTCCTCCTGCCTCTGCCTCCGGAGTGCTGGGATGTGCCATCACTTCCTGGCTTAATGATAACATTTTCATACATGTGCATAATATATCTTGTTGGCCTTCACAGTCACATAGACACCCAGTACCTTCTTCTCATGTCCCACTCTTGCAGGTCCTTTCCCTTCCAACTGAGCCCCTCTCCTTTATGTTAAGACAGAAGGGGGTGAGTGTGTCCTCAAATGAGTTTCATTGGGGCTGTTTCTGGAGCACGAGTGAGTGTTTAGGAGTGGCTAGGCCACTGAAGACACTCATCCTCCTCGTTGAGAGGGTAGGGCCTGCGAGCCTCTCCCGCTCCATGACGGGTGCTCATTCGCAGTCACAGCCACTGCACACCTTCTCCAGTGCGCGAGTCCCCCGTCCTCCCGTCGTCCACACCATCAGCAAGACTTGACACGGCTCTCGGATGTTTCCTTTGACTTTAGGAAACGTGTATTTAAGATTTCAGACATCAAACTTCTATGCGACATTTTTTTATTGTCTTTGCTGTTCAGTGTCTGTATAGACTGCTGATTTTTAAAGTATTTTAAGTAACCTGTATCTAATTGTTGGTAGCTTTTCTTGAATGTTTATAACAACTTCTGGATTTGTCATTGCTTTTTAGATGCTAAAGCACAACTCAAACCTAGCTACTCCACTGAAGGTTAAAGCGAAGCCACCCAGGAAAGGCTTCCTTACATACGAGGGGCAGAGCGTCTGGGGTGCTGCCAACAAGGAAAACTGGTGACAGTGAGTAGGATGCCACCTGAGACTGAAGAAAGGGCACAGGCACAAGTGGAAGCGGCGGTCTCCCTTTTCGTTTGCATTGCCAGGGAGGCCCAACAGCCTGGCTCCAACTGAGTGTGGAACTGGCCCATGATCTCACATCCCGAATTAGCTAGTCTGTTTGTGTGCTACTGAGTCCATTCCCTTTTTATATATATTTTTAAATTATTAATTCTTGAAATAGCATTTTACTGTATAGCCTTGGCTGGCCTAGAACTTGCTACATAGACCAGGCTGGCTTCAAGTCACACATCTGCCTACCTGCTTCAACATCTGCCACCATCTTCTTTTCTTTTAAAAAATTTAGTGTTTTATGGGATTAAAGGCAAATTTTAAAAGTTTTTTAAGAAATTAAATCTTAGGGAAACCTGGGATGTTTTGAGAATTATATTTATAATTTGAGAACTTAACTGATTTTTAACACGTATTTTATTCAGTACTTTTTATATAATCACAGAAGATACTAGCCCAGCCTGTTAGAAAAGTGCAGTATGTTTGGTCTACTTTGACAAAGGTTATATTGCCTTATTAGCTGTTTTGAAGTGCTTGAAAACCTGAAAGAAAATTATTTGCAATTAATAAGCATTTTAAAAGTTTAATTTGGTTAACCAATGAAGTTGAAATTTTAATGTTAATCTTTAATCTGTCCTGAGAATTTTTTATGAGATGCATACACCCCAGTCTAATTCTGTGTTTTAGTGTGAGCCGACAGATGTGCAGCAAGTATTCTAAGTCAAGAACCTAGTCAGGTTTTAGGCCAGTGTGATACTGGCTATTCTTAATTTTCGTGAGTATAGACTTGAATAAATGTTACATCTGTGAGATTGGTATCTCTAGAACTTCATAAATTACTTTTTCTTCAGACTTGAAGAATGACAAATAAAATTTAGAGTAACGGGGTATGAGTGTGTAGTTTTGCATGTTTAAAAAAATAAATCATTAAATAAAACAACATTGACTTCCTAGATAAATTGGAAGAATAAAAGTTAAGTTCTTCAGCTATATTTACTAGTGTCATCTTGATAAGTGTGTTTGTGTGTGTGTTTGTAGAATGCTTAGCTACTATGTTGCCTTGTGTCCTGATGTCTCTTAATTGTCCTTACTTGATTTTTTTTTGTTGTTGTTGTTTCTGTTTGTAGGAATTCTAGTGTGGATACTTCCAATACAGAAGCTGGACAGAAATACAGAAATGGGGAAGCAAGCTGGACTAAAGTTCTTCTCAAACTTTTCTACTAGAAATTTTAGCTGTGGAGGTGGAAGGAGGGCTCACTGCTGTCGGTCTTTCTTTTCCTCCAGTTTCTCAGTTTGTGTTCTTACACGATCGTTTCTGTCCCACCACACTGTGTTGGCCTCTCCACCCAGCAGATCCGAACTTCATTCTGTCTGGAAGATTCTGAAACCAGGAGCCATGGGAACATCTTGATTCTAGAACTATCTAATATCCTTCTGATCCAAGAACAGCTAGAAAGTAATCTCTTAAGTTCATGATAGTGCTTTTGGGAGAGTTTTGCATTGTTGCCAGTAGGGGAATGAGGAGCTTGTGTTCTGTAGAGACCAGCTAAAATTTTTAGACAAATTAGCGAATACCATAAGGTACTTAATGGGCTTAGGGAATCCCCCCTTTTTAACCACCCCTTTCCCCCCGAGAGAGTATCTGGGTAACGGACTGTCCTGCCTCTGTTCCCGAGTGTTGGGTTAAAGGAGAGCGCCACCACCGCCCAGCAGCTTTAGGAAATTTTTTTGTGACATAAAGATTATTTTAATTATGCATTGAAAATTAAGTGAAGTCCAGAATTCTAAGTGCTTATATAATTTTTTGTTGCATAATATAAAATAAATGAGTTTCAAAGTCAAACTCTAGCCCACCTTTTCATGCCATGGCATTTGCCTTACACTACTGGCTGGGACTGCGGGAGGAGTGGAGAGCTGAGGAGCGCTGGGGACAGGGCTCCCTCCGCCCTTAGAGTGCTGTTTGCTGTTTCTCCTGCAGAGGACCCATCTGATTCCAGGCACCCAGTGGTAGTTCACAGCCATCCCTAACTCCAGTGCCCTCTTCTGACTTCCAGGGCACCAAGCACACAGATGTGGTACACATACTACATGCAAGCAAAACATACATAAAAAATGTTGAGTAAATCTAATATTTAAAGAAACAGGAAGGGGGAGTGTTGTAGAGGTGGGAAGAGGCTGGCGATGCGGGAAGGAGTGTTTTAGGCAGAGCCTTCCATTTCTTCAGTGCTGCTGAGAATACAGAGGCTGAGGTTTGTATCTCTAAAACCTGGGATGCTCTCAGTTCTCACCTAGGGTATGTAGTCTGACACATCTACCTCCTCACCTTCAGCTCTTGACTACGGGTGAAAGCCTGGGGTCTAACTCAGTGTCAGTACTTGCCTAACATGAAGGACCTTGCATTTGAATCCTAGCACCACAAAAACGTGCACTGTGGTCCTTGGAGATGGACAAGCTCAACGCAATCTCCAGAACTGTACCACGTACTTTCAGCAATTATCTTTTTTGTGACATTCTTTTCCTCCTTACATTTTAAGGATCTGTCTCTTTATGTAAGTCACCTGTTGTCACTGCTGGAAAACTTCAGTGGAGCTAATCAGAAACAGCAAGAATTTTTTTTTTTTTTTTTTTTTTTTTTTTTTGCCAGTTTCTGATTACTATCTGAAAGTTCCCCTCGTTCAAATTATTTTAGTTGGGAACAACCAGACCTATAAGCCCAATAAGCAGGACAGTCGGGTGTTCAAGGTCATCCTGATCTACAGAGTTGCAGGACGACAGTGGAGACGCCATCTTAAAAACGGTTTTTATTTAATTTAGTTGCTGTACATGAAGTTTCCTTGGAAGTGGTGAAAAGCTGAACAGGGTTAGGACATCTCAGCAATCCACAGTGCAGAGCAGAGGGACAGGCGGTCCTTCCCCCTTTGGAAATGACTGACAGCTGTGTGCCAAGCTCTCGGTTGCCTGGCCATGCGTGCTGGATGGTGGCACACGCCTTTAATCGCAGCACTCGGGAGGCAGAGGCAGGCAGATCCATGAGTTCCAGGACAGCCAGGGCTTCTCAAACCGTTTTGAGAAACAAAGTATCACCACAGGACCTTTCCAGGTGAATTGCTAAAGTGACTGAGTGTTTGGTATTAAAAATGCTCTTTGTACTAGGTGTGGTCCCACATGCCTTTGACCCGGTATAGAAAGCAGACGCAGGTCATTTCTCCAAATTCTAGGCCAGTCTGGTCTATACAGTGAGGCCCTGCCTCAAAACCAAGGGCTAGAGAGAGAGCACTTGTAGCTTTTGCAGAGAACCCCTCTTGGTTCCTGGCATCCACATGCAGACTCACAAGCAGTTGTCCGTAATTGACAATACCCTCTGACCTCTGAAGGGACCATTCATACATGTGGTGCACATGTATGTAGGCAAACACCCATATACATGAAATAACAAAATTGTTAAGGTGCACTCTGGGCTAGTGAGACGGCTCGGTGGGTGAGGTGCCTGCTGCCCCGAGCGACCTCAGGACTCAAGGGTAGAAGCAGAGAACTAACTCCCAATGTTGTCCTAGTTCACACTCCCCTTCCCCCAGATAAATATCATTTTGATCTTAGGTTTTAGCTTACTGCCCCCTAGGAATTTCCTTATTTGGGGGAAAAAAGTCTGGGATTTTTAGGTTTCAGAGAATGGTTACCTGGTCAACATTAATCCCAATGGAATAAATACTTTGAGAAGTTTATTTCATTGCCAACCCTAGGAAATCATAGCCATCGGCAAGTGTTGGTGACAACAAACCCAACAGGCAGTCATTCTGCTCTCTTAACCACCTTGAAAGTGGAAACTACCATGAATTTTTAAGATTGGAGTTTCTAATTGTGTATGAATTCAATAAAGCAGGGTCAGTTATTCCAAATGCCTGCCTTGAACTCAAGCAGGCACAGCCTTACCCGTGGACGGAGTCAATCACTGCACCTCAGCTGTGGAGGTTTTGAGAGGTACCTGACACAGCTAAACTGTCCCACAAAAGATAGAAAGCAGTAGGACAAGCCCAGCTCTCCGTGTCAGTAACTCTCCCTCCTCACTTGCCCTTCATACACGTGCCAGCATGCACATCACACACCTTGTACTGAAACAAATGCCACCTAGTCCATGATTCACCTGCTCAGCCATCTCGGCTGCCCTGCAGGCACTAGGTTTCAGTTCTCCGGCACTTCACAAGACCCTCCTTCCTTTCTCCCTCCACTCTCTTGAAGGTAACTCACTGAAGCCTAGACCTAGTCATTTCCTCTCTCCACTACATGCATGCTTGATGCTGAGGTCAAGAGAAGGGCTCTCACCCTAGGAATGGAGTAAGAATGTGAGCCATCACGCAGATGCTGGGAATAGGACCTGGGTCCTCTGCAAGAGCAACAAGTTTTCTTAACCCAAGTCATCTCTCCAGCTCTCGTCACCTGCTTTATCCTGTCACCTAAGTGAGCCAAACTTTTCCAACACAAGATAGCTTCTTCAACTTGTCTTAGGCCTCTAGTCTAAGGCCCAAACATACTGCACCATTTTATACAAACTCCATGGCTTTCTTGTTCTGCCTCTTTAGGGCTTAAAATGCCCTCTGCCGCTTAGTAAAAATCCATGAGTTGAGTTTGCTCCCACGTCACCATTAACGTTCACAAGTGGGCTAATTGCACACATGTATTTCACAATAGTTTTACACAGAATGCTAAGAGCACTTTTCTTCGTATTTTACAGAAGGGTTTAAAACATACATTTTCTTTAATATACCAAAGTACATCCAACTCTAATTCCTA
Source organism: Arvicola amphibius (assembly GCF_903992535.2). Classification (NCBI taxonomy): domain Eukaryota; kingdom Metazoa; phylum Chordata; class Mammalia; order Rodentia; family Cricetidae; genus Arvicola; species Arvicola amphibius. The sequence continues at coordinate 56,181,756 of NC_052059.1, forward strand.
AATAAATGTGTTACAATTTGCTTAAAATTTAAAGGCTTAATGGCAAGGTTCAAGGGAGGAAAAGATTAAGTAAGTTTATTTTACAAACTGGCTGAAAAATAACTTCAAGAAAGTCAATAGAATTTAGTATGGTCTCATCCGTCCTGAAGGAGGTGCCCGATTTGGAGGAGTGATGGCTATGTCCAGATAATCCCCTATTTGGAACTTCTGTGATTGCAGGGTCATGGAGTCATCGGTGCCCTTCCTGCCAGACATGGTGCTGCCAATCTCCTTAACTCTGTTGGAAAGGAAGTCAACTGTCAATAGACTAGAAATGCATCAGCAAGCAGTACAGACTACAGAGAACAGGGAATGATCTATACATAACAAATTTCCAAAATGTAAGCACTTGAGCTCTGAATATAACTTATGGACACTTCCACTGGCACTAAAGAGATTATCCCAAAGTCAGGCATGGTGGCTTATGCCCGTTAATTCCAACACTGAAGCCTGAGACAGACTGATAACGTCCTCTTGACAGAAAGGTGGGGGTAGGGAGGAAATTCTTGCAAAGTCCAGAGATTACAGAAATTAAAGTAACAAGTCACCTACCGATATCCAGGTCTTTTAAGATCCATAAAAACAATTGCAAAATTGAAGTGTGTGCCCTTCTTTCTGGCTTCTGGGTAGACTTCCTTTACTAAACTAGTCAGTTCTTTCAGGGTTGCATCCATCCTAATTTTTTTGAAAAGATGATTAATGAACATTAGTATAACAAGGGCATAAAAACAGCACATAGTACCTTCTCAAGTCATACTCCAGGGCCCTGCACTATGATTTACTGCAAGACGGCTGGCACGGAAAAGGCAGTTTGCTACACAGTCCTGGCTACCTGTGTCAACCCAAGTGAAGGTCAGGAGAGAACCAATTCCACAGTTGTCCTCTGACCTCAAGCATTTCGTGCAATATGCACAAACACATTAAATAATAAATTAATTTGCCTCTGAATATGTCTTGTGTTGTCCTCGATGCTAAAAAACATCAATAAATTAATCTTGCTACAAGAGATTAAAGAGATTCCCACATAACTCTTCTGAGGCTACATAACATCTGGCTCAGTGATGTACTTACCTACAAGAAAAACCAAGTTATTCAACTACACAAACTGTCTAATTTCTAAGACAAATAATCTCTCATACATTACAGCCCCTAAAATTGGAATGCATCTTAGAATCAATGAGCAGGGACAGCATCTTCATAAGGCTATGCAGTTTCTCGTTCTCTCATAGAATCTTAATGACGGAGGCAGAAGATGGCTCAGCAGGTAAAGGTGCTTGCTGCCAAGCCTGATGACCTGAATTCGATAAAGGAACCCACATCATGGAAAGACAGATGTAACTCCCACAACCTGCCCTCTGACCTCCACACACGTACCACGACACTCCCATACACCACATATATACGCAAAGTGTAATGAAAATTTGCCAGTGAGAGGCTCAGTAGGTAAAGGCACTTGCTGCACAAGCCCGCTGTCCTGGGTTCAATCCCCAGAATTCTCAAGTGAAAGATATTCCACAAGTTGCCCTCAGACCTCTACAAATGCTGTAGTACTTGCACACTGCACAACACAAAATAATAAAAAATGATTTTTTTAAAGTCAAGGACATGAAACTTTGACAAACTATAGGCTCCTTTCTGCTAGTCTGATTAAAATAACCCACTCACTTAGCTGCCCCAGCTTGCCCTAATTAAGCCTTTCCATTCTAGTTCTTAAACACAGATGATCCGTTCCCCACCATGTTCAGCTGTGCTGAGTTCTGACAGCCAAGCAACCCACCACTGAGTTCCACCCTCAGCTCCAATCTATAAATGCTGGAGTGCCACCTGTTGTCACCTCTAGGGGAGGGTCTCCCTGCACACACAGTGCTATAGCACAGGATGCCAATGCCTGGCATCAAGCTAATAAGTGACTTGTAGGTGTCAGTCACCAAGAAAGACATTACTTGATTATTATAAATACTTTGCTCACAAAGAAACAAATTAAATCAGCAAAGGCTCCCCAAGCTGGCAGCCTTATCTCACTACAGACATGGCCCACCTGGTCCCTCCTCACTGGAACAGACAGCAGTGGTGGTCACACTCGCCCGCGTGCGCGCGCACACACTTAAACAGAATAAAGAAGTATACAAGCCCAGAACAGGGAATGATATTTCTAGAAAGATTGAAAGGTCTCCCCTATCTTTTCCCATGGGAATGTTCCAGACCAAAGGCCACTTTATGCATTGCAAGAATGCATACATATTGCTTTCTAGAATGCAATGAAATATAGTACAACTCTTACCCACCAAAAAAATAATCACTGTGGTCTCTCTGCACATTAAAATACAGAATTAAAGAGAGATTTTGAAAAACATGAGTATTCTACTTGCATATGTTATATGCACCATGTGTGTGCCTAATGTCTATGTGAGCCAGAGGAGTGCACTGGATGACCCTAGAGCTGGAGTTGGAGGCTGCTGTGAGCTCCCCAGCAAGGGTGCGGGAACTGAACTCTGGCCCTTGTGAGCACTATTATCCACTCAGCTCTCTCTTCAGAACCTAAAAGACCTTTTCCTTCTTTTTGAGACAGGGTTTCTCTGTGTAAGCGCCCTGGCTGTCCTGCTGTTCTAGAACTCACTGCTGTCCTGGTCAGTTGTAGACCAGGTTGGCCTCAAACTCAATTGGCCTGCCTCTGCCCCTCAAGTGCAGGGATTAAATAAAGGTGGGCACCACCACTGCCAGGGGTTGGGGAGCGGGGTGCTGAAGAGCTGGCTCAGCAGTTAAGAGCACCGATGCTTCTGCAAAGCCCTAGTTCCAATTCCCAGTACTAACAAGGCAGCTTACAACCCCCGTGTAACTCCAGGGATCCTACCCCCACTTCTACCCTTAGTGGGCACCAGGCATTCATGTGGTGCACGCAAATACACGCAGGTAACACCCACATACGTAAAAATTAAATTAAAAACTGAAAGATAGCATACTGAAACTATGACACAAAAATATATAGTTCATGCTGTGTACACTTCACATAGTCTTATTTTCTCAGAAGAGCTGTACACAGAAGACTAGTCAGAGGAGTTGTAAAACTTCAAGATGATAAGACACTCACTGTGACCTTATGTAATTTTGCAGTTGAATTTTACTTTTTCAGAATTCAAATTCTCTTCTGCACTTAACTCTGAAAATCGAAATTTTGCCTGCAGTGAACTTCAACGCTGGCATAAACTATGAGGTGAGATAACTGATTTTCTTTGTTTGGAGGTGACTTTCTAAAACTTAAAAAGGCTCTGTGAGTCTGAGTGGGCCTGAATTACCAGCCGAAAGTCGTAAGGATAAACTGAAGAATGCATACAGCTTCCAAGTAAAACACTGCATTCCTTTTTTGTTGACACCCATGTGGTTCTCGAACAATCCCTACAGAGAGGTGACCCTGAAAGGCCGCGCCCTGTGCAGAAAGGCAGTTCGTTACAAGCTCAGGGTGTAAGGAAAGTACTGACAAATTTGAAATCTTAGTCGTTGGGAAGACATGGAATTTTAATATTTGGAAAGTGGCTTACATTAAGCCATTACTGAATATTTCTTCAATCACTACCTTTTGTTTTTTGGGGTGTGCGTTTGAGATGGGGGTCTCTGTGTAGCCCTGGCTGTGGGCTTCCCCATGTAGACCAGGCTGGCCTCGAACACAGATCCCCCAGTAACAAGAAATTACTGTTTGCTTAACAGGTGCAGAGTTTCTAGTGTGTGAAAAGATTTTAAAAGTGGAGCACAGCTTTCAAAAGTTAAAGAGGCAAATTTCCCGTTACATTTTGCGACAACAAAAACATATTAAAATTAGCTTTTACTGCTTTCCAAAAGCCATTACGATGTTAACCCGACACAAAGCTCGTATGGTCCTAGCTGAGTGGTCAGCCGTCTCCACTGAACCACCAAACGTTTTCACACCGAGTGCCAGAGCAGAAAGGACTCGGGTTTGCTGGTGCGGCGATGCTAAGGCTTCTCAGTGTCAACGCTCTGAGAACAGCACGCAACACCCAACTCCCGATGCTCTCCCATCTCACCGTGGCATTTTAAACGACCTACGTGTTTCTGTACCCGGTAGCCATATGGCGGGAGCCGGGCCGGGCCGTCCGTTCCAACCTAACGTTTCCTCACCGCTCCCTAAAGCCTTCCGAGGCGGAGAAGCCCGCGTCCCCGCCGGGGGAGAGCTCGGTCCCCCAGGGCGCAGCCCGCCAGGCCCCAGTCCCGCGCGGCTCACCAGGTGTAGATCTGCAGCTCGCTCGAGGGCACGTTCCCGCGGGAGAACTCGTCCATTCGGTGGTGGCGGCCGTTGTTGGTGGTGAAGACCCGCAGCAGCAGCGGGCAGGTCTAGGGAGAAGTGGGGAGTCAGCCCCGGGCCGCGCCACTTGGCCTTCCCGCCCACCCGCCTGCAGGCCGCGCCCGCCCGCCTTTCCCCCCCAAGCGGCCCGCCGCCCGCACCTTCTCGCGGTCGATCGGCTTCTCGGGCTCCTTCTTAATCTCCTCCTGGGTAACGCGCGATTCTACCGCCATCTTCCTCCTTCGGCCCGGGAGACGCTCGCCCTGACCTCCGACCCCTGCAGCGAGCATGAGCTAGTCGTTTCTCGCGAGGAAAGGCGCGAGGTTTTATAGCGGGCGACTGGCAGGGCGGGGCGTCAGTCGGCGCAAGCGCACTTCCCTGTGAGTGTAGCCTGGGCGCGCCTGCGTGTTACCCCGAGGGGGGAGGGGGCGGTACACACGCATGCGCGGTGGTCTGCGCGCTGTCTCTAGGATAAAGTTGTGTCTTAGTTGTTTGCTTTACCGGTCTGTCCACAGCCCAAGTCAGCTTAACGTGGCATTTACATACGCAGTGATGAAAATGTGTAAAGAACACTAAAATCTTAAGAACATTCAGGTTATATGTTAAAAAATATGAGAAAGGTACTGACTGACATTAGTGATAAAAGGGGCGGGGACCCCTAAAGTAGACAGGTACTGCCCGGCCAGCAGAGAAATGCTTTTTCTGTAGGAGGTGGTGAAGGCGTCTGTACTGGGGAAGGGAATGAACTGGACTCTTCGTATGTCACACAAAATTCAAGTCAATCAGGCCCGGCAGTGGTGGGTCCGTGCCTTCAACTCGGAGGCAGAGTCAAGCGAAGCTCTGTGAGTTCGAGGTCAGCCTGGCCTGCACGGTGAGTGCCAGGACAGCCAGGGCTCTGTAGAGACACCATATCTCAAAAACAAAACAAAACTCCAAAAGCACGGGGGAGGGAAATGGGAGGTGGGGAGGGGGTGGAAATTTTTAATAATAAAAAATTTAAAAAAACTCCAAAAGCAAACAAAAAGAGTGAATCAAAACCCGGAAGGAAGTGCAAAACCAGGAGCTTTTGCAGGGAATACCCTAAATTATCTCTGGATCCATGACTAGAAATAGTAGGTACTAAAGTATATTCTGGCAAAGATTGATTGATAAAACCTTCACAACATGCTATACAGAGAAAAAGTAACCCACATAGCTCCAGACAGTATTTGTGAGGCATCGTGATTGTGAAAGCAACTATCCAGAGTCTAAACGAGCCAAACAAAAAGAGCCCCTCTGAAGAAATAGGTTTTAGAAAAAGCTAGGCAGTTGCTTTGAAAATACAATCTGAAGTAACAAGCATATACGGTTCTGAAACTCATTATTAGTCCAGAATGCTTGTCAAAGCTGTAGTGAGCGATTTTAATAGATTTTCAAAACAAATTGGATGTGCTGCTATCCTGGCAACAATTAGAAACTAACAATAGTCCCACTGTGGTGTGAAGGCAAGCCGGTTCACACACTTTGGATTACGTACGGTTATTTGATAGTCATCTCCTTGACCTAACAAACCACTCCTTGGTGTTTAGACTTCAGAGGAAATCTTTTCCGGAGTATGCCCAGAGACATGATAACAATGCTCTTCATTGCTGTTCTTACAGAGGACCAGAGGGGTTCACAGCACCCACATAGCTATCTGCTCCAGTTCCAGAGGATCTGATGCCCTCTTCTGGCTTCCTCAGGTACTACATGCATGTGGTACCCAGACATTCTAGCAGTCAAAATGTCCATACACATAAACCAAATCTTTAAAAAGGATGACGAATGTTCTTGACTCCAGGCAGAGGTTGCTCCGGTAGAGAGGATCAGCCAAGCCTCACATCCTCTATCTAGGACGTCCTTCCCCAAACCGCTGGGTTCCTAGTGGTTAACAGACCCAAGGCAGGGTGGGACAATAGGATTAATTTGCTAAATTTCAACCTAGTTTCCCATCTAGTACCTTCACTAATCTGCTAACTTCAGAGATCCAACCCTCATAGAGACTATGGAAGTCTCCTAATGGAAGGGCTTTCTTTGGTTCTGGGGCTGCTTGCTGGATCCCCACTATATTCCAGCTTCCTAATATAGGGATTATTATTTGTATTTTGATAAATAAAACTTGCCTGAAGACAGGGGCAAAGCTGAAGCCACTAGAGATCAGGCAATGGTGGCTCACACCTTTAATCCCAGTGTTTGGAAGTCACATGCTTTTAATCCCAGCACTAGAGGGCATATAAAATGGGAGGAGAGAGCCTTGGTAGAGGTAAGACTTTTCTAGTGGCTTGGCTGCCTTGCTTTTCTGGTTTTCTGGTTGAACCCCAATTTCTGTCTCTGGGTTTTTATTATCCATGCTACATCCTCCGCTGTGAGTGGCAACTTTTGTATGAAAGGATATGACCCAAAACCCATCTCAGGACGTCTCACCTCTCCATCTAATCTGGAAAGAGTTCTTATTATTTAAAATATGGGGCTTTGTGGGGTGGGTTTTTGTTTTGTTTGTTGTTTGTGTTAGATAGTTTCTCACTATGAAGACCAGGCTGAAGCCGGGCGGTGGTGGCACATGCATTTAATCCCAGCACTTGGGAGGCAGAGGCAGGCGAATCTCTGTGAGTTCAAGGCCAGCCTGGTCTACAAAAGCTAATTCCAGGACAGGCTCCAAAGCTACTGAGAAACCCTGTCTCGAAAAACAAAACACAAAACATAACAAAACAAAAAAGACCAGGCTGGCCCTGAAAGACACAGAGAATTACTACCTCTGACACACCAGATGACTAAATGTAAAGCAGCTTTGTAAGGTGGTCCCAGTTCTCTTGGGAGCTGGAGGCAGGAGGATCAGGAGTTCAAGAACACCCTTGGGCCGGGCGGTGGTGGCGCACGCCTTTAATCCCAGCACTCGGGAGGCAGAGGCAGGTGGATCTCTGTGAGTTCGAGACCAGCCTGGTCTACAAGAGCTAGTTCCAGGACAGGCTCTAAAGCCACAGAGAAACCCTGTCTCGAAAAACCCCCAAAAAAAGAACACCCTTGGCTACACAGTAAATTCAAGTCCATCCTGGACTACATGACTGTATATGTATATATGTATATATATATGTGTGTGTGTGTGTGTGTGTGTGTGTGTGTGTGTGTGTGTGTGTGTGTAATTACAGCACTTAGGAGACAGACTGAAGGAGAATCATGGGTCCAAGGTCATCTTTAGCTACATAGTGAGTTTGAGACCAACCTGGGCTACATAAAACCAGCAGGAACATTCAATGTCTATCAATAGGATAGTAATTCATTGACTTGTCGAACACTATATTCTAATCCCACATCTTAAGCATTCGGTCATGACTACTGAACACTATAGTCTATAAAAAAAACATTTAAACAATCAAAGCATAGTGGGGACCAGCACTGGAAAACTGAAGCAGGAGGATAGTAAATTCAGAGCTAGCCTGAGCTACACAGCCAGGTCAAAGTCAGGCCAAACTACACAGGGATAGAGTCTCAAAACTAAAACCCACTGGGCTGGGAGGTAGTGGGGTGGCAGAGTACTCAGCTAGCACCCTAGGAGGCCCTGGGTTCAAACCCAGCGCCAACACTCTATTAGCCAGGACTCTCTGGAGTCACAGACCTTATAAAAATCAATAAAATCAAGCTTTCTCTTCTCCTCTCTCTCTCTCTCTCTCTCTCTCTCTCTCTCTCTCTCTCTCTCTCTCTCTCTCTCTCTCTCTCTCTCTCTGTGTGTGTGTGTGTGTGTGTACGTGTGTGTGCCCCCACCGTCCCGCTGAGTGCTTTTTGAGTAACATTTACAATCTCCATATTATCATTGACTTTATAGTATTTGATGAAAGTTCCTTTCTTTCCTTTGTTGGCTTTTTGTTTTGTTTATTTTTTGAGGCAGGATTTTACTGTGTAGCACTGGCTATCCTTGAACTCACTGTATAGACCAGGCTAACCTTGAACAGAGATCTAACTGCCTCTGCCTCCCAAGTGCCAGGATTGAAGTGTGCGCTATCATACCTAGTTTATTATCTTAATGGTGTATTTAAACTGTGAGTGATAGCATACACCTGTGATACCAGCAGTTAAGAGGCTATTATAGAAAGATTGCTATGAATTTAAGGCCAAACTGGGATAAGAGTGAACCTGTCCAAAAAGGAGGAGGAGTGGTGGCCAGCTCAGTGGATGAAGGCACCTGCAAGCAAGTCTGACAGCCAAATCAAGATCATCCCTAGGACCCACAGAAGAGGAGAGAGAATCAACTCCCATAATCTCTCTCTCTCTCTCTCTCTCTCTCTCTCTCTCTCTCTCTCTCTCTCTCTCTCTCTCTCTCTCTCTCTCACACACACACACACACACACTCTAAATGTAATTGAAAAAAGGAATAAAAGCATTTTTATTGTGTTTGTACCTTTCTGTGTCAAACACTATACTATTACCAAAACAGTTCCACCAATGTAGAGAATACCTGTGAAAGCAGGGTGTGGTGGCGCACACCTTTAATCCCAGCACTCAGAGGCAGAGGCAAGCAGATCTCTGTGAGCTCGAGGATGGCCTGGTCTACAGAATGAGTTCCAGGACAGCCAGGGCTACACAGAGAAACCTTGTTTCAGAAAGGAAGGGAGGGAGGGAGGGAAGGAGGGAGGGAGAGAGGGAGAGAGGGAGGGAGGGAGGGAGGGAGGGAGGGAGGGAGGGAGGGAGGGAGGGAGGGAGGGAGGGAGGGAAAGAAAAAATCACTGAAAAAAACACACCCCACCACAACAAAACCACGGCTGTTAATTGATCAAAAGAGAAGCACTCAAAAGGCTGGGATGCTGACGGGTTTGTAGAGTTGCTTCTCGGCATGCTCGAGGCCCTGGTTTGCGCTCCAGCACAACAAACACTGTGCACTCTGCATGCGCCTTTCTTCCTTTATTCTGAGCACTTGGGAAGGGGAGGAGGAAGACTGAGAGTTCAAGTCATCTTTGACTACAAAGTGAGTTTGAGGCTAGCGTGGGATATATGTGCCATTGCCTTAGGATACAGGAGCGGGGAAGAACTAGTCCAAGGGACAACAGCCAAACGACTTTACTAAATGCCAACAACAGGCCAACATGTGAAGACACCCCACAGCACGAGCAGTCACAGAAATGTAAGTTGCCTATAAATAATAGCTCACAAGTATTCACTCTATTACTCACTATTATTATTAGTGTGAGTAAACTCACATTAATCTACCTATTATCCCATCCAATTTCCCTCTTTTTTCCAAAGAGATCCCTGAGTCTACATAATTTCCACCCCAACCCCCAACCCTATACCAATTATAATCAACCCCTAATTGATGTCCCTAACCCTGAGGACAAACTTTGTTGGGAGAGGGGACGTTGTCTTCTAGAATTACTTCCAGCTGTCATGGGGACGACGTTCTTTCTATGGGATCCTGTGAAAGTAAAATGATGGTTAAGGTTCAAGATTACTGTCTAGTATAATTGCAAATAGTCTCTGAGTATTCAGTAGGGTTTTTCTGAGGTTCCTCTTTGGAGCTCTGGCCAGAACATTGTAACGAGATTCACCATTTCAGCTAACCAAATTGGAACCATCTTGAGCAGCTGGTACTAAAGCCAGTCTTATAGCAGCTCTATCAGCATCATGACATCATAGCAACCAGATGGAGTCGTTGTTGTGGGGTCCCATCTTCTTCCTGGAAACTTCAGAGATTACTGCAGGGAAATATATTGTTCATTGTGGAAAACTTAAACATTATTTATATAGACATATAGTCAATGAAAGATACGATATAGACAAAATAGGTATGGAGAAAAGTAAAATTTTTCTAAATTCTTTCTTCTTTCTGTCCCATACCAGATGGCTCCTGACATGAGACAAAAACTCTGAATTTTTCTTTTAACAACATACTTGGGTTTAGAGAAGGATAGAGCCATTGTCCAACTCCAAAGCCAGCTTTGATTTTTAAGTGAGTCATGACTCTTATTCTAGTTTATGTTTAGAGATTCTTACCCTCAGATGACCTGTCCTCATAAGTCATAATTATTTTTGCTTGGTGATCCTTTCTGGATAGTTATCTTTTCCTCTTTAGGCATCTAGATGTTCAGGGTCTCTTGACTTTTTGAAGATGGGTATTTTTCCTGCAAAGACAAGAACAGAACCCTGCCCCAACCCTTATGAGGTTTCCTTACCACCTGTATGGTTGTCACCTCTGTTGATAAGCAGTTCTTTCTCTTTCTAACAAAGTTTCTCTTTTTCAAACAGAATATTTATTAATTTTTATGGCATCCATAGCTTTTCTTCTCCTGTGGAAACAAGAGCAAAACCCCTTCCCCAATGTGGCACATCTCCTGGTTTCCATTGTGAGGTCAACACAGCCTTGAAATACACTGGATCATTTAATTCAGAAGTTTTTTTTAAATTATCCAATGTCTCTCTGTTGTTGTTATTGTTGTTCCTTTCTCATTAGCATTAAGAAAATTCAAGGTTAATAAAGCATTATGCAATCTATTTCTGGGGTTATTTTCCATCCCTTTCTGCTTGTTTAATGTATCTTTTATACTTAGATTTAATCTTTCTATAACTGCCTGACCTATAAAATTGTTTGGTATACCTGTAATATACCTTATATTATAATAAGCAAAAAAAGGTCTTATTTTCTTAGAGACATATGCTGGACCATTATCTGTCTTTGTTTGTACAGGCATACCCATTATGGCCATAACTTTTAATAAATGTGTGATTGCTGAATCAGCTTTTTCTGAACTCAAAGCAGTTGCCAACTGAAAACCTGAATAAGTGTCAATGGTGTGGTGTACATATCTTAATTTTCCAAAATCTGCAAAGTGGAACACATCCACCTGCCAGATTTTATGCCTTTGAGTACCCTTTGGGTTAGTCCCTGAAGGTAGGGGGGTTTAGTTATAGAAAGAACAAATAAGATATCTCTTTATAATCTCCTTAGCTTGTTGCCATGTAATAGGAATCTTTTTCTTTAAACTTCTGCTATTGACATGATTTTTTAATGAAATTCTGAGACCTTCAGCATACTTCTAATCAATAATTGACCAATTTCTGCATTACCTTGTGCTAGAGGACCTGGCAGACCTGTATGGGATCAGATGTGCACTGTGTATATGGGAAAAAGCCTGTTTCTGACTATACCTTGTACCTAAATGAATAATGAAGTCAATTCTATATCATCTGGTATAAATTCAGTGGTTTCAATGTGCAAAGCCTATTCCTGAGTATATCTTGTACTTGAATGAATAATGAAGTCAATTCTTTATGATCTGGTATAAATTCAGTGGTTTCAATATGCAAAACAACTCTTTCTAAGTATTGTGAATTGGTAACTGTATTAAGAGGTTCTTTAAAATCCCTTAGTACCATGAGAATAGACGAAAAAAAAGACAGAATTATAAGGGCTTTGTTCTACCTTACTTAAATCTTATGATTTGTAACCTGCCTTTCCTGATTTACTTGCATCAGTATAATGTACTGGCTCCAGTTATTGGTGTGTCATGTACAGTGTAGGAAAGGATCCAAGGCCGGGCGGTGGTGGCGCACGCCTTTAATCCCAGCACTCGGGAGGCAGAGGCAGGCGGATCTCTGTGAGTTCGAGACCAGCCTGGTCTACAAGAGCTAGCTCCAGGACAGGCTCTAAAGCTGCAGAGAAACCCTGTCTCGAAAAAAAAAAAAAAAGATCCAAGTAATTCTCTTTATAAGGTTAATTCTATCACTTTTGGAATAATTGCTATTAATCTCTCCTTAAAAATTAGCACAAGCTCTTTGCCAGGGTTCATTGTCTTCCCATAATTTTTTAATTTCATCAGTAGTAAAAGGCACTATAATCTCTGTTGGGTCTATTCCTGCTAGTTGACAAAGTCTCAATTTTCCTTTTATAATTAATTCAGAGACCTTTTACACGTAAGTTTTTAATTTTTTACTTGGTTTATGTGGTGAAAAGATCCATTCTAAGAAAATATCTTCCCTTTGTATTAAAATTCCTATAGGGAAAATTCTGGAAGGCAATGTGACTAGAATGCAATTAATATTTGGATTCACCATATCCACATGTGCCTCCTGTAATTTCTCTTCAATGACAATAAATTTCTTTTCAGCTTCAGCTATTAATTCCTGGGGATTATTGAAGTCTTTGTCACCATCTAAGGTTTTCTTTAAATGAACTATTAGATCAGGTGTTATCCCAATGGCTGGTCATAGACTGGAAATGTCTCCTAACAATCTCTGAAAGTCATTAAGAGTCTGCAATTGGTCTTTCCTAATTTGTGCCTTTTGTGTTTTAATTTTCTGTAAACATATTTTATAACCTAGGTAATTGACAGAATCTCCTCTTTGTATTTTTTAGGAGCAATTTATAATCCCCATTTTGGCAAAACTTTCTTTACTTCTTCAAACATTCTTTCTAAAGTATCTATGTTTGAATCAGATAGCAAAATATCATCTATGTAGTGGTAAATTATAGATTTAGCAATTTGTTTATGTATTATTTCTAATGGCTGACTTGCAAAGTATTGGCACAGGGTGGGGCTATTTAGCATTCCCTGTGGGAGGATGGTCCACTGGTATCTCCTAGTAGGCTGAGAATAATTATAAGTAGGTACTGTGAAGGCAAACTTTTCTCTATCCTTTTCTTGTAAAGGTATAGTGAAGAAACAATCTTTTAAATCAATAACTATGAGAGGTCATCCTTTTGGTAATAAAGAAGGCAGAGGAATTCTAGATTGTAGAGGGATCATAGGTCAAATTGCCTTATTGACAGCTCTTATATCTGTTACCATTCTCCATTTTCCAGATTTCTTTTTAACAACAAATACAGGAAAATTCGAAGGGCTGATTGATTCTTCAATATGGTGAGCATCTAGCTGCTCCTGTACCAGCTGTTCTAAAGCCTGCAGTTGTCTTCTGTTAAAGGCCATTGTTAAACCCATATTGGTTTCTCAGTTAACCATTTTAAAGGTAGGGCCGTCCATACTTCTAAAGGTTTGCTAATTGCTTTGTGTTCTTGTACAGCCTGAACGGCTGGTGACCTTTGTCAAATTCCAGAGTATGACTTCTTTCAGATAATTTCTCAGTACCCTTTGACGTGGATTGAATTTTGCCTGTCCAAATTAATGTTATTCTTTTCAGTAGTATTAATTTTGTCAGATAACTTGATTTTTAGTGGTATTAATCCTGTCAGCTAGCTGTTCATTATTAGTCTGTAAAAACTGTATCATTTCTAAAAGTTCTGCGGTACCAGACAGTGCTTTGCCCATTAGACAGGGCGTGGATTTTCATTAGCCTCTGTGATTCGTTTAACTGTCAAAATTTTGGTTCTTAAAAATGCACTTAAGATAAGATTCAGCAGGCAGGTCATGTTCATTTTTAAATGATATTTAAATTCCTTCTGTTAAATGATTTTAACTGTAAGCCTGTTTTTGAAATGTTCATAATAGAAAGATGCAGACACATGAGGGCACTGTTAACCAATCAGTTAAAAAGGAAAATTCTGTAACTGTGAAAAGGAAGAAACTCAAAACCTTTTGTAGTGGCATTTCATTTGTATTTTAATAAATAAAGCTTGCCTGAAGATCAGAAAAGTAAAACAGCCACACTGGCCAGCCTTACAAGCAAGGCAGCAATGACACACACCTTTAATCCCAGTAGGTACAATGACACACACCTTTAATCCCAGTAACCACAATGACACACACACTTTAATCCCAGTAACCACAACGACACACACCTTTAATCCCAGTAACCACAACGACACACACCTTTAATCCCAGTAGCCACACTACCTTGCCACAGAAACCGGGCAGCAGAGGGGCATGCCCTTAGTCCCAGAATTAGAGAGGAATATAAAATGGGAGGAGACAGCTCTCAATCTCAGTCTCATTCTGAGGATTCCTGGAGGCAGAATTGCCAATTTTGGACTGAGGTCAAGGTAAGAACCAGTGGCTGGCTGCCTTGCTTTTCTGGTCTTCGGGTTGAACCCAGTATCTGTCTCTGAGTTTTCATTACTCACGCTTCCCCTTCTGTTGGTGAAGCGGGAGGAGAGTTCATTTCCCAGAAGCCAGTTTTCCTTGGGGGACTTTTCCAAGGAGCCATTGTTCACTGAAATGGCTGCTCCCAATTTTACAAGGCAGTAAATCTGCAGCTGTTCTTCAGGGAATTCCGATCAGGTTGTAAAGATGGCTGAGCAAGCTTGGTGACATGAACTCAACTCCTGGAACCCAATAATTGTGGGAAAAAGAGGATGGAATGCACAAAACTGTTCCCTGGCCTCCACACACATGTGAGCAGGCACAAATACAACAGCAAATTACTTTAGAGAACACTAAGATCACTTTTGGCCTTCTTTATCCACTCCCCAGCAGTGTAGGAGCAGCACCACACAACAGTCTTCTGATGTATGCAAGCTCTCTCTGTGTATTATTTATTTATTTAGAATTTACACAACGATGCATTAGGCTTCCCGGTATGTCGTCCTAGGAATTAAAGCAGGGACTCGAGCAGACACTTCATAAATGTGCATGCAGCATTAGCCCCAAGAGTCACTCTAGAAAGACCAATAAGGCACGTTTACAGAGGAAAAGACATGCGCGGGCTGGGCGCAGTGACGCTTTAATCCCACAAGGAAGAGGCAGGTGGATCTCTGAGTTTGAGACCAGCCTGGTTTACAGAGCGAGTTCAAGGACAGTCAGGGCTATACACAGAGAAACCCTATCTGAATAAATAAATAAATAAATAAATAATAGGAAGGAAGAAAGGAAGGGAGGGAGGAAGGAAGGAGGTACTTGCTACTGTGCAGATGAGCTGAGAAAAGATGGTAATTGAAGCAACCAGGACAATGGACAAACAGGATTTTACTCACATGGGCACTTGGACTAGTCAGATTCATAACACAGAGTGGAAGGAAGGTTATCAAGAGCTTGGTGTGGGTGCAGTGAGCCACTATTGCATCATGAGTGGAGTTTGTGTTTGAGGTGATGAGGACTTCTAGATACAGATTGTAGTGTTGGTTGTACAACACCGTGAGTCCACTAAATGACACTGAATTACATACCTCCTAAGGGTTAAAATGATCAAATGAATTCTATCAAAACTGTATCATAATTTTTAAATTAAAAAGGAAACATCAGAGTTATATGAATATAAGTCATCAAACTTTCTACTTCCTTTTTGAACTCCATCTTTTTTACATGCCCCTCAGCAACATGAATAAGGAAAAGGCAGATTAGCCTAATTAAAATCAGAATACACAGTGGGAGGTTTCTCAGCCACTGCGATTTCTTACGGTTAATTTAAAAGGATGGGTTCTTTCTGACAACAGAGAGCAAGCGTTTGAGAACACTAGGCAGAATGTGTTCCTGTCGAGATCTAATGAAATGTCTTATCCATAGATGTTTTGATATAGAAAAGTTTGAAACTATGCATTTGTGTATCCCTGGGGGATTATCGTTCCTTCTCATGTTCCTAAAATGGTCCTTTCTTCCAGGTACATCTGTGGGGGACAGAGCTTTCAGAACTCATGAGCACAGTGTTGGGGGATTCTGTCTCAAAGAGGCATAGACAAGCATCCCTAGCAGAGCACCTGTTACTGAGAGGAAAAAGGCATTTTTCTATCTTCCAGAGCACTAGTTTTCAACCTGTGGGTCATGACCCCTTTCCCAGGGGCTGACTCTCAGAGATCCTGCATATCAGATATTCACATTACGATTCATAACAATAGCAAACTTGCAGTTTTGAAGTTGCAACAAAAATAATTTTATGATAGGGGTCAGTGCAATACAAGAAACTGCTATTCCATGTTACACAACAGACACACTCTCTTGTTGTGGGTACTCCATCACACTGTGAACCCTGAGTTTGCATTTGCATAAATAAATAAAATCAACCTTGGGTCAGGAGGCCGAGGTAGCACCTAGTTGACAGAAAGTCATCATAGAGAGTCAGGGAGTCTGGAAGAAGGTAGAGGGGTGCACTGGAAGTAGTAGGGAGGGGCTTTGAGTAAGGTGAGGTTTTTTTTCATTGTTTTGGCAGAGGGAAGGCCTCTCTCTTTCGGAGAAGCCAGAGAAGGCAGCAAAGAGAGATGGTCAGCTAGTTGGTACTCAACCTCTCTGAGCTAGCATTTGACTTCCGAGTCTTATGGATAACTAGAATGATAGAGATTTAATTAAAAGCTATATGTGGCAGCAGTGACATAGGCAGTGCCTGAAAGAACAGAATTCCTGCCAGCCATAGCCTGAGTGACCAGGCTGCTGCCACAGAAGCAGGTCAGTGACTGTGGAGCTGCAATTGCTGGCTGAAATAGCAGTAGACTGTTGGTGGAGCCTGCTTGTTTGTTCCCGGCTGCTCAGCTCCGAAATAACCATGCAGAAACTGTATTAATTAAATCACTGCTTGGCCCATTAGCTCTAGCTTCTTATGGCTAACTCTTACATCCTGATTTAACCCATTTCTATTAATTTATATTTACCACAAGGCTCGTGGCCTACTGGCAAAGTTCCGGTGTGTCTGTCTCTGGCAGTGGCTACACGGCATCTCACTGACTCCACCTTCTTTCTCCCAGCATTCAGTTTAGGTTTCCCCACCTAGCTTTATTTCTGCTAAGCCACTGGCCGAAACAGATTTATTCTTTAACCAATAAAATCAACACATGCACAGACGGACTTGCCACACCAGTAGATTTAAGTGCAGCTGCTGTGCTAATGGAAAAACGACTCTTTCTCTTCCTTTCTCTAATTTCCCCATTGTTAGTATTCCAACCTCAGGACAGTAGCAGAGCTGATGACTGTTGGCATTTGACTGTGTGTGAGGGAACTCTGTAAATGGAGATAATTTTATGGTGTTGCTATCGACTCCCAGGCTTGAAGCAACTATGGTGGGCTGGGAGTGAGAAAACCCTCATATTCTGAATTAGTTGGCTCAGAAGGTCAACCTGTTTATTTTGGGGAACACAGTTGTGAAATGATGGGTTTATAAAATTAATTTTTTTCATATTTCCCTCTCTCTGTCTTTGTTTCTGTCTCGTCTCTGTCTCAGTCCATATCTCTGTGTGTGTGTTTGTGTGTATGTGTATGTGTGTGTATGTGTGTATACACCACATGTATATAGTGGCATGTGTGGTAGTTTGAATGTAATTGGCCCCTATAACCTCATAGGCAGTGGCACTATTAAGAGGTGTGGCTTCGTTGGAGTGGATGTGGCCTTTTTGGAGGAAGTATGTTACTGTGTGGGTGGGCTTTGAGCATTGCTATGCTCAGAATACTGCCCAGTATGTCAGTCACCTTTCTGCTGCAAGATATAGACTCTCAGCTACCAGCACCACGTCTACCCATCATGATGATAATGGACTGAACCTCTGAATTGTAAGTTGCCACCTCAATTTTTATAAAAGTTGCTATGATTATGGTGTCTCTTTGAAGCAAGAGAAACCCTAACTAAGACAACTTGCGTGTGGCAGTCAGGACAGCAGCAGCAGAAACCCTAAGACAGTGTGCCTATGGAATCATCTCCTTCTACTATGTGGATCTCAGGGACCCAGCTCAGGCTGTCAGTCTTGGTGACAAACACCTGTCCCCACTGAGCCATCTCACTGGCCCTGGTTTCAGAAACATGTTATTTTAATCAGGACATGATGAGGAAAGCATTCGAATGACATTTTTTTCTTTTTTTCTCACAATCTATTCCTGACTGGCCAGGAATTTATACAGATTTGCTGTGGGATAGAGCTCTTGTATCCTGTAAAGACTTGTCACTTGTACTAGTTTAATAAAATGCTGGTTGGCCAGTAGTCAAACAAGAAGTATAGGTGGGACAACCAGCCTAAAAGAACTCTGGGAAGAGGAAAGGCAGAGACACAGTCACCAGCTAGATGCAGAGGAAGCAGGATGAGAATGCTTCACTGAGAAAAAGTACTAAGCCACATGGCTAAACATAGACAATTTTAGGTTAATTTAAATTGTAAGAACTAGTTAATAATAAGCCTGAGCTAATATGTCAAACAGTTTATGATTAATAAAAGCCTCTGAGTGTTTCTTTGGGACTGAATGGCTGCAGGACTGGGCAGGACAGAAGCTTCTATCAACGCAGATTCTCTTGTCTTTGCCTCCACCATGCTTGGCCACATGAACACCTTAATTAGATTTTGTTGTTTTTGAGGCATATCTTGCCATGTATCTCCCTCCAACTCTCTGTCCTTTAACCTTACCTCTCAGATGCTATCACTCTTCGTCTTGCTTTCTGAACAGCAAAACTTTCATTAAACTCTAGACTGCTGAGAAGATTTGGGTCACAAAGTGAGGACAGCATGCTGAAAGAGCATATCTCTGCTCACCTTAGTTATCCTCCAAGGAAACTCTCTGGTAGTAGAGGCACAGTCTCTTTCTCCAAGAGGAGCCTAGCCAGATCACCTTCCACAGGACCCCTCCTCTGCCAGGAATAGTGGCATCACCACATCTGAGAAGCTGGGAACTCTCAGCAGCCACTTTTACCATAATTCCCAGAGGCTGCTTCTGGAAGGTCTGCTTGGCCACATTTTGTTTTTGTTTTTCCCAAAGTGTTTTGTTGTTGATAATCCCCCTCTGTATTTATTTATGTCCATGTTCACTTGAGTGCCTGCATGTGTGTGCTATGGTGTGCACGTGGGAGTCCAAGAACAGCTTTCTAGGGAGAGGGGGTGGGGAAAGAGAGAGAGAGAGAGAGAGAGAGAGAGAGAGAGAGAGAGAGAGAGATTTCTCCTTTTCTCTGTCAGTTCAGCGGATCAAACTCAAATCATCAGGTGTATTACTTTTCTATTACTGTGATAAAGCACCATGACCAAGGCAACTTATAGAAGAAAGAGTCTATTTGGGGTTATATGGTTCCAGAGGGATAAAAGCCCATCACAGCAGGGAAACATGGTAGCATGGAGGCAGAAGAAGCAGTCAGGGACTTGTGTCTTGAACCACAAACAGGCAGCAGAAAGAAGGAACTCAAAATGACCTGAGCCTTTAAACTCTCAAAGCTTATATGCAATGACACACTTCCTCCAACAAGACAACGCCTTCAAAACCTTCCCAGATATTACCATCAACTTTGGCTCAAGTGTTCAAATGTGCAAGACACTGGAGACATCTCGTTCAAACCACCACAACCGTCTTAGAGACAAGTACTTTTACCCACCCAGCCATCTTGTCAGCCTTCCCATTGGAGCGTTTCTATTGCTCTGAGGAGACACCATGACCATGGCAACTCTTATAAAGAAAACATTTAATTGTGGTGGTGGCTTATGGTTCAGAGGTTCAGTCTATTACCAACTGCTGTGGAATAATTCTTTTGTACACTGTAAAGATTTTGTCACTCGAACTGGTTTAATAAAATGATGATTGGCCAGTAATCAGAGAGGAAGTATAAGCAGGGCAATCAAACTGAGGATGCTGGGATAAAGAAGGGTAGAGTCAGAAGGCATCAGCTAGCCTCCAAGGAAGCAATACGTGTAGAAAATGGGGTAACAAGCCATGAGCCATGTGGAAAGCATAGATAAGAAATATGAGTTCATTTAAATGTGAGAGCTAGCTAGTAACAAGCCTGAAGTATCAACCAAGCATTTATAATTAATTTTAAGCCTCAGAGTGATTAATTGAGAGCAGCTATGGGAAAGAAACATCCACCTATGATCATTATGGTGGGGAGCATGGTGGTGTGCAGACAACAGGCATGGTGTTGGAGAAACAGCTGAGAGTTCTACATCTTGCAGGCAACAGGAAGTCAGCTGAGACACTGGGCGGTATCCTGAGCATAGAAAACCTCAAAGCCCGCCCCCACAGTGACACACTTCTTCCAACAAGGCCATACCCATTCCAACAAAGCCACATCTCCTAAAAGTGCCACTCCTTATGAGATTATGGGGGCCAATTACATTCAAACTATCATACTTCCTCTGTGAAGAATGGAAGGGATGACTATTTTACTTTTCATCAGAAAATCTAGGATGTTTCTGGCCATTATTCAAGCACGGATAGAGCCTCCCCACTGTTCTTTCTGTGTACTTCACATTGTTTGTCCTGAGAAATTTCATACCTGGATCCCCAGGGCTCTCCACGGTGGATCCCAGGCTGAGGGTAGACAGTAGGGGCTGATAGTTCTCTGCGGCCTTGCCTGGATCCCCAGGGCTCTCCACGGTGGATCCCAGGCTGAGGGTAGACAGTAGGGGCTGATAGTTCTCTGCGGCCTTGGCCATTCACACACTGTGAACATTCCCATACTACTTACCAACAGGGGTGTGGCTTCAACTCTACAGCAACACTTGTCAAAGAGGTAGAAGGTAATGGAAAAATATATGAAGAGCGGAGATCTAAACTGGAGTAGAAGGGAGAACCTGCTGGGTAGAGTCACAAAATAAACACCCTAGGTTTCATTGAGAGGAGGGAGCAGGGAGAAGTAGAGGACTGTGTGAGAGGCCACAGCCCGGTGGCATGGGTGCGCTGCCATGGTACTTGGTGTGGCCTTCTGAATCTCCTGGATGTAGTGGTCAGACAAACAGAGGGCCTCAGTTCTCAGTTCTCTACCAAAGACCTTGTTCAAAGATTTTCCTTATTGTTATTCACTTACTTTGAGAAATTCTCTCTCTCTCTCTCTCTCTCTCTCTCTCTCTCTCTCTCTCTCTCTCACACACACACACACACACACACACACACACACAAATTTTAAAGCTCACAAGTTCAAATGCAGTCAGACTGAAGTACGCTCCCAAAGCGTCTTAGGCGGGTTGGTCCCACAGGTGGCCAGGGAGGCTCTAGAATGAGCTGCCCTGCTGAAGCCGGTATTTAGAACTTGACAGACGTCAGATACTTTGCCCTTAAAAAATATGTTTTGCCTTTAAAAGCCTTTCATTTTCAAAAAAATATCTGCAGGAGTCCCCTTTGTCAACAGCAGTACAGTCTGAGACTCCAGCGGATGCCTGACGACACAGGCAGCATAGAACCCTGTGTTCTCCTGTCCTGTGACGAAGTTTATTAATGTCAGGTTCCGAAAGAGATGAACAATACAACAATCACAAACAGAGCCAATTACAAAAATATAAATGTATTTATTTTTAAACAAGCTCCGACATGTTTTATTAAAGAAAGGTTTTCCTGGTTTACTTGGCTCCTGTCTGCCCCAGCATGTTCGTGATGACACCAGCGTGTACTCTGTCACTCTGGAGTGATTCCACCTGCTGTGCCCAGTCCCTGCCACTGTAGTGACAGACAGTGCTTGGCTAATGTCCTAGTTCAGATTTCCTCAAAGCTGGGCCATTGATGACAAGGATGACCCTTGCCCTGTCTGATCGTCCTCAAGTCTGTTCACATCCCAGCATGTACTTTGCCTTTTTCATAAGAAGATGGAGCCCAGAGTGATCCACTCCAGAAACTTCTCCATCTCCTTCGTGGCCATCATCTTCCTGCCCAAGGTGTAGGATTGCCCCCACCCAAGAGCAGCAGCCAAGATGTCCAGAGAACAAGAAGGGAAATTATTATTTTTTTAGATTTATTTATTTATTGTGTATACAACATTCTGCCTCCATGTATGCCCACATGCCAGAGGAGGGCGCCAGATCTCATTACAGATGTTTGTGAGCCACCAAGTAGTTGCTGGGATTTGAACTCAGGACCTCTGGAAGAGCAGCCAGTGCTCTTAACCACTGAGCCATCTCTCCAGCCCCAGGAAATTATTTTTAAAAATGTTTTTAGTCCTTAAGAATTTCATGGAGGGGGCAAAAAAAAAGAATTTCATGGCCAGGTGGAGGTGACGCTCACCTTTAATCCCAGCACTCAGGACTAAAGCAGAAACAGGTGAATCTCTGTGAGTTCGAGGCCAGCCTGGTCTACAGAGTGAGTTCCAAGACAGGCTCCAAAGCTACAGAGAAACCCTTTCTCGAAAAAAAAAAAAAAAAAGAAAGAAAAAGAAAAGAAAAAAGAATTTCATATAGTTTATTTATCATAGTCTTTCACATTCCCCTCCATTCCTATAAAATTTCTTACTTTCTTTTTTCTTTTTTTTTCTTTCTTTCTTTTCTTCTTTCTTTCTTTCTTCCTGTTTTTCTTTATTTCCTTATTTTTGAGAACTCACTGTGTATGAGTCATTATTAAGTAATATAAGGGTCATTTAAATGCTAGCACCAAGACTGTATGACAATCAGTCTGATAAAACAGATGACTTCTCAGGAATTAACAGGTAGGTAGCATATACAGTGTGGATATGCCTGCCATGTATTTGCGTGAATGTGATTAGTCCTGATACTTCCCATTTAATATCTTTGGACCGTGGTAAATAACGGCCACTGGAGCTTCAGTACGTGAAACCATGGCTATTGGAGAGTCTGCTACACACACACACACACACACACACACACACACACACACACCATAATCACGTAGACTCAGATATCCACCTTCAAATTGTCAGTATACACATATTAACATTATACATGTGAGATGTACTCACTTGTTCGGTTGAAACCTCCGACTCACCCTGCATGATCCAGAAAGCCCCAATACCCCCACCTCTTTCCCCTCTAAACCCCACCCTCTCAGAGACTCTCCAACAAAGAAAAGGCACCCAAAAAACCGAGGTCCGCGTTCCTAGGACGAATGCAGCCCAAGTCCCTGTCTAGGTACTCCACTCTCCTCCTTGGGCACAGCCCCAGCCTGTGGTGAGCGTGTCATCACCCTCTAAGTTACCTCTGGCGTGCAGCTTCTCCATCCTCCATCTCCATCTCTGGGCCTGGAGCACCTGCCCAGGAGTTGCTTTGCTCAAATAAACCTGTTGTTATACTTTTTCAATTCAGCTTCATCTGGCTTACTTCATTGGCAGAGAACCTATTACCGCCTACTTATTAAGCAAACGTTATTTTATAACAATACTTATGTTACATAAAATTAATGTTCACTGTGTTTTTATTAAAGTAGCTGGCTCTGAACTCCTGGGCTCTCTGGAGACGCAGGGGTCCAGCTGAGAGGGTTTTCATCGCAAGTGGATAGAACCCAAGTGGGCTTGTGCATTGGGGAAAACTACATCTTTATTGTATCTGACTTCTCATTAGAACTGATTTTCTTTTTTGGTGTAAATATAGTGTACCTTGGTAACACTGGCACTTCCAGTGACCGCACTGCCCACAGAAATTCTGGGTATTCTCACCGCCATTCCTGGAATGTCATGGATACAGATTGCTACTGCAGAGCGCCAGACACATCAGTCCTGCCGTCAGGACCTGATACATGCCCCCGTGTGCACACACGATAACCAGATCACATGGCCTCTCAGCAAAACTGGCTCCTTTTATGATAATATGTGGTTAATTTAATTTAAAAATTTTGCATTTTTTCTTTTCTTCTTCTTTTTTTTTTTTTTTTGACAAAAGCCTAGGCTAATATTGGAATATATGCAGCCCAGGTATGCCTTTGGTGGTAATTCTCCGGCCTCAGCCTCCCAAGTGCTGAAACTACAGGTATGTGCCATCATACCAGCTAAAAGTTGTCTCATAAATTATCACTATTTTTAGTTTTTTGCTACTGTTATTCAGTGCTGGGGGTTGAACTCTGACTTCACACAAGGCAGACAGTGATCTATTGCTACTCCCAGTCTTACTTGGGAGCTCATAGCTCAAAACAGGGCCCAGACTGAGATTCCCCTGAGATTTCCTGAATGGCGTGGACTTGCTGGAAACCACTCCTGAGTCCTAGCCAGTCAGACTTTGCATTATCCGGAAATTGAATGGACTGAAGGGCTGTTGATAAGCCTTGTTGGAGGAGCGAAGCCAGAAGAGGAGGCTCCTGGCGGAGTCAGCTCCTGTCACCTCCTCTGGGTGCCCCAAACCTCCCATGTGGGTCTGGTGACTTGCTAATATTTCATTGATATGCTTTTTGCTATGAAAAACAATCTTCGAATTCCTCGGTTTTGAGATAAGCCTCAGTCTTTTCAGTGGAATAAAAACAAAAGTAGATTTATTGCAAATGTATTACATAGTTTTCAGTGAAGCTCAATCTTGGCCTGTTGTATAAAATGTCACGGTAAACATCTCTTGGTGTGGCTGCTGTAAAGCCAACTAGAAGCTGTTCCAAGCTCCAGATGAGCAGTGTGTTTAGTTTAATAAGGAAGAGGAGGAGGAGGTAGGCTCCTTGATGACCTCATTCAAGTCACTAGCTTTATAGAAAAGGTGATTTCTGGTTGTCATGTCGTGACTGTTTTTTTTTTTTCCTTCCTTTCCTGAAAAAAAAAAAAAGTGTTAAAATGCTTAATATAAGTTGTTAACTTTGTTTTTTCCATTTTTATTGAAAATATTTTTTTTTCATACCAATATATTTGGATCCCAGTTTCCCCTCCCCCATCTCCTCCCAGATTCCCCCCCTACCTCCCACCCGTCTAACTCCATGCCTTCTTTCTCTCTACCTCTTTAGAAAACAAGCAGGCCGGTCTCGGCGCCTGGCGAGTACTGAGGCTCCCAACTTTGCGGCGGCTCTGAGCACGGTGGAGCTCGGTGAGGCTCGTTGTCCGAAAAGAAGCAGCCTGTCCACCTGGGTCTCCTGGAAGAGGACGACGAGTTCGAGGAGTTTCCCGCGGAAGACTGGGCTGGTTTAGGATAACTGGGATGATAACAATGTAGAAGATGACTTCTCCAATCAGTTACGCGCTGAACTCGAGAAGCACGGGTACAAGATGGAAACGTCATAGCATCCAGGAAGCAAGAACCTCACCATGGACTGTGGGCTAAATTCTAGGACAGGGAGCAAGGAAGGGATACTTTAAAGTTATTATCTGCTTGGATTTATTTTTGTTTTTATAACAAAAGAAATAAATGTTTTGATCTAAAAAAAGAAAGAAAACAAGCAGGCAGAAAAAAATAAAAAGGATGCACACTAACATACATGCACACACACCCCCAGAAAAACACACAGCTGGAAGCCATAATATATAAAGATAAAAAGTGTACGATAAAAAATGCTCAAAGCCGGGTGATGGTGGCACACGCCTTTAATCACAACACTCGGGAGGCAGAGGGAGGTGGATCCCTGTGAGTTTGAAACCAGCCTGATCTACAGAGGGAGTTCCAGGACAGGCAGGGCTACACAGAGACATCCCCCCCCCCCCCCCCCCATCTCCAAAAACCAAACAAACAGACAAAAATCTCTAAAACTGCTATTGAGTTCGTTTTCTGTTGACCATCTACTGCTGGGCATGGGGCCTGCCCCTGAATGTGGTTTATACACCCAGTGAAACTCCATTGGGAAAAAAACAGATTTTTCTCCTATGCAAATGGCTGTCAATTGGAGATAGATAGCTTCCGGGTTAGGGAGGGGAATTTATCTTGACTTCCCCCTCCAGTGCTGGGAACTAGCTTGAACCTGTGCAGGCCCAGGGCATGCTGTCCGTCACAGTCTCCGTGCATTCACGCATGCATCCGTCCTGTTGTTCTGCCAGAAGCTGTTTCCTTGAAGTCACCCATCCCCTCTGGGTCTTACAATCCCCGCCCCCTCCTCTTCGCAGAGTTCCCAGAGTCCTGAGGATAAGGTTTTCACTTAGGCTTTCAAAGTCTCTCGCTCTCTGCATATAGTCTAGTCGTGGGTCTCCGTGTTTGTTTCCATTGCTGCAGGAAGAAGCTTCTCTGATGAGGGCTGAGCAAGACACGATCTGTGAGTCTAACAGAATGTTGCTAGGAGTCATTTTATTGCTATGTTCCTTTAGTAGAACAACAGTTGGGTTTCCTTTGGGCCTGTGGTCTGTCTAGTCTCAGGTTCTTGGCCACAGGAGCATTATCAGGTGTGAATTCCATCTCATGGGGCAGGGCTTAAATCCAATCTGATAGCGGTTGGTTACTCCCACAACGTTTGTGCCGTTGTACCAGCACTTCATGCAGGCTGGTCACCACTGTAGAGTGCAGAGTTTGCAGCTGGACTGATGTTTACCTTCCAGGACTATGAACACTACTCAGTAGCGGGGGGGAAGCTTCTAGTTATGACTCCTGTGTTCAGTGAGATATGAGATATGTAAGTGTTGTCACCAGCAGGTTGTAGAGAGTAACCAATCACCTTGGTAATAGTTTGTGATGTTTGGGGGTTTCTATGGGGTCCCTTTAGCCAACAACTCAACAAGATGTAACCCATTCCAGGAACTAGAAGTTTTACTTGGTGGCCAAAGTCTAGTTGCAGCATCATCTCCCCTGCAGTTTGCTGACACTTAGATTCCTTTCGTGTATATAGGTGTTTTAGGAAGCTTTTACAGTAGCAGGTTTCCATATGGGATTTATTTATTTATTTATTTATTTATTATGTATACAATATTCTGTGTGTATGCCTGCAGGCCAGAAGAGGGCACCAGACCCCATTACAGATGGTTGTGAGCCACCATGTGGTTGCTGGGAATTGAACTCAGGACCTTTGGAAGAGCAGGCAATGCTCTTAACCTCTGAGCCATCTCTCCAGCCTCCATATGGTTTTTCAAATGGTTTTTAGTATTAGTTGCTCTCCCCATATTCTTTCCTATATATTCTATTTCCCCTTCCTTAGGAGAACATCCCTTCCTCCTAGTTACTCCCTCCATGCCTAGCCTTTGTGGCTATATAGATTGTAGCACAACTATCAGAGGCTTACATGCTAACATCCACATATAAGAGAACACATGCAATAGTTGTTTTTGTGGTCTGGGTTACCTCACTCAGGAGGATTGCTTTTCTAGCTCTATCCATTTACCTGAAAAATTCATGTTTTTATTTTTTGACAGCTGAATAATATTCCATTGTGTAAACATACCACATTCCCATTATCCATTCATCAGGTGGTGGACATCTAAGATGTTTCTAGTTTATGGTTATTATGAATAGAGCAGCAATGTGTGTGGTTGAACAAGTGATTCCATAGCAGCATGAAGTGTCTGTCCTTTACGTAAATGCCCAAGAGTGGTGTAGCTGGGTCTTGAGTAGATCTACTCCTAGCTTCCTGCGAACCATCACACTGATTTTATTCTCCCACCAGCAATGGATGAGTGTTCCCCTTCCCCCACATCCTTGCCAGCACAAGCTTACTGATCATGCATTCTGACTGGGGCAAGAGGAAATCTCACAGCAGCATTGATTTGCATGGTAGTTTGAAGATAATTGGCCCCCATAAGCTCACAGGACGTGGCACAATTAGGGGTGTGACCTTGCAGGAATAGGTGTGGCCTTGTTGGAGGAAGTGTGTCACTATCAGGGTGGGTTTTGAGGTCTCCTATGCTCAAGCTACTCCCGGTGTGGACAGAGACTCCTTTTGCTGCCTGCAGATGAAGATGTCGAACTCTCTGCTCCTTCTCCAGCACCATGCTTGACTGCACACCACCATGTCCTGCCACGACGACAATGGACTAAATCTCTGAAACTGTGAACCACCCCAATTAAATGGGGCTTTTGTTTTGTTTTGTTTTGTTTTTAAGAAAGAGTTGCCATAGGGCTGGAGAGATGGCTCAGTGGTTAAGAGCACTGGCTGCTCTTCCAGAGGTCGCTAGTTCAATTCCCAGCAACCACATGGTGGCTCACAACCATCTGTAATGAGATCTGGTGCCCTCTTCTGGCACGTGGGCACACATGGAGGCAGAATGTTGTATAAATAAATAAAATTTTTAAAAAAAGAGTTGCCATAGTCATAGAAACAGTGATAGAAACCCTAAATTAAGATAATTTGCATTTCCCTGATAACTAAGAATGTTGAATGTTTCTCAGCCTCTTGTGTTTTATTCTTTCAGAACTATTTAGTTCTGTATCCCATTTTTAATGGGGTATTTGTTCCATTGATGTATAGCTTTGGTTTTGTTTTTTAGTTCTTTATATATCTCTAGATAGTAACTCTGTATTGAATGTAGCCTGCCACTTTGTCCGAATGATGGTATCCTTTGCTATAGAGATACTTTTCAGTTTCATTAGGCCCCATTTATTAATGTTGATCATAGTGCCTGTGCTAATGGTGTCTTGTTCAGAAAGTCTTTTGTGCCAATGAGTTCCAGACTGCTCCCCACTTTCTCTTCTCTCAGATTCATGGCATCTGGCTTTATGTTGGTCCTTGATCCGTTTGGAGTTGAGTTGTGTAAAGGGTGGTAAATACGGATCTATCTGCATTCTTCTCCAGCCATCTGGTTTGAACAGCACCATTTGTTAAAGATTCTGCCTTCTATCCAGTTTGTATTTCTGGCTTTTCTGTAAAAAAATCAAATCTGCATAGGTGTGTGGATTTATGTCTGGGTCTTCAGTTATATTCACCAGTATGTCAATGTCATGCTGTTTTTATTACTATAGCTCTGTAATTCAACTTGTAATTGGGGGTGGTGATACCATCAGCAATGTTTTTATTACTCAGGTGTATTAGCTTTTCAAAATTTTTTGTATTTCCACACGAATTTGAAAATTGTCTTTTCAATTTCTGTGTAGATCTGTATTGAAATTTTAATGGGGATTTCACTGAATCTGTAGATTGCTTTTGGATGGGTTGGTCATTTTCATAATATTAAACCAACTGATCCATGAGCATGGGGGATCTTTCCATCTTCTGATAACTTCTTCACTTTCTTTCTTCAGTATCTTAAAGGTTTTTATTATGCAAGTCTTTCACTTGCTTAGTTACCCCAAGATATTGTAACTTTTTGAGGCTATTGTGAAAGCTAGTGTTTCCCTGATTTCTTTCTCAATTTGTTTGTCATTTATATTTAGGAAATCTATTTATTGATTTTTATGTACTAATTTTGCATTCTACTAATTCTCTGAAAGGGTTTATCAGCTGCCAGAGTTGCCCAGTGGAAATTTTAGAGTCATTTATGTATACTATCACATTGTCTGTGTCTTAGGGTTTTATTTCTGTGAAGAGACACCATGACTATAGCAACTCTTATAAAGGAAAACACTTAATTTGGGCTGGATTACATTTCAGTGATTTAGTCCATTATTATCATGGTGATATTTTCTTTGGGCTGCCAGCCAGTTTCCAAATAAAGACATGGAGGTTTATTGTTAATTATGAATGCTCAGCCTTATCTTATGCTTGTCTCACTAACTCTTTTAACTTAATTTAGCCTGTTTCTATTCATCTGTGTTTTGTCTCGGGGCTTTTTACCTTTCTTTCATTCTATATTCTACATGGCCCACTTTCCTGCTTCCTCTGTGTCTGTCTGTCTGGCCCCTGGAATCTTCCTGTCATGTCTTTTTTTTTCTTTCCCTCAAGCCAAATTCTTCCTCCTACTTACTCTCCCTGCCTGGAAATCCTGCCTGTACCTTCTCCCTCACTATTCATAGTTCAGCTTTTTATTAGATCAATCTAATGTACTGCCTAAGGTATCTTAAGCAGGCAAGATAAAACAGCAACACGTCTTTGCATAATTAAACAAATGTAACGTATCTTTACATAGTTAAACAGATATTCCACAACATAAACAAAATGCAACATATCCTTACATAATTAAACACATATTTTGCAACATGGTGGGAAGCATGGCCGCATGCAGGCAGGCATGGTGCTGGAGAAGTAGCTGATAGTTCTACATCTGGATCCAAAGACAGCAGGAGGAGAGAATGCCACAGTGGGCCTGGCTTCAGTATCTGAGACCTCCAAGCGCACTCCCAGTGCGCTTCCACCAACACCACCACACCTACTCTAACGAGGTCTTACCTCCTAACGGTGCCATGGAGACTAAGGTGGTCATTTTCTTTCAAGCTACCACAATCTGCGAATAAAGATACTTTGACTTCTTCCTTTTCAATTTGTATCCCCTTGATCTCTTTTGGTCATCTTATTGCTCTAGCCAAGACTTCAAATGAATACTATATTGACTAGGTATAGAAAGAGTAGACATCCTTTTATGGTCTCTAATTTTAGTGGAATTTCTT
Organism: Arvicola amphibius; assembly: GCF_903992535.2. NCBI lineage: Eukaryota > Metazoa > Chordata > Mammalia > Rodentia > Cricetidae > Arvicola > Arvicola amphibius. The sequence goes on from NC_052059.1 coordinate 56,211,950, forward strand.
TGAGTTTCTCTCTCTTTAAGTTGATGTTGGTTGTAAACTTGCTGTTAATTGCCTTTATTTTGTCTAGGAATGTCCCTTATATCCCTAGTCTCTCCATGACTTTCTTTTTTCTTCTCTTCCTTCCTTCCTTCCTTCCTTTCTTTCTTTCTTTCTTTCTTTTGTTTGTTTTTTGTTTCTCAAGACAGGGCTTCTCTGTGTAACCCTGGTTGTCCTGAAAAATAAATCTATAGTGCAAGCCGACCTTGAACTCACAAGATTCTCCTGACTCTGCCTATCAAGTGCTGGGATTAAAGGGCAATTGTGGCATCATTAAAAGAAATAGGCAATGGTCCTTATGTTTCTATTTTGCAGAATAATTTGAGGAGTACTGTTGCTAATTCTTCTTTGAAGTGCTGGTAGAATTCTGTGCTAAATCCATCTGGTCCTGGGCTTTTTTTTTGTTGGTACATTTCAGTTACTGCTTCTATTTCACTAGAGGTTATGGCTCTGTTTAAATTGCTCATCTAGTCTTGATAAAACTTTGGTATATCAAACATATCAAAAATTTATCCATTTTTTCAAGTATGGTAAAAATACATAGTTTTAATATATATCCTTATGATTCCCTGGATTTCCTTGATGTCTGTGGTGATGTCCCTCTTTTTGCCTCTGATTCTATTAATTTGGATAGTCTCTCTTCATCTTTTAGTTAATTTGGCCAAGGGTTTATCAATCTTACTGATTTTCTCAAAGAACCAACTGTGTGTTTCATTGAGTTTTGAATTTTTTGTTTCTATTTTATTGATTTCAGCACCATTAAATTGCTGAAAGTTCTAGAAGAAAAAGAAGAAATAACACTAAAAAAGAGGAGACAGCATGAAATAAACTTGGGGCTGAAATCAATAAAATAGAAACAAAAGAACTCTTCATTGTGTCCGATAGGCTTGGGTATATTGTGTTTTCGTTTTCATTCTGTTCTAAAAAGTTTTTAATTCCTTTCTTAATGTCTGCCTTGATCCATTTTTCACTCAGTAGAGTGTTGTTCAGTTTTCATGAGTTTTATACTTTCTGTGATGGTTGATATCCAGCTTTAATTTATGGGGGTCAGATAGGATTCAGGGTGTTATTTCAATTTTCTTATGTCTGTTGAGACTTTGTATCCAAATATGTGGTCAATTTTGGAGAAAGTTCCAGAGTTCCCGAAAAGAAGGTATACTCCTTTGTGTGTATACTCCTTTGTGTGTATACTCCTTTGTGTGTATACTCCTTTGTGTATATACTCCTTTGTGTGTGTACTCCTTTGTGTGTATACTCCTTTGTGTGTATATTCCTCTTTTGTGTGTATATTTCTTTGTGTGTATACTCCTTTGTGTGTATATTGCTTTGTGTGTATACTTCTTTGTGTGTATATTCCTCTTTGAGTATACTCCTTTGTATGTATACTCCTTTGTGTGAAATGTTCTGTAAATATCTGCTAAATCCATTTGATTCATGATGTTATTTAATTCCAGCATTTCTCTGCTTAGTTTTACCTGGATGACCTATCTGTTGGCGAGAATAGGGTATTAAAGTCTCCCACTATTACTGTGTGAGAATCTATATGTGACTTTAGCTGTAAAAGTGTTTCTCTCATGAACTTGGGTGACCTTGTGTTTAGTCCACAAATGTTTAGAATTGTAATATCCTTCTGTTGTAGTTTTTTAACTAATATGTAGTGTCAATGAGTATATAGTATTCTTCCTATCTCTTCTGATTACTTCTGAAGTTTTCATTTGATTTCCTAAATTTTTCTTTTCCAGTTTAATCTTGGTTTGGGCTTTCTCTAATGATTCTATTTGTACTTTCACATTTTGGACTACTTTCATTATTTCATTGCACCGTTTGTGTTTTTACAGACTTTTGTTTTTGTTTGTCAAGACAGGGTTTCTTTGTGTCACCCTGGCTGTCCTGAAACTTGCTCTGTAGACCTTTAAAATGGTTGACTGACAAACCTGTCTGGGTGGATCAATAGCCATTGGCATCAGAAAAATTATAGCAGTTGGTACAGGAGCTGCTAAATGCTCAACATATTGAAGAATAGACCAGTGCTTTAAATTATCCTATATTTGTTACTAAAAGAAATCTGGAAAATTATGAATTTAAGTGATGGATTTAAGAGCTATTAATAAGGTGACTCACCAATGGGCTCTTTATTGCCTTCTCTATTACCTGGAATTCTTGCCTTCTCTATTACCTAAATGATGTTCTATTCTAGTGATTGATTTAAAAGATTGCTTTTTAAATATACCTTTGCTAGAACAGAATAGAGAAAAATTTGCCTCCACATGCCTACTTATAATATTTCCCAGCCTATAAAAAGATATCAATAGAAAGTCCTTCCACAAGGAATGTTAAAAAGTCCTATCTTATGTCAATATTTTATACAACAGTCATTGGAAATAATTAGTAAACAGTTTCCTCAATCTATAATTTACCATTATATGGATGATATTTTACTAACTGATTCAGACGTAGATACCTTAGAGAAAATGTTTAGAGAAGTAAAGAAAAATTTGTCTTGTTGGGGATTACAAATTATTCCTGAAAAAATACAAAAGAGGAGATATTATTAATTACCTAAGATATAAGTTAGATTTATCAGTGCTCGCTTCAGCAGCACATATACTAAAATTGGAACGATACAGAGAAGATTAGTATGGCCCCTGCACAAGGATGACAATTCACAAATTCGCGAAACATTCCATTTTTTTAAAAGATAGATTTATCAAAAATCCAGCCACAGAATGTACAAATCAAGAGAGATCAATTACGAACTCTTAATGGTTTTCAAAAATTGCTTGGAGATATTCACTGGCTACCGTCCATATCTGGACTGACAACTCAAGAACTAAGTAATTTATTTCAAACCATACAAGGTGATAAGGACTTAAATCATCCAAGAAAATTATCAGCTGAGGCTGAGAGAGAATTGGCTTTGGTAGAAAAAAATTACAGAATATACATGAGGATCATTTGCATCTACAACTTGATTGTATTCTGGCTATTTTACCTTCTATATATTTTCCTACTAGAATTCTAATTCAGAGAGAAGATAATCCTAGAATGAATAACAGTAAGAAATTAAAGACCTATGTAGAAAAGGTTTCTTGTTGATTCTAAAAGGAAAATTAAGACTTCGTCAATTAGCAGGAATAGACCCAGTAGAAATTACAGTACCTTTTACTAATGTTGAAAGCTCCTCATTACGGACAGATGATATGAGATAACCTTCTGTATATGTGTTGCTTTTATTGGATAATGAATAAAGTTGTTTCAGCCTTTGGAAGGGCAGAATAAAGCCAGGTGGGAAAATCGAACAGATGTATATAGAGAAAGTAGGTGGAGTCAAGGGGACATCATGTAGCTGCCAAAGAAGACAGATACCCAGAACTTTTACTGGTAAGCCACAGCCTCATGGAGATACACAGATTAATAGAAATGGGTTAATTCAAGATGTAAGAACTAGCTAGAAATATACCTGAATCATTTGGCTGAACAGGGTTATAATTAATATAGTTTCTGTGTTATATAATTAATATAGTTTCAGGTCTAAGCAGTCAGGAAATGAAAGAGTCTCAGTCTACAGACAGAAGATTGGCAAAGGGCTTGCAGTAAATTTTTGGGAGATATTAACAACAAATATACCAAAAGCAGCAATTGAATCTTTCCTCACATCGTAGAGGGACACCAATTTCTGGAATCCCTACATTCTATACTAATGCAAACAAGTCAGGAAAGGCATGTACAAATTTCAAAAAGATAGGAAGACAGTGTGCTTGCCCTTACTGACAAACAGGTTATCACAGTAGATATTGGGGTGAGAGGAATGGGTGAGTCCAGGGTTCAGGGATATTTAGTAACCTTATCTAATGTTTTGGATTGTCAGGTATTTTGCTTTAGATGCTGGCCCTTCCTGGGTGGTGTCACCTTTTCCTGGAGTACTGCTTTATCAGGATCTACCTGTCTTTTTTTATGATTCTGAAATGCATACTGATATCATTGTTTTGCCCTATGGAATTTTTTTTTAAAACATGTTTGTAAACTACAAACCTGGTGGAGATACCCTTCTGTCTGATCCTTTGTCCAAAAAATAAAGAACATGCAGAGGTAATGTGCTTACGTTAATTTATTCTGTTTACCCTCAGACATTTTTACTTGCTGTGATGTCCTGCTCTGAGCTCTGAGGGGGTGCCGAGACTGGCATTCAAGGCCACCATTGTACCTGTACTATGTTATATGTTGTAATATGTAAAAAACTATTTCATCGGCTTTGCAGACGCCGCTGTCCCCTCTCGCCGCTTGCTGCAGCCATGGTCAACCCCACCGTGTTCTTCGACATCGCGGCCGATGGCGAGCCCTTGGGCCGCGTCTCCTTCGAGCTGTTTGCAGACAAAGTTCCAAAGACAGCAGAAAACTTTCGTGCTCTGAGCACTGGAGAGAAAGGATTTGGATATAAGGGTTCTTCCTTTCACAGGATTATTCCAGGATTCATGTGCCAGGGTGGTGACTTCACACGCCATAATGGCACTGGCGGCAGATCCATCTACGGAGAAAAATTTGAGGATGAGAACTTCATCCTGAAGCATACAGGTCCTGGCATCTTGTCCATGGCAAATGCTGGACCAAACACAAACGGTTCCCAGTTTTTTATCTGCACCACCAAGACTGAGTGGCTGGATGGCAAACATGTGGTCTTTGGGAAGGTGAAAGAAGGCATGAACATTGTGGAGGCCATGGAGCGTTTTGGGTCCAGGAATGGAAAGACCAGCAAGAAGATCACCATTTCCGACTGTGGACAACTCTAATTCTTTTGACTTGCGGGCTTCTTACCCACCAGACCATTCCTTCTGTAGCTCAGGAGAGCACCCCAGCCCCATCTGCTCGCAGTACCCTGTAATCTCTGCTCTCACTGAAGTTCTTTGGGTTCCATATTTTCCTCATTTCCCTTCAAGTCTAGCTGGATTGCAGAGTTAAGTTTATGATTATGAATAAAAACTAAGTAAGAACTGTTAAAAAAAAAAAAAAAAAAAAAAAAAAAAACTATTTCATCTTAATAGAGACATATGCTGGAGCACTGTCAGTCTTGATTTGTACAGGTATTCCCATGATGGCCATAGCTTCTAATAAACGTCTAATTACAGAATCAGCCTTTTCAAAACTCAAAGTAGTTGCCTATTGAAATCCTGAATATATAGCTATGGTATAGTATACATATTTTAATTTACCAAACTCTGCAAAATGAAACGTTGGGGGTCTTTATTACCCTTTTCTGTTTATTAAGCATAACTTTTAGAACTCGATTAGATCTTTCTCTAACTGCTTGCCCTGTGGGATTGTGTGGTACACCTGTGTGGAGCCACAAGTATTATACAGTAAATGTACAGCTGACAGATTCCTAGACAGACACACAAGTATACAGCTTAAGGAGACCCAATCTCAGAGCTTCGGGAACACTTGTCTTTTAGATAGTCGCTGCCAATTCTGTAGAAACCTTGTGACGCCATGATTCTTCTCCCCTTTAAAGTGGGGTTCATGCCCCAATTACCTCATCACTGTGACTTCCTCCTGTACAGGCAACATAGTGACCGTCCATGGGCCCGAGAGCAGTAACATTCACTCCTTGTTCTAATAGTCAACTCTAAGTCAATCCTCCACAATATTCTAAAAACCGTACCCTCAACAGCTTCAAGAAAAGAGAAAAGAATATTGTGAAAATGATTATATTGTTGAAAGTGATTAGTCAACCCAAATCCTACCGAAAAGTCCAGTGGCATTCTTTACAAAAATCATCATGTTGCTTCCCCACAAGTGCACGTCTCTCACATACGCCCTGCCCTCCGTTACATGAGTCACGCCCCTCCTCTCATTTCTTCAGGGCTGTGATCATGAACAGATATTGAACTTGTAGAAGGTCTTTTGTGCATCACCAGAATCAATGTTTGGAGCTTTCCTGCAGCATCTTCTACAAGTTTTATAGTTTCCGGTTTTATACGTAAGTTTTTTGTTTTTTTTTTAAATATTTATTTATTATGTATGCAATATTCTGTCTGCATGTATGCCTGCAGGCCAGAAGAGGGCGCCAGACCTCATTACAGATGGTTGTGAGCCACCATGTGGTTGCTGGGAATTGAACTCAGGACCTTTGGGAGAGCAGACAATGCTCTTAACCACTGAGCCATCTCTCCAGCCCCCTATATGTAAGTTTGGACTCTACTTTGAGTCAATTTTTGTGGCTGATGGAAGATGATTGTCTTAGCTTCAGTCATCAGCTTGACAACCAAGGAAGAAGAGTCTCAGTTGAGGAACTGCCCTCATTGGATTGACCTATGACCTTGTTTGTGAGGGTTTTTTCTTTCTCTCTTTGTTACTAATTTTATGTTTATAATTATTTTACTTAGTCTTTGTTACATTATATTTTGGTAAAATCCTTTTTCCTTCTCAAACTCCCAGATCCTCTCTACCTCTCTACGCATCCAACTTCATAGTCTCTCTCTTTCTTTGTCTTTCATAAAAAGAGCAAAACATCAACAACAACAAAAGCAAGACAAGATTTAAATAGCCAATAAGAAAAATGCCAAAACAAATAAAACAAAAAACCACCATGGAGTCTGTTTGTGTTGGCCAACTCCTCCCGGACATAGGGCCTGCCCTGGTGTGTGGTTGATTTGTATTCATTTCCACTTCTCCAGTGCTGGGATTTTGTCTGGCTTGAACCTGTGCGGGTCTGACTAGTGTTCTCACTCTCTGAGAGCTCATACGAGCCTCAGTCCTGTTGTGTATGGAAGACCCTGTTTCCTGGAGTCACCCACTGCCTCTGGCTCTTAAAATCTTTCCGTCTCCTTTGGGGCAATTTATTCATTGCTAATTGATGTACAAGGGTCAAGCCTTATGGGGAGGTGATCCTGGGCAGTGTTAGGGAGCTGAACAAGCCAGGGAAGCAAGCCCCTAAGCACCATTCCTCCATGGTCTCTGCTTCAGTTCCTGCTCCAGCTTTCCTCAAAGATAAACGATAACCTGTGAGCCAGATAAGCCCCTCCATCCCCCAACTGGTATCGGTCAGTGTTTATCATAGGAACTGAGAAGCAAACTGGGTCAGCGTTCAGCCCATCGCTCTGCAAGATCTGCGGCATCGTCTGTTGATCTTTGCCCATTGCGCATTGCTCTCTTTAGGAACTGATTGATGAGTCTGTTTCTGGGCTCCCTACTCTGCTCCATTTATCTAAATGTCAGGAGTAATAGCGGTATAACAGTGTCATGTGGCTTTAATGACCACAGCTTTGAAATGGATGTTGAAACCAGCAACTTTGCTGCATCCAGGCTTGTCATTCTTCAAGATCTTGTGTCTATTTGGGACCCTTTCAGATTTCTAATGAATCCCAAAGTTATTCTTCCTAGAACTAAGTGTTACTATTGGGGCATGGACAGGGATAGCATTGATTCCAAAGATTGCTTTGGGACTATGGACATCTTACCAAGATCAAGTCCAACCCCTTCCTTTCTCAGGAAGAATCCGGGGACTACAGTCTCCTGGTTGTATGGAGCTGTGCTGAGGGTAGTGATTATGATCACAAATATCTTGACTTTTCCTACCATTTTTGATAAATGTGATTCTGCACTCGTTCGGGATGCAGGGGTCTCTCACCTAGTCTCTGAATTTCTCATAAAGAGGAAATGTATATGGAACGTTAGTCGATGCGTGTGTCCACAGAGAGAAAGAGTTCTGGTCTTTTTTTCCCACCATCCGGCTGACATCATTGGTCTGATTAATTTCAGTGTGCTGACTTGGGAAAGTGGGTCAGATATGAGTTTGGGACCTGGCTTTGCCACTTCCTCCCTGTGAGATGTTAAATCAAAAGCCTCATGCCTGAGGCTTGAGGCATGCCTTGAGTAGTTTCTGCTCCTGTAGAGGATCAGATCTGGATTCAGTTCCCAACACCCATGTGACAGCTTACAACTGTCTATAATAACAGCTCCAGAGAACCCAAAGCCCTCTCTGACTTCTGAAGGCACAAGGTCCTCCCATGGCGTACATACATATAAGCAGGCAAACATTCATGCACAAAAATAAATCTTTAAAAAAAAATCTTTAAGAGGCAGGTGGATTGCTGTGAGTACACGTTCAGCCTGATCTACAGAGTTCCAGGACAATCAGGGCTGTTACACAAAGAAACCCTGACTTGAAGGGATAAAAAACTTTGTTCTTAATTTTAATTTATATCAGATGGTGTGCCGGCTACTTTTATATCATATTAACACAAGCTAGAATCATTTGGGAAGAGGAAATCTCAACTGAGAACACATCCCCACCAGACTGGCCTACAGGAAAGCCTGTGGTACATTTTCTCACTTAGTGAACGATGTGGAGTGGCCCGGTCTGTTGTAGGTGGGGCCTCCCTGAGCTGGTGGTTCCAGGAGTTATAAGAAAGCAGGAAGAGCCAGCCAGCCATGAGAAGCAAACCAGAAAGCAGCACTACCATGACCTCTGCAGCAGCTCCTGTCTCCAAGTTCCTGTCCTGACTTCCCTGAGTGATGGGCTGTTACCTGGAACTATAAACTGAAATAAACTTTTTCCCTCACAGGTTGCTTTTGGTCCTGGTGTTCCTGACAGCAATGAACATCCGATGGTAGCTGGTATCTGTCAGATCAGTCATTTCCCAGGATCTGACGCTACAATGAGGAAAACCCTAGAGGGAATTTACCCCAGGACTTCATGCATCCTGAGCATATGCCTCAGCCAGGCTTCTCCTGAGCTTGGAGAGAGCAGCCGCCTGGGAAGGAAGGGCCTGTTTTGTCGTGGTAGTATACAGGTATTAAGATGACCTTTTAACTATCTCAGCTCAGTGGCATCACATATAGCGACGGTGTCACGTGATCTCCGCTGCTGTACTGCTCCAGAAAGTTTTCATTAGCATGAACATAACGCATTAAATGATAACTTCCTCACCTGAGGAACTTCCAAATGATGTCTAGGCCCCACCCCAGGCCCTCTGAGTCAGGGCTTCTTTGAGGAAATCCCAGCACTGGTATTTTAAAAACAGTCAAGAGGCTGGAGAGGTGGCTCAGCAGTTAAGAACACTTGCTGCTCTTGCTAGGTAGCCAGGTTTGGCTCCCAGCACGCACATGGTGGCTTGCCTATAATTCCAGCTCTGATGCCTCCTTCAGGTCTCTGCAGGCACACACATATACACAGTAAATAAAAGCATTCAAAATCACAATCAAATCAGGCACTCCGGTGCACACCAGTAATCTCAAGAGGCAGAGGAAGGAGGATTGCCACAAGTTCAAGGCCAGCCTTGTCCACACAAGGAATTACAAGTTATCCAGGGCTACAAAGTGAGACTCGGAGAAGTGGCTCAGTACTTAAGAGCACTCTTTACCCTTACAAAGGACCCAGGTTCAATTCCCAGTCCCTGCATGGTGGCTCGTATCATCAACAACTCCAGCTCCAGAGGTTTGATGCCCTCTTTGAACCTCAAGGACAATGAGTACCTGTGGTATGCATACACACATGTAGATAAAACATCCACATAAAGTAAAATGAGTAAATCTAATTTAATTTTTTAATTAAAAAAAAAAACCACAAAGCAACCAAGAGTAATAGTTAGTGAATTCATCAACTGTTAACAAGTAAGAATGAAGGTTTCAGGCCATTAAATCCCTCCTGTCACCTAGACTCTCTGAACCTATTCAGGAAGAAGATGAAAAGAATTGCATTCTTAGGTGTCTCTGCTGGTTTTCCATCAATATAATGAAATTGGTTTCATTAACTTAGATAAAAGGTTCGTGTGGCTCACAGTTGGGTTCCAACCAAAGCCAGAAAAACACATGCAGTGAGCCTCTGGTGGGAATGCTGGGTGGTAATGACCAGGGGCCTAAGACAGAACAAAACTTTGTACTCGTGACCAGGAAGGAGAGAGAAAAAGAAAGAGGTCAGAGTCCTACCATCTCCAGGCACCAACCCAAGGATGTCCTAATAGTCTCTCCCTCCTACAGGGTCTGCCATTGCTCAGTAGTGCCACTGTCTTAATTAGGGTTCCTATAGCCTTGAAGAAACACCATGATCACAGCAACTCTTACAAAGGAAAAACCATTTCATTGGGGTGGCTTGCTTACAGTCTCAGAGGTTCAGCCCATTATCATCATGGTGCAATATGGTGGGTACAGGAAGACATGGTGCTGGGGATGTAGCCCAGGGTCCTGCATCTTGAATTGCAGGCAACAGGAAGTGGTCTGTCTCACTGGGTGTAGTTAAGCACACGAGACCTCAAAATTTGCCTCCACAGTGACACACTTCCTTCAACAAGACCACACCTCCTAATAGGGCCACTCTGGGGGCCATTTTCTTTCAAATCACCACATTCCATTCCCTGGCCTCCTCCAAAGGCTTATAGTCATATCGTAATGCAAAAATGCATTCAGTACAACATCAAAAGTCCCCATAGTCTATAATAGTCTCAAACTTATTTAAAAGTCTAAAGCTGAAGCTGGGCAGTGGTGGTGTACACCTTTAATCCCAGCACTCGGGAGGCAGAGGCAGGCGGATCTCTGTGAGTTTGAGGCCAGCCTGGACTACAAGAGCTAGTTCCAGGACAGGCCCTAAAGCTGATATTCTTTTTTTTTTTTTTTTTTGGTTTTTCGAGACAGGGTTTCTCTGCAGCTTTTTAGAGCCTGTCCTGGAACTAGCTCTTGTAGACCAGGCTGGCCTCGAACTCACAGAGATCTGCCTGCCTCTGCCTCCCAAGTGCTGGGATTAAAGGCGTGCGCCACCACCGCCCGGCAAGCTGATATTCTTTTAATGATACAAAGGTGGTGAACAGTCCCACGAGAGGAAGCGGGTGATCTGAGGCCTCGGTAGGTCACCTTGGTGGGTGGGAGACTGAGGCGGGTAAGAGACAGACAGATGCACCATGAAGAGAGAATTTGGGTATAGAGTTTATTTAGTGGGTTATGGATGGAAAAGGAAAGGGGGAAAAGGATGGGGGAAGAATGGGGGGGAGAAAAAGCAGAATTTACCAGTTCAGGAGAGAGAGACACATGGAAAGAGAAAGAGCACAGGTTGGAGGAAGCAGTAGATCAGCTTGCCTTATTGAAGGGGGGGGGTTGAGAGTGGGCGGGGCTTGTCTCTTAAAGGGATAGGGTACCCAGGTGACAGGCCAGGCCAGCAGATCGTAACAAAAGCTACAGAAAAATTCTGTCTCGACCACCCCCCCAAAGGCTAAAGTTGAAAGTCTCTTCTGAGATTCATGAAATTTCTTAACTGTAATCCCCTATAAATTCAAAATCAGAAAGCATATCATATACTTCCAACAGATCATGGAACAGGATGCACATTACCATTCCAAAACAGGGAGGGGAGCATAGTGAGGAAATACTGGACCAAAGCAAGACCAAAAATCAGCTAGATAAACTCCAAATTCTGCATCTCCATGTCTCATGCCAAAATGCTCTTTAGATCTCCACTCTTTCCGGCTTTGTGGCCTGAAACACACTTCTTTCTCTTGGACAGGCTCCACTTCCTGTTAGCAGCTCTCTGCAGGTGTCCCACAACTCTGGCATTTCTAACATCTTGGAGTCTCCAAGTTCAAGCTTCTAGCAATGGCCTGTCTAGGCCTCCATTCAAGGACATCCCTGACACCATAGCTTTCCTTAGTCTCAGAGGCAAATTCAATAACCCCTTTCTTCTGTCCTTAACTCCAGAACCACATGGCTGAAGCTGCCAAGTTCTGCTGCTTACTGGAGCTGGAACACAGCCAACTTCACCAACTTTCTGTTTTCCATGGTTTCTTTCACTGCCTAAGCTTGGCTGCTCTGGAACTTGCTCTGCAGACCAAGCTGGCCTCAGATTCAGAGATCTGCCATCCTCTACCTTCCAAGTGCTAGGACTAAAGGCATGTGCCACCACACCCAGCCCTAAACTTTTCTTTGATTCATTTCACTCAGCTGGGTGGGATCTTGCCCTGAGGTCACCACTCCCTTTATTCCTTTTCTTACTCTGTTTACATCCTTGAGCATAGGATTTAGCTCCATTCCACTTCCTGGTATTCCTTTTCCCCTCAAATTGTACATTTCCTTGTTCCTTTTCATTATAAATCTTCATTAGAGTTACCACTAATAATGACAGGACAGAGTCTGTACTAGGCTGTTTTGAGATTTCCTCTGTCAACGGAATTAATCTAAAACTCATCACTTTAGCATCAGGCAGACTCTTCAGACAAGGGCAAAGACAGTCACATTCTTCACCAAAATATCATAAAAACAATCTCTAGGCAACATAATAAAAATTATTATGTTGAGTGAGCTTCTCACAGTTTAAATAACTCTTAGCACCACTGTCTTCCATGTTCCTATTAGGATGGCACATTAAGCAACACTCAAATCATTCATTCAACTGCTTTTCTAATCTACAGTCCCAAGGTCCATATTCCTCCAAACAAGAGTATGGTCAGGCCTATCGCAGCAGTACCCCACTCCTGGTACCAACTTCTGTCTCAGTTACAGTTTCTATTGCTGTGAAGAAACACGTTGACACCTGATAGTGCCACTTTTTTTAGGGGCCATTTTCTTTCAAACTACTACAGCCACCAATGGGACTTAGCATGTGGACTTCAGGGGAACATTCAACATCCAAACATTAACACCAGGGCTAGAACAGAGAATACAGAGAAAGTATCAGGTTCTTTCAACCTAAATTCCCAGAACTGACTTTCATCCCAATTACCTTCATACACCCTTTTCCAATCTTTTAAAAACATTATTATTATTATTATTATTATTGTTATTGTTATTGTTGTTGTTATTATTTTCAAGACAGGGTTTCCCTGCATAGCCCTGGCTGATCTAGAATACACTCTGTAGACCAGGCTAGTCTTAAACTCAGAGGTCTGTCTGTCTCTGCCTCCCAAGTGCTGGGATTAAAGCCTTGTGCCACCAAACCTAATTTAATATTTATTTATCATGGGCTGGGGTGGGATGGGGTGGACAGAGCTTGCATGCTACAGTGTGAGCATTAAGATCAGAGGACAGCTTTCAAAGGTTGATTCTCTCCATTTTCCATGTGGGCCTGGATCTCAAACTCAAGTCATCATGCTTGGTGGCAAGCACATTGCCACCTTTATGATCTTTCCAAAGGAATCTATGTTTGGAGTTGTTTGTTGTTGTTGTTGTTGCTTATTTTTTCCTGATCAGAAAGGCATCAGATAAAGAATGGCTGGAGAGATGATCCTGCTAGTGTTTAAGAACACTTGCTGTTCCATCACCAGAACAGGAGTTTGGACTCCAGCACCCAAGTGGAGCTCTCTTTTGGCCTCTGTGGGTTCCCCCCCAACACATACACACAAACACACACACACACATACACACACACATACACACAAACACACACAAACATACACACACACATACACACACATATTTTTAAAAATAAAAAATAACCATAGTTGTCATATTAAACCTACTTATGGGCTGGGTGCTGGTAGCCTTTAATCACAGCACTCAGGGATTGGGTCTATCTCAGTCGGTAGAGCATGAGACTCTTAATCTCAGGGTCGTGGGTTCGTGCCCCACGTTGGGCGCCAAATGTACCCGCGGGTACCGGTGGTACCGGCGGTCGGAGGGGTTAGGGAATAACCAAGATAGTCCTCTTATAATAAATCAGTTTTTTTTTTTTTTTTGGTTTTTCGAGACAGGGTTTCTCTGTAGCTTTGGAGCCTGTCCTGGAACTAGCTCTTGTAGACCAGGCTGGCCTCGAACTCACAGAGATCCACCTGCCTCTGCCTCCTGAGTGCTGGGATTAAAGGCGTGTGCCACTGCCGCCCGGCTAATAAATCAGTTTTAATAAAAGGGGAAATAAGGGAACTTACAGAACCAAGGGTCCAGCGGAGTAGAAGGTAACGCGGGAGAGAGCAAACGGGGCTCCTCCCGGCGCCCCGATGCTATTTAAGGGGTATCCTACCTCGCTGGGGCAGCCACACCCCTGAACGCAGGGATTGGGCCAGCTGCCCCAACACTCAGGAGGCAGAGGCAGGTGGATCTCTGTGAGTCCAAGGCCAGCCTGGTCTACAGACTGAGTTCCAGGACAGTCAAGTCAACACAAAGAAACCCTGTCTCCAAAAAAAAAAGACAAAAGAAAAAAGAAAAAAGAAAAAAAAACCTTCCTATGATGTTTTCAAAAAACTCTAGGTCTATGAGAAGAAAGATCTTCTGCTTGACTGCCATCTGCCATATGTCTATGCTGGGTAGCTGTGGTTCAGAGCATCTGTCTGGCCTTTAGCCTTATGCTCAAAATTTTAGGAAACAGTTTTGTAGAGATGGAAGATTCTGTTTCCTGACACATTCACGACACATCCTTGGCTCCTTGCTTGCTTTGCTCTTGTTCACATTTTTAGTTGGAACCAATTTTACTTCAACCATGTGAAGTGCCAGGTGAAAGGCTCTGTTCATTCAAGTAATTGTAGCTGCTTCCAAAGAAGAATCTAAATTTCCAATCTGCTTTTTAAAATATTCTTTCTCACAAAGAAAAAAGTGAAATTACTAACAATCATCAATACTGTTCAAATGACTCTCTTCGGAGGAGGGCTGATGGATGGAAGAGGATGGGGTTCTGGTTCCCTGTGGCAGGGGTTCTGATTCCCTGTGATGATGTTCTGTGTCTCTGTGATGGGTTCTGTGTCCTTGTGATGGGTTCTGAGTCCCTGTGGTGGGTTCTGAGTTCCTGTGATGGGTTCTGGTTCCTGTGATGGGTTCTGTGTCCCTGTAATGGGTTCTGAGTTCCTGTGATGGGTTCTGTGTCCCTGTGATGGTTTCTGAGTTCCTGTGATGGGTTCTGTGTCCCTGTGATGGGTTCTGAGTTCCTGTGATGGGTTCTGGTTCCTGTGATGGGTTCTGAGTTCCTGTGATGGGTTCTGAGTTCCATGTGATGGGTTCTTGCTGTGGGACAATGATCTTGTACCCTGTAAAGATATATCAGTTGTAGTTTAATAAAATGCTGATTGGCTAGTTTCTAGGCAGGAAGTATAGGTGGGGTGACCAGGCAGGAAGTCTAGGTGGGGCAACAAGAATAGGAGAATTCTGGGAAGAGGAAAGGTTCAGTTTGCGGTCGTCACCCAGACACAGACAATGCAAGATGAGAATGCCTTGCTGATAAAGGTACCAAGCCTCATGGTTAACACAGACAAGAATTATGGGCTAATTTAAGATGTAAGAGTTAATAAGAAGCCTGAGTTAATTGGCCAATCAGTTTATAATTAATGTAGACCTCTGTGTGTTTCTTTGGGACTGAACGACTGTGGGACTGGGCAGGTTGGAAATCTTAGTCAACAAATGGCACCCAACTTGAACAACTGCATCCCATAAAACCTGAGAGAGCTTGGAAAGTAATTCTAGACACAAAAGAACACAGTTAAGTATGGCTTCTGGCAGCAGAATTTTCTTGGGTGTTCTGTTTGCTAGAGGCAAACATGTCTCATTTAAGAGAGGCTTCCTGACTCAGCTTTAGCTGCAAAATCTTTGCAGCTCTTTTAAGAGGCTCTACCACAAAGCACTTAAATGATGCTGATGAATAGCCAACAACCTGCTTCTTGGGTGGTGGCAGGGACCTTGAAACTCCATAGAGTTGAGGCAATAAACATGGCTCCAGCCAGTACCTCCACCATGAGGCTAGACTCTCAGAAAGCTAAGGAATGGATTGAATCCAGTCATCAAAGCCACGGCTTTAGTCCTAGCCATATCGCTTATCAAATTAAAGACTCTTCAGGTCAGAAAAAGAGATATACATAAAGATAGACTCAGACAAAAAAAAACTCTAAACGATTTATTGTGTCTTAAAAAATATATGTAGACTTGGAAAAAGAAAAAGAATAAAGTCCTTAAAAATAAAAGAGAGAGAGAGATACAGAGAGAGGAGAGAGAGAGAGAGAGAGAGAGAGAGAGGGAGAGAGAGAGGGAGAGAGAGAGAGAGAGAGAGAGAGAGAGAGAGAGAGAGAGAGAGAGAGAAGTTGGGTATGGTGGCACACACCTTTAATCCCAGCACTTGGGAGTCAGAGGCAGGTGGATCTCTGTGAGTTCAAGGACAGCCTGATCTATAGAGTGAGTTCCAGTACAGCCAAAGATACACAGAGAAACCCTGTCTTAAAAAGCCAAAAATAAAAATAAAATAGAAGATAAAATAAAATCATGTAAAGATGGAAGCTACACAGAGAATCTGGATACCTTATGTTATTGTGTTTTCTTTAAATTGTTTGATGACTGAGGAAGGAGCAAATTCTGCTAAAAGACATTTGATTATAAATGCTGCTGGATTAACCTTATCTTCAAAATTTAGGTCAAAAGATATGTTACTTTGGAGAACAGGTTTTGCTTTTGTTTCTACAGGAAGTGAGAGGCTGTGGATTCATTTTGGTCTAAGAAAAATCAGGTTTGATCAAGGAAGACCCCCTGAGAAATCTCCAATAGGAGCAGATGACCAGATGTCTGATTTCTACATCTAGAACAACCTTAAGACTACTGGCTGAGATGATCAAGTCTCACTGAATATTCCAGTCAGGAGTTGACCATAATTCTCAATTATCTTTAGCTCCCCATAAGATGATCAGCACCACCAATTATCAGGAAGTAGCCTACAAAACTATGCCCACATTCCAAAAATATGGATTATGGATTGTTTTGTTTGTTTAGAGTGTTGGTTATGAGTTGTTATGGATAATGGTGAGGAAGAGAACTAAACAAGGAATATTAGATTCGGAGTTCTTGCTTTGAAAAAAGGTGGCGGAAGTGCTCTGGGACAATGATCTTGTACCCTGTAAAGATTTATCACTTGTATTTTAATAGAACATTGATTGGCTAGTAGTCAGGAAGGAAGTATAGGCGGGGCAATGAGAATAGGAGAATTCAATGAAGAAGAAAGGTTCATTCTGCATTTGTCACCCAGATGCAGAGGATGCAAATGAGAATGCCTTGCTGATAAAGGTAACAGGCCATGTGACTAACACAGACAAGAATTAGGGGCATATATAAGTTATAAGAGTTAATAGGAAGCTTGAGCTAATAGACCAACAAGTTTATGATTGATGTAGACCTCTGTGTGTTTCTTTGGGACTGAACAGCTGTGGGACCATGCAGGACAGAAACCTCAGTCAACAGGTTCTTAGTTTCTGTGATGGGTTTGAGTTCTTGTGAAGGATTCTGAGATCTTGTGATGGGTTCTGAGTTCCTGCAATGGATTCTGAGTTCCTGTGAAGGGTTCTAAGTTCCTGTGAAAGGTTCTGAGTTCCTAAGATGGTTTGTGAGTTCCATGTAATTGGTTCTGAGTTTCTGTGATAGATTCTGAGTTCCTGTGATAGGTTCTGAGTTCCTGTGTTATGATACCCGTGATGGGTTCTGAGTTCCATGTGATGGGTTCTGATTTTCTGTGATGGGTTCTGAATTCTGAGTTCCATGTGAAGGGTTCTAAGTTCATGTGATGGGTTCTGGCTACCTGTGATGGATTCTGAGTTCCATGTGCTAGTTTCTGGTTCCCTGTGATGGGTTCTGAGTTCCATATGATGGGTACTGAGTTCCATGTGATGGTTTCTGGTTACCTGTGATGTTTTCTGAGTTCCTATGATCAGTTCTGAGATCCATGTGATGGGTTCTGAGTTCCTATGATAGAGTTTGAGTTCCTGTGATGGGTTCTGATTCCCTGTGATGAGGTTCTGATTCCCTGTGATGGGTTCTGAGTTCCTATGATAGAGTCTGAGTTCCATGTGTGGGGTTCTGATTCCCTGTGATAGTTTCTGAGTTTCATTGGAGGGGTTCTGAGTTCCTGTGATGGGTTCTGAGTTCCATGTCATGGTTTCTGGTTCTTTTGATGGGTTCTGAATTCCATGTGATGATTTCTGGCTCCCTGTGGTGGCTTCTGAGTTCCTGTGTGATGAACCATGTGATGGTTCCCTGGTTTCCTGTAATGGGTTCTTAATTCCATGTGATGGGTTCTGAGTTCAATTTGATGGTTTCTGATTCCCTGTGATGGCTTCTGAGTTCCATGTGATAGGTTCTGAGCTCCATATCATGGTTTCTGGATCCCTGTGATGGATTCTGAGTTCCTGTGATAAGTTCTGAGTTTCATGTGATGAGTTGTGAGTTCCATGTGATGGGTTGTGAGTTTCATGTGATGGATTTTGATTCCCTGTGATGGGTTCTGATTCCCTGTGATTGGTTCTGAGTTCCATTGGAAGGGTTCTGAGTTCTTGTGATGGATTCTGAGTTCCTGTGATGAGTTCTTATTCACTGTGATGGGTTCTGAGTTCTTGTGATGGGTTCTGATTCCCTGTGATGGATTCTGAGTTCCTGTGATGAGTTCTTATTCACTGTGATGGGTTCTGAGTTCTTGTGATGGGTTCTGATTCTCTGTGATGGGTTCTGTCTCCCTGTGATGGGTTTTGATTCCCTGTGATGGATTATGGCTCCCTGTGATGGGATCTGAGTTTCTGTGAAAGATTCTGATTTCCATGTGATGGGTTCTGATTCCCTGTGAAGGGTTCTGAGTTCCATGTGATGGGTTCTGAGTTTCATTTGATGGTGTGTGATTCCCTCTGAAGGGGTCTGAGTTACAAGTGATGCTTTCTGGTTTTCTGTGATGGGTTCTGAGTTCTTGTGATGGGTTCTGGCTCCCTGTGATGGGCTGTGAGTCCCTGTGATGCATTCCAATTTCCTGTCATGACTTCCCAATTCCTGTCATTGTCTCCTGTCACCCTGTGATGGTTTCTGGCTCCCTGTGATGGGTTCTGAGTTTCCTCATGAATTCTGGATCCCTGTGGTGGGTTCTGAGTTCCTGTGATGGGTTCTGGCTAACTGTGATGGTTTCTGATTCCCTCTGATAGATTACAACCCCCTGGGATGGGTTCTTGCTTTCTGTGATGGGTTTTGTGTTCCTATGATAGATTTTGTGTTCCTGTTATGGATTCTGTCTCCCTATGATGGGCTGTAAGTCCCTGTGATGGGTTCTGGGTTCCTGTGATAGTTTCTGACTCCCTGC
Organism: Arvicola amphibius; assembly: GCF_903992535.2. NCBI lineage: Eukaryota > Metazoa > Chordata > Mammalia > Rodentia > Cricetidae > Arvicola > Arvicola amphibius. The sequence goes on from NC_052059.1 coordinate 56,230,977, forward strand.
CATGTGTTCTGATTCCCTGTGATGTGTTCTGAGTTCCTGTAATGGGATCTGACTTCTTGTGATGGGTTCTAAGTCCCTGTCATGTGTTTTGATTCCCTGTGATGGGTTCTGAGTGCCTGTGATAGGTTCAAGTTACCTGTGATGAGTTCTGGCATCCTTTGATGGGTTCTGGCTTCCTGTGATGGATTCTGAGTTCCTGTGTTGGGTTATGGCTCCCTGTGACAGTTTCTGGTTCCCTGTTATAGTTTCTGGTTCCCTGTTATGGGTTCTGGCTCCCTGTGTTGGGTTCTGAGTTCCTAAGATGATTGACTTCTAGCTTTGGTTTTAAAAACACAACGACCCCATGTGGTTCCTGCCTTCACACTCTCTTGTTGGGAAGCTGTTCTTTCCTACCAGATAGAGCTTGAGACCAAATGGTCAAAGAGGTCAAAGGTCAGTTTTCCTTATGAAACACCTTCTTTCCTGAACTGCCCTCCCCTCCCCAAATGCCTTTCCTTGAAGATAAAGAAGGCAGCTTAGAAGCTTCCTTATTTTCTTTGTTTTCATATAAGACACTACCAGACGGCCAAAATAAATATTGAAGTGTTTGGCTGGGCAGTGGTGGTGCACGCCTTTAGTCCCAGCACTTGGGAGGCAGAGGCAGGTGGATCTCTGTGAGTTTGAGGCCAGCCTGGTCTACACAGTGAGTTCCAGGACAGGCTCCAAAGCTACACAGAGAAATCCTGTCTCAAAAAATAAAACAAAACAAACAACAAAAAATTGGAATATTCATAGAGCCTTTTCCACAGGCCATGGTAGGCACAGAATAAAGAGCCGTGGTTGGCAATCTCTCCTCCTCCTGTACTTCCTCTCCCTCATTAGCACTGTGGCCAGCACCATCATTGTCTGTGCCACACTGCCTCCGGCACAGGTGTGCTAGTTTGCTCGTATTCACCTTAGATTTATTTCTCCCCAGAGAAGGATTAATAATAGACTAATCTCAACCCTGCACTTCTAGTCCCAGTGAGTAGCATCTACTAACAAGGTCCCCTTTAATCAACACAGACAGGCATGTCATTATACACACGTCGGTGAGCTTGTTAAGGACAAGGAGCACGGCTAAGCTAGACAAATGTCTTAATCTTACATATTTTAAATGTGTCTTATTAACATATATTAATTATGTATAATAGTAAGGTTCATTATGATTTGTTACATGTACAGAGTGTGTTTCAGTCATATTCATCTTACCCTGTGTTTCTCTCCTGCATCCATGTCCTGTTAACCCCATCCTCTACTCCTCACTCAACATTCGTGTCCTTTGGGTGTGTGTTACAACTCAGTGAGTTTCATCTGGGTTATTTCCAGGACGTGGGCACCTGACCTGTGGATACACACTGAAGAAAACAGCTCTTGCTCCGCCATCAACATTAACTATGAATAAATCCTCAGGGAGGGGTATGCCCCAGAAGTCCCTCCCTCCTGCGTGATAGGGTACTGATGGCCCCAATCTCTTGCAGACCTTGGGTAGGCACTCACAGCTGCTAGCATTCAAGAGTCTAAGGAACACAACACACTTAGAAGTCCGTATCTGCACTGCTCCTCACTCCTTCCTCTGGCTCCTAGTTCTTGTCCCTTGTTTCACCGTGCTCCCTGAACCTTAGAAAAGTTGATATAGAGGCCCCATGACAGCTGTGCACTCAGCAGCCATTTCCCTTCAGCGCCTTGACCAGCTGAGTATCTGTGGTAACCAGTAAGCACTCTGAAAAGAAACTTCTGGAACCAGAGCTGATGGGCGTACTACTGTGAAGGCAGCAACACAGTTTGGAAAACAAATCCAGCCGGCGGTGGTGGCGCATGCCTTTAATTCCAGCACTCGGGAGGCAGAGGCGGGAGGATCTCTGAGTTCGAGGCTAGCTTGTTCTACAAGAGCTAGTTCCAGGACAGGCTCTAGAAACTACAGGGTAAACCCTGTCTCGAAAAAAAACAAAAAACAAAAGGAAAACAAATCCACAGGCACATTATGTCCATTTATTATGACAATGGGGGTGGCTTCTCACTAGGACCTCCAATCTCCCCAGCCCTGGGCTTTTGACTAGGTTTACAGTACCCAACATGAATCCCTCTTGTGGCGTGGCCATCAAATTCAAGCAGAAATGGTGTCTCCATAATAGACCCGCCACTTTTGTGTCATGTTAATTCTCTCTCTCTCTTTCTCTCTCCATTCAAGGAATCTTTCCCTGCTCACAGACCACTTTCTGGTTTCCTGGGCTCTATGCACACACTATCCCAACATAAATGCACATACAAGTTAGAATGATTCCACATGAGAAAGAATATGTAGTTGTTTGTCTTTCTGAGCATGAGTTACCTCAATGTATTTTCCAGTTCCATCTTGGAAATTATGCAAATTTCCTTTCCTTCACAGCTCCGTAAAAATCTACGTTTTCATTATCCATTCATTGGTTGACAGACATCTCAGCGAATTGTACCATTGCTATTGGGGCTTGAGAGTAGCAGCAAAGATGGCTGCACAAGTATCTCCAGCAGTGATGGAGGACTCTCATTGGTTAATAAAGAAACTGCCTTGGCTTTTTGATAGGGCAGGATTTAGATAGGTGGAGTAGACAGAACAGAATGCTGGGAAGAAGGGAAGTTAGTCAATCGTCATACCTCTCCTCTCTAGGCAGTCACCATGACTCTCCTCTCCAAGACGGATGCAGGCTAGAATCTTCCCCATAAGCCACCACCTCATGGTCCTACACAGATTACTAAATATGGGTTAAGCAAAATGTGAGAATTCGCTAATAAGAGGCTGAAACTAATGAGCCAGGCAGTGTTTAAATGAATATAATTTGTGTGTTGTTATTATTTCGGGTGTAAAGCTAGCCGTGTGGGATCCAGGCCGGATGAAAAGCAGGCCTGCTCGACTCCTCACTACACAGCAGGATGTGGCGCCCTTTGAGTGTATGCCTAGGAGCGGGAGATCTGGGTCACGTTCCAGCTCTGTTTTTCATCATTGTTTTTGCTCTGTTTTAATTGTGTGTAGGTGTGTGTCTGCATGTGGGTACGTACTCATGAGTGCAGGTGGTCTCAGAGCCCAGAGGCATTGAATTCCCTGGAGCTGCCTATTGTGGGTGCTGGGAACCAAACCCCAGTTATCTCTCCAGTCAAACTCCTATCTGCCTGCCTCTTCCTCCCAAGTGCTGGGACTAAAGGTGTGCGCCGCCTCGATTTTTTTTCTTGATGATAGTCTTTCTACCTGGTTTGAGATGGAATCTCAAAATAGTTTTAATTTACTTTCCCTGATAGCTAATGATGTTGAATACCATGAAAATATTTATATTCAGTTGTGTTTCCTCTTTGGAGGATTCTCTGTTCAGTTCCATTAACTTATTTTTGTGTATGTGCATATATGTGTCTGTGTGAGTAAATGCCCTGTGTGTGTGTGTGTGATGTGTATGTGTGTGTGGTGTGTGTGTGCGCGCGCGCATGCGTGTGTGCATGGAAGCCAGTTCAGGGGATCAAATCCCTTGGAGATTGAGTTACAAGTGCCTGTGAGCTGCTCACTATGAGTGCTACAAACCCAGCCAGGGTCCTCTGGAAGAGCAGTTAAGTGCTCTCAATCACTAGGCCATCTCTCCAGCCTCCCTTAGTCTACTTCTTGACTGGCTTCTTTGTTTCCTTTTTTTGTTTTGTTTTGTTGAGGGTTTTTTGTTGTTGTTTATTCTTTTAGATGTTAACCCTTTGTAAAATGATTTTTGACAATTCTGTAGGCTGTCCCTCCATCCCAGTAACAATTTCCTTTGTTATACAGAAAGTTTTTCGTTTCCCAAGGTCTCATCTGTCAGCTGTCAGCCTCATTTCTGACTGCAGGAGTTATATCAGAAGCCGACACTGGAGCGAGAGCTTGCAAAGTCTTCCCGCCTTTTCCCTCTAGCAGTTTCACAATTTCAAGCCTTACCTTAAGGTCTTTGCTCCATTTGAAGTTTATTTATTTAGGGGTGTGTGTGTGTGTGTCCATCCAGGATGAGAGAGGAGGATCTAGTTTGATTATTCCACATGGAGGTACCCAGCTTTCGTGGTACCATCTTTTGGAGAGGCTGTTTTTTCCTCCAATGTAGCTTTTGTCAAAAATCAGGAGGTCATAATTGTGTGGGCTTCTTGCTGGGCCCTCTGTTCCATTGATCTACCATCCTTTCTTCTTTTTTTTTTTTTTTTTTTTTTTTTGTTTTGTTTTGTTTTGTTTTGTTGATTTCTTTGAGACACGGTTTTTCTGTGTAGCCCTGGCTGTCCCGGGCTGCTGACATTGCATCTCCCCCAACTCCAGAAGCTTTGGCATAACTGTGGCTACTCATAAGCCAAAGAGCCTAGGGTCAAGGGTTTCTGGGACAGAGCAGCAGCTGGCTGCCTCCTATAGATTAGCCACTACTGGGTGCTGAGAAGGTATCATAGTTGGAGTTTCTAGTGCTGTGAAGAAACACCATGACCATGGCAACTCTTACAAAGAAAACATTTAATTGAGGGGGTGGATTAACAGTTCAGAAGTTCGGTCCATTATCATCATGGCAGGGAGCATGGCAGTGTGCAGGCAGACCCGGTGCTGGAGCAGAGAGACCTACATTTTACAGACAACAGGAAGTCAACTGTTTCGCTGGGCGTGGCTCGAGCATAGGAGACCTCAAAGCCCGCCCCCACACTGTTCCTCTAAAAAAGACCACACCCACTCCAGCAAAGCCACCCCTCCTGAGAGTGCCACTCCCTTTGGGGGCCATTTTCTCTCAAACCATCCTGGGAGGTGGAAGGCTGGGCCACCAATTTCCACCCCCACTGTACTTTCTTGCGGGAGAGAAATGACAGCTCAGGATGGGGTGGGGACAAGCGTGGCCTTTCCCCTTTCACTGCCCTCAGATCTGATGTCCACTGAACTTCTGTTGTGGTTTAATCTTCTAGAAACTCATAAGCAATGAATTTGGCTCAGTCTTTTTTTTCTCCTTAGAAACTCCAGCTCAACACAAATCTTCCGACATTTGTCTTCACGTTACACAGATGGATCCTTTGTCTGCTCTTTCTTTTCCTAACACCCCTTTATCTGTTTTTATATGAACCTGACTTATGTGCCTCTGTAAACCATTCTGACCTGAGGAGCCTCTGTTACCTCTTCTTCTACCACGAACCTCAGCAATGCCACTAAAGCCCCACACCAGTTCTGAGGTCCCTGGTCTTAAACTCCTGTTTGGCACGGTGACCTGGGCATCGGACACACCCTCCCTCGTGCGCAGTGCTCTGCATATGCTTTCTGTGTTTTTCTCCAGGTCCTGACGCTCACAGAGACCGCAGCTGACAATACCCGCTCCACTTCATGCTCGTATGCACCAGTCCAGAGTGCCTGATTTTCCTCATATCGCCCCAGATTATTCAGCCTTGGTTATATAACTCGGTTTCTCCATTTGCTCAGCGTTCAGACTGATCCCATTTGCCCTGTGTCCCATAGTCACACGGCCACACTGTGAGAAGGTTTCCCATCTGTTGTTTAGAAGTCTCTTCCCAATCCAAACAGTCCAAAAGCAAACTATTCCCTGATCACCGTCGTTTCCTGTATAAGGCCGTTATTAAGGCCCCATCTGCGTGCTATGGAACGGACTTTCCTCTGTATTAAAGGCTAGCTTCTATAATTCACTCCTTACTCCCTCCCTCTTCATTGTCTAATTCTTCCTGAGTTCCGGGTTTGGGGATTCCAGAATGGGCTGTTCAGCAATAGCCTAATTTGTACTCTTTCCTTTCCCCTGCCTGCCATGAGAAAGAGCAAGCCAGGACCTCCATCTCCTTCCCCACCATTGCCAGCCCCTTTCCTGCTAATTTAGAGCTAGTGCAGAAGGTAGCATCCACGCGTCCCTCCTCCCTCATGCATGCTCTTTCTGGGCAGAGAGAAAGAGCATGTCTTACAGACCAGAGCCAAGTGGCCGACGCCACAGCCTGCTAACCATCCCATCCCGTGCACACCACTTTCAGATTGTACTATCATCTCTGGTTTATCCACCACCGCATACGCATGTGTAGACCCCGTTCATCAGGAAGGTCTGTTACCGCATACCACACAGAGATCGACAACCATCCTAGGGTTCATCAGGAAGACCCCACTGCACACCACACAGAGATCGACAACCATCCTAGGGTTCATCAGGAAGACCCCACTGCACACCACACAAAGGACAACAACCACCCTAGGGTTCATCAGGAAGACCCCACTGCACACCACACAGAGATCGACAACCATCCTAGGGTTCATCAGGAAGACCCCACTGCACACCACACAGAGGATGACAGCCACCCCAGGGTTCACATGGCTGCTTTAGTTGTACATCTTCACACACTGTAGACAGTACAACTGTCACTGCAGCAAGAAGGCACGACAGTCCGCACCACACAGAGGACAACATACTGGGATTATGTCCCACGAATGCTTGAACCCTCAAACAGCTTAGTTTCAGCCACATCTCGTCACTCAGGGAAGTGACCATGCAAGGGCGCCTCTTGGACTCATCTTAGGTTATGTCAGGCTCCTTTCTCAGGCTCCAAGTGTGTGAACTTTTTCTAAGGAGACCTGAGCAACATCTGCTCACCCCAGAGCGACAGGAACCAAGAAATGCCTGCAGGCCAGCGTGGTCTGGTGAACCAGTGAGTATAACTGACTTTCTTACAGGAGCATGGGAAACTTTACTGGTAGTTATAACAATGAAAGAAAAATTTCTCTTCCAGCAACTTCTGGGTGGTGGTGGTGGTACTCACCTTTAATCTCAGCATTTGGGAGGCCAAGACAGGCAGGTTCTGTACAAGTTTGAGGCCAGCCTGGTCTGTAGAGCGAGTTCCAGGATAGCCAGGGTTACACAGAAAAAGCCATTCTCAAAATAAATAAATAAACAAACAAACAATAAAACTGTCTACAAACTCTCTTGTGAGCCTTTCACTAGATGAGCCCTTGGGGAGGGGAGACCTCATGAGCTCCTCCCCACTTTCACGACAGAGAGGGAACAACCTGTGCAGGCATCTGTCTTTCCAACGTCACAGCCGTTGACAGTTCAGGAGTGCAATGACTACCTCGCACCTGGAGGACAGTGTCCCATAACACATCCTACATGTGGGCAGTGCCCCTCATGGGCTGGGGCTCCAAGGTGATGTAGAAAAGAGAAAGCAAGCTGAGTGCCAGCATTCCTCCCTCCCTCCCTCCCTCCCTCTCTCTCTCCCTCCCTCCCTCCCTCCCTCCCTCCCTCCCTCCCTCCCTCCTCCCCGCTCTCTCTGCTTCCCAGCTGAGGACACAATGCAACCAGTGTCTCACGCCCCTACCGCCATGCCATCCCGCCGTTATAGAGTGTTCCCTAGACTGCCAGTCACATTAAGTCCCGCCTCCCCGTTACGTTCCTTTAGTCAGGTATCTTGTCACAGTGACAACACTTGTACCCAACCCCCTGTGTCTGTGCATCACGGCACACCGTATTTCCGGAGGCTTTCGGCCCAGCCTGTGATAATGAAGACGGGGGGGGGGGGGGGGGGGGGCGGGGGGCGTCTCTCCTCTACTCTGAGAGCCGCTCCTCGACTTTACCTCCCTGGTACTTCGGCAAACAAAAACCTGTCTTCCAGGAGCCACAAGGAAGGTGCCCATCCACCATCACCAAGGGCTATGCTGCCTCGGCTGGCCTCAGACTCCTTCCACCTCAGCATCCCAAGTACCATGCCTAACTCTGTGCATTGGTTGCTTAGAAATGTTAAATTGCCTTAATTTACCACTCAGTTCGAAAACTTCCAGGGGGAAACAGTTACGAAGCCGAGCCCCAGTGGCTGAATACATTCTACCTCTATTGCCGTCAAGCCCCACGTGTTTAAGGGTTGTCGTCAAATCAAACACCAGTTATTATGCAGTCACAGAAACTCAGTGGTTTTTTTTTGGTTTTTTTTTTTTTTATTTACATTTATCCACTGCAGTTCAGGGAAGCAGATAGCGCTTTTGATTGAGCAATAAAAATAAGATATTGGAGTGAAATTATAGTTCTCTGAGGTAATTTAGGGGTGTGGTTTTAAAATCGCGTTTCCAGGCTGTGGTCCTGGGTTTGAATGGCTTGGGTTGTCACAGCTCTGACCCCAGAATGAGGTCTGTGCTGTTCGCCTGTGTTTTCTCCACAGCAGCCCCCGTTTGAACTTGGGGTTCCAACTGAGCCCTCAATTGCCGTTCGATGCCCTCTGGGCACTTGAACTTTGGTTAGTCTTTTGCTCTGAGCTTCTTGGCGGGTTGTGCTATAAAAAGCACCGGCCATTATTTCTCTCCTGTGTGGGACTTCCCCTTCTTTCTGTTCATTTTCTCTCAGCACAAACGCGCTCAATGGAGGACTACGGCTGACACCCAGTCCTCTCCAATCTGACTAAAAGGCTCACCTACAGAAACAAAGTCTTACACCACTGAGGGCTGCTGGGTATTGCCAGGAAGGTAGTGGCTGTGACCCAGCACCTCAGAAAACCCCCGGTTGCTTTCTTTATCTCAGCGGAGCAAGGAATGAAGGTTCAAATATGAAACCCATTTCAACAGAGCCGAGACGTGCTTAACTCAAATGGAACGTGTGTGCCAGTGTTTAGTCAGCTCTGGTTTTTGGAGAATTTGTAGATAATGACTTCATTACAGATTAACGTCTAGGGAATGATCCACTACCAGTAGCTTGCCAGGAAATTCTGGGGGTCTTACCCCTCGCGCTGGCATGCTCCTCAGTCAGCCCCTCTGGCACAGACCGCCAAGCACATGCGCATTAGATAGGAGAGCTGCTTCCTGGAAGCAAAGGGCAAATTCCTCTCAGCATTCCTCGTGGTGTGAGGAATGGCTTCTCCAAAGGAAGGAATCGGAATCATCAGACCAGCTCACTTCACCCAGGGTCTCAATTTCCTGACAGTCTGCAAGTTTTTCAGTGACACATTCTGCAGGCGTATGAACTGAGGAAGCCGGGAGCGGCCTGAAGCTGTGGACACCACGCTGCGGGGACGCCTGCCCAAAGAGCCAGTGCCCTGAACTGCTGAGGGTGCGCGTATGTGTGCGCTGTTTTATTTTAATTATTCATCTTTTAAGACAGGGTCTATCGATGTAACCTAGGCTGGCCTTAAACTCCTCACTCAAGAGATTACAGGTGAGATAAAGGTGGGTGGTGGTGGCGCACACCTTTAATCCCAGCACTCAGGAGGCAGAAGCAGGTGGATCTCTGTGAGTTCGAGGCCAGTCTGGTCTTCAGAGAGAGTACCAGGATAGGCTCCAAAGCTACACAGAGAAACTCTGTCTCGGAAAACAAAAACAAAACAACAATAAGAAATTACAAGGCCTACATCATCAGGCCTGGCTTGGATCCTTCTCAGTAAAGGAGCACAGGGCAAGCACAGAGCTTGCTTAACTGAGATCAGCTCAGGTAACTATATGATGAATGCAAACTGAACCTACCAAGAAAGAAGGAAAAATAGAAGGGATGGAGGAAGGGAGGAAGGGAGGGAGGGAGGAAGAAGAGGAGGAGGGAGGAAGTGATGCAGTGCTACGGGCTCCCGACAGGTCAAGTCATCTGCCTCTTTCTAGTCTAAACTGTGAGTCCCGTTTCTTCTCTCCGCACATAGTGTTGAGGAAGACTCTGGTTACCCCTGAGCGAGAACCCCAAATTTCAAATCCTCCACAACAGTGTTCTACTCTTGCCAAACAAAATACTTGTCAGGCCTTAAAATTGGCTTAAAATTAATTCCCCAGCTGCAGCTGTGTGATGTTGAGTTGGTGGTGTTCCTTGCTAAGGCTTGGGAAATTCCAGAGTCCCCAGATTCATTTAGCTTCCCTTGGCATGCACAGCTTGTAGGGTAAAGCCTAATAGTTTTATTTAAAAAAAAAAAAAAAAGAACGATTCAAAAGCTACAGGATGTTTGTAGTAACTGTGTCTTACTCAAAAACCACCAAGACTGCCTCTTTTTCGAGGCTGTGCTCCTGAGTCCTAAGAACATGGAGCTCTCGGAGGTAATGGGCAGTCCATGGGGCCATCTCCTTCTGGACGATGCCACTTCCCTCTTCATCTGTTTCAGAAGACGGAACATTCCGGAAGGTTTCTACTCTCCCTTCTAGAATGTTCTTTCCACTCTTGATACTAAGCTCGGGGAAAGGTTTACCCAACACCTACTCTCCCCCAGGGGCTTCACACACTACCTCACTGGATTCTCTTGGCACTAGAGATAGCCATGGACCCCTGCTTTACCAATGAGAAGAACACGGCCCTAAGAGTTAAGAAACTTGGTCAGGGTTCCACCACTGGCTGGCTATGTTGGCTTCCAAGCTTGGTGGGGGTGGGCGACGTCTTTCCAGACACACACACACACACACACACACACACACACTGCTGCTTCCCAGACTAAAGGTTGTGAACCTGCTATCCAAGGTCAGGAAGGGCTCTTCTTGAAAAGGGTGGCAGAAGGAAGAAGCGTTTTAAGGCCGGATAAACGAGACCTTTTTCTTTTGAGAAAAGAGAGGGGATTATCACAAGCAAAACCCACACGTATGGAAGCCAAGGTTGTGCTGTATCCGTAAATTTCAGTATTCAGGAAGCTGGGGCGTGAGGGTTACCCTAAGTTTGGAGCTAGCCTGGGCTACAGAGTGATAGTCTTGTCTCAAAACTGCAAAACCAAACACAAACAAACAAACGGAAACCCACAAGGAAAATAAAACTTTAACACAGAATTCCTGGGTACCTGACCTAACCACGAACGAGCCCACGCAATTGCCTGACCAACCCTTCGAGGTGAAAATCGTCTCTGCAGCGCTGTTCACTGCAGCAAGATGAGGTTTCTCGCCAACACCCCAGGGTTTCATTTCTAGCCCCGTTCAAGAAGAGGAGGTTTCCAGCATAGCTTCACAGCAGATCCCGGCTGGAGGCGGGGCGACAGCGGAGCAGAGGCACCCACAGCATCTCTGTCATAGCTCTCCTCAAACCTGATGGCACAAACACATGGCTGGCACCAGCAGGCTGGCAGAGGGGAAGGCCCACTCACACCTGCTAGGCTTCCTAGCATCTCCACTGTCCTTCACTTTGTTTACTCCGGTAGCTTGGCCTACAGCCCTGAAGAAGGTGCTGCCTCCCACTTCCACTCCTTATGTGGGCCCAAGAAGTCAGCTCCTTCCTGTCTCTGCTGCTTTCCCCAGACAAGGATACAGGAGATCAATTGAGTTTGAGGGATGGAGGAACCTAAAAACCTAGAAGGGAAAATAACATTCCAGGAAACATGCTGATGACCTTCAGAAAGAAAGATGGCTAGGCCTGGTATCTACTAACACCAGCTGGGCAGGTATCTTAGTCTGTTTTGTATGTGTGGGAATTTTTTTATGTGTATGTGTGTGTGAGCGTATTGTATGTCGTGTGTGCAGGTACCTGCAGAGGTGGGAGGAAGGTACAGGATCCACGGGGCTGGAGTAAGCAGCCATAATCAATGAGCCCTTTCTCTAGCCTCCCGAATAACACTAGAGCCTGGATAATTTATAAAGAAATTTATTTTTCACGAGAGTCTTGAAAATCCGAAATCAAAGTGTCAGCATCTGCCCAGAGCCTCTTGTTGCATCAGCCATGGAGAAAGGAAATTACAGTAACCTGCTGTGCTTGATGTAAGCTAGAGGTATCTGGGAAGAAAATGATGTCAACTGAGGAATTATGGACATCAGATTAGCCTGTAGGCACATCTGTGAGGACATGTTTTCTTTCTTTCTTTCTTTCTTTCTTTCTTTCTTTCTTTCTCTTCCTTCCTTCCTTCCTTCTTTCCTTCCTTCCTTCCTTTCTTTATTTATTTACTATGTATAGGTGTTTTGCCTGTAAGTATGTCACCATCTGTGAAGGTGAGAAGAAGGGCACCTGATCTCCTGGGGCTGGAGTTACAGATGATTGTGAGCCACCATATGGGTGCTGGGAACAGAACCTGGATTCTCTGCAAGAGCAGTCAGTGCTCTTAACCACTGAGCCATCTCTCCAGCCTTGTGGGGCATTTTCTTGCTGAATGGTTGATGTGGGAAAGCCCAGTCACCCCTGAGTGCAGGGTCCTAGGTTGTATAAGGAAGCCGACTGAGGAGCCATGGAGAGCAAGCCAGTGTTCCCCCATGGCCTCTGCTTCAGTTCCTGCCCTGATGTTCCTCCATCATGGACTGCTAACTGTAAAATGAAGTACACATTTTCCTCCCCACGTGGCTTTTGCTCAGCATAGCAATAGAAATCAACCTAATTCACCTGTAGATACTGGAATCCCTTCTTCTTCTCATTGAGCCCATCAAAGGATTCGCCTTCATTTCCTTATCTAACCCTAATTGGTTTCCAAAGGCCTGATCAGCAAATACTTCGGGGAGTAGGTTTCTAGCACACGAGCTTTAGTGGGGGATGCATGCAATCACAGCAACAGGGACCGTGGGGTTTGACTGACACGGGCTCCACCACTGCCCTGGAAGGCTCACTGGATTCTCACTCACTGTAGTCCTAGAGCAGTGGTCTAGCAGATCAGCCAGGATTGGTCTCTGGTTCATGTGTCTCGGTTCTTCAGCATAGTGTTTCTCACAGGGAAAAAGGATTTTCTTTTTCTTTTTTGCAAACCTATAGGCTAAGCATTTGTCCCTTAGTACAGGTTCAGTCACTGGGCACATCCTGGGCTATTTGGTAATGTGGGTGGGGCGGGGAATGCTAGAGAAGCAAGAGTCATTGACATCCCCTTCCTGTTCCCTGGCCTTCCCCCACATTGTGCTGATCTTGTCTCAATGACTCTCCCTCCCATTCACAGTTTCTCCACGCCGGCTGCCACAGCTCTGGAGCAGAGGTTGGCAGATTTCCTGTAAAGGACAGATAACAAATATTTAGGCTTCTATAAGCCATATGGAGTGTGCGGCATTGCTCCGCTGTAAAAGAAAGCAGCCCAGGGAGACAAGGAATTGATGTGCATGGCTGCGGTCCAGTTACAGCTTGCTTCGTGGCACTGCAATATGGATTGCACATCCTGTTCATGGGTCACGAAACGCTTTTCTTCTTTTGGTTTTCTTCTCCCAATAACTTATAAATAAATAGTCCATAAATAGACAGACAATGGACCAGACTTGCACCATGTGCCCTCGTGATGCATGGGCCTGTGTTCTTCCAACGTGCAGATGCAGGCACCCTAATCCTCACTACCTTACCTCAAAGCATGACCTTATTTACAGATAGGGTCTGTGTTAGATGCGGTCACACTGACGTGAAGCCATCAGGGCAGAACCTGATCAAGTATGACTGGTCTCCTGACACAAAGTAGGGGATGCAGACAAACACAGAGGGCCAACCATGTGGAGAAACACAGGAGGTGGCCACACACGTGGAAAGATTATCCAAGGCTACCAAGAGAGGGAGAAGAGTCTGAAATAGATTCTCCTCAGCTTGTGGGCACCAATCTTCTTCACACCTTGCTGGAGGATTTCCAGCCTCTGCGGATCTGAGGGAACTTGATTTCTATTGCTTAAGTGACTCGGTTTGTGGCCCAGCTGCTCTTCAGTCCATGATGGGGCGTGTCCCAACAAACCCCCATGAGCTGAAAAGACCAGGAAGGAAGCAGAAAATGCATTTAATAACCCAAGTCAGCAAACACGGTAGCTCAGTCACATAGCATGCTATGGCTGTACTGTTCCTCTTGGAGATTTCAGGGCCCACCTGGAACCCCAGATGCTTATCAGCACAGCTGACTCTGCTTGTATTGGAAGTCTATTTTCACTTAGCTAGGAATTACCTAGCTTGTGGGTTAGTTCATTGTTTCGTTTGAGCAGCGCACACACCCTGTCTTCACAGAACAAGCATTTTACAGGAGGAACTAGGCCTAAGTCAAATAATCCTGTAGAGAGACGCGTGGTGAGAAACAGTACCACATGCCACACAGTGTAATTTCCCTAACAAACAGCAATCGATCTAGCGAACAGGAGAGGCCACCAGGCCTGGCCTTCTGGAGGGGAGGACGCAGGGAGTGGCACTAATATCCTAAACACAGAGCATCCCCTCCTTTTCTCGAGGACATTTTCCAAGCAAAATCCCAAGAGCTGCCTGAAGCCGGCTGCACTGCCCTCTGCGACACTGCTTCCTCTTGGGAACGTGTGGTAAAGTTCAGGCTAGGAAGTTAGCACAGTGAGACTCACCGCAGTCAGAGTAAAGCGGGAGTTCTCATAATATAATTTTAATAATAATTCAATAATACTCTTAATATTATAATAATAATTTAATAATAATTTTATTATTTTATAATAATAAAAACATAATGCACTGTGATGCGTTATGGATGGTCTCCCCCGAAGTGGTTATGACACAGTAACCCCCCCTTTATTTTCCTTCTCCTCCTCCCCTCTTTCCACCCTCGTCTTTTTGTCCTGGTGGTTGAACCTAGGTTTCCCCACCTGCCAGGCAAGCACTTTAGTGGCTGAGCTATATCCTATCCTAATTGCTTATTTCTTGAATTTTCCATTTAGAAATTTGGGGGCATTGGCTGACTGTGGGAGACAAAGACTTTGGATAGAGGGGTGGGTACTACTGTCCCATTTTTGCTATGCTCACTTCCTCTTCGTGGTTTTTAAAGAAATTAAGACATGAAAATACTTTCGTGGGGTCCTAACAGCATTGCACGCTCTGGGATTTGGGGTCCTCAGTCTCTCCAATAAAATAGACAACCCAGGTACCGGTGGCTTGGGGGAAAAAGCAGCTTGGGACAAGCTCCACATTTGTCTCAGCCAATTGTGGCCCCCGATCGCCCTGCTATGGCTACCTCGAAGGATTTGTCTGGAGAAAGAGTGGACGGGCCCAAGTGTGGGATCTGTGGAAGCTGGTGCAGCCGCCCCTGTCCGGGAATGCTCCAGTCGCCCCAACCTGGAACGCTGCTCCCACACACTCGGCCCGCCACCCGGTGTCATCCCCTCCAGGAGGCCAGGCCTGAGGGCCTCTCCTGCCCACTAGATAGATTGCTGTCTCTTAGAGTAACCAGACTGTGTGGCGTGCGGTGCTGATTCTCACCACACCGCTTATCTTTAGGATGATTTGACTTAGCCCTGGTTCCTCCTACAGAGTGCACGTTCTGTGGAGACAGGCTGCGTGGGGGCTCACCGCGATGTTCAGTCTAAGCACCAAGCCTGAAACTCACGAGCTAGGTAACTCATAGCTAAGTGAAAACACACTTCTGGTTCCACCTAAAGTGACAGAGTCCTGCACTCAAGGCTTTATACCTTTGGCAGGTCCCGTCACATGTGTCCCTTGTTTACTGCTCAGAAAATGTTGGCCAGATTGGGTGGGAGAGGTTCGATGAAAATGTGCAGACTCTTGTTTTCTGACATGCCTCTTCTCAGGTTTTTTTTTTTTGTTCCTTTATCTTTGGAAATAATCTCTGTACATAGCTCAGGTTAACCTTGAACCTGAGGTCCTCCTGGGCCCCAACTCCCAGCAAAGCCAGACTCTAGCTGCATTTTCTCTGGATTTTCATTGGTAAACTACATTTATGTCTGAGTAGTTGCAGTCATCAGGGGGATCTTATCCTCTCTGCTAAGTGAGCTACCTGACAAGAGGCCGAGAAGCAAGACCCTGCCAAGGCTTACATCATCATGCCTTGTCTTTCCAGACAGACCTGGTCTGCGGGTTTAACTCGGAGTTGGGCTATGTTTTTATTGTTAACTGTGTGTGTTGGGGGGCTGTGTGTGTATGAGTGCAGTCCCTGGAGGAGAGGCCGGGAGAGGACTGCAGATCCCCTGCAACAGCAGCTGCAGGTGGCTCTGAGCTGCCGGATATGAGTGCTGGGAACTGAACCTGGGTCCTCTGTAAGAGCATGTGGTCTTATTCACAGAGCCAGCCTGTAGCTGTTACTTTAAATATAATTTTAACTTTAAAATATTTTCCTTTGAAACCAAGAGTGATATTGATAACCTGTGTGTGTGAACTTGGCACTCAGGAGGTAGAGGCAGGAGGATCAGAAGTTCAAGGTCATTTCAGCTATGTAATGAGTTTGAAGCTTTCCTGTGGTTTCCAGCACCCACATCAGAATCACCAGGGACTCCAGTTCTGGGGGATCCCGAACCCTCCTTCTGGCCTTCGAGGGCACCAGAATACATGCGTCACACGTACAGACAAGCAGGAACACACATACACACACCCTAAACAAACAACGGCTGATAGGCTAGAGGTGCCTGGTGCCAGCCCTGACTACCTGAGTGACCACGTGATAGGAGAGAACCAATCAGCACAAGTTGCCCTCTGACTTCCACTGTGGCCACACATGTACACACACGTGTACACACACAAATGCAACAGGAGATTCTTCGTGTCTTAAAGTCGTGGGATCTCTGAGTGTCATGCTTCCACTGTCAAAGGGAAAGTCGCGGCCAGTGTTTGAAGACGGCTTGATTTTCAACTATTTGAACAATGTAGCTTCATGCCCATGGCGGGGTAAGCGGCTGTAATGGTGCTGCCCATCTGATTATCATCTGGCATCTCCTTGGAATACATGGCTATGAGTGTGCTTCTGAACCCAGGGAAAGTTTGAGTTTTAAATGTAAATTATTTTTCCCTTTCTAAGTCTAAACATAATTTCTATCACCCCAGTTCTATCAGGAAGTACAGCCTTGTAATCCTGGGGCTGGGCCTGCTGGTAATGCCAGCAGCTCAGGAAGAAGGGAAGATGTCACAAGGACAAGGCCAGCTGGGAGATGCTGGGAGACTCTGCCTCCAAATAACAAGGTAAAAATGGATGGGAATAGGGAAGATATAGAGATCCAGCTCAGCAGCAGAGTGAGTCTCGGATGCAGGAATTCCTAAATTCAATCCCCAATGCCATAAACAAGCACAAAGACTTGGGCACTCATGAGGAGGCCAAGCCTTGTTGGTATGAATTTATTTCTTATAAAAATAACACCTTGGGTCAATAGCCATTTGCAAATAAAAGTACCTTTTTGTTGTGGGATATTTGTTTATACTGTGTGAAGGTGTATTCCTGTGGTTGGTGTAATAAAAAGCTGAATGGCCAATAGCTAGGCAGGAGGCATAGGTGGGATTTCCAGGGAGGGAGAGAGAGAGGGGAGAAGCTAAGCTGGAGAGGGGATGCCAGGAGACATGAAGAGGAAACAGGAGGTGCAAGATGGAAGAGAGGTAACACCTCTTGATAAAATGTAGATTAGTATAAATGAGTTAATTTAAGTTATAAGAGCTAGTTAGGAACAGGCCTAAGCTAAAGGCCAAGCTTTCATAATCAATAAGTTTCTGTGTCGTTCGTATTTGTGGACTGGCTGTTCTGATTAGAAAGTTCTGTTACACCTGCTACTGATTCCTAGGTTCTAAGGTCCTCTTATTTGGAAAGGCATGGGATATAACTAATTAAAATCAATTATGTGCTAAGAATTCTATTTCCTGTTAACCATATTCAAATACTTGATGGATTTGTATGCCTATAATCCGAGTCCTGGGGAGACTGGGGCAGAAGAACCACAAGCTTGTCAGTCTGAGCTATATAGTAAAATTCTCTGCAAGAAAAATAGGAAAAAGCAATAAGGAAGAAGGGGCAGGAGAGATGGCTCAGCTGTTAAAGGCTAGCTAGACTCACAACCAAGATACGGAAGTGGGGAAGGGACAAAGAGAGGCAGCTATTCTAATTTCAGAAGACACAGGAAGGGTGCAAGTACTGTGATTATTTTGTTTTTGTCTTTAGCAAGGCTTCTGTCTATTCGTTCTGTTATATGACATGTATTGGTTAAGTGGCCTCTGGGCACTAGATAAGGGATTAGATTCTGTGGTAGCTACCACACTGACACAAATCCTAACCCCATCCTTCAACATGTTGGTCAGCTTTCTGTTACTATGGCAAAATATCTGAGGAACCCAGGTTACCACAGGGACTTGAGAGGTTCCATTCAAGTGGCCTACAACAGCAAGCACATCCTGGCGGACGTGCAGAGAAGTCTGGTTGACTTCATTACAGCTGGTAAAAAGACACAGGAGGGCAATGCGGTCCCCTGTTCCTTTCTTGTTGCTTCAAGAGATTTTTTTTTTAAATTGTTTGTTTTGTGCTTTGTTTTGTGTTTCTCAGACAGGCTGTCTTCTACCCCAGGCTGGCCTTGAACTCTTGAACTCACGAGGTAGTTAGGCTGACCATGAACTCCCCATTCTCCTGCCTCTACTTTCTAAGGGCCGGCATCACAGGTGTGACCACCCCAGCTTCGTAGCTGATGGCAGTGATTATGGTCTGCTTGTTTATTCAGGGTCATCGGGCCAAGCAGACCTTGAATTTCTGGGCTCAAGCCCCTTGGCTAGCTAGGGACCACAGACATCCACTACTACCATGAAGGCTTTTGATTTGTACCTAATCACGGAGTTCTGTCATCTCTTCTCCTGGCTTTGTTTACTTGGTATCCCTGCTGCTCTAACATCCTCCCTCTCTCTGGCGAGTCCGTTCTCTGCAAGCCTCAAATACCAGCCTCCCTCCTGACTGTTCAGCCGCTTTCCCTTTCTACCAAGCGTTATTTCGAGCTGGTACTCCCTCTCACCTCTGTCCTTCTGCAAGGGATTGGCAATGGGGCGTTCGCCCAGTTCCAACTCACCTGGGCCTTCCTTCTACAAGGAATGATCTAACACAATCTGCAGCCGCGGCAGCCAGGGCCTCACCCGCCTGCTCCCGCTTTTGCGTGAGGAATCAACTTCTCGCCATCTCTCTGGCCAGATTTATCGAGCATCTAATGATAACACACTCCGTTTTTCTGTTTCTCATCCGGCACCTGGTAGATGAATGGAAATAGCTTGTTGTTAACATAACTGCTAACAACCCAAACACCACTTCACAGTTCATTTTAAAGTCAAAGTTAAAAATAGATCACAAAAACATTTCCTTTACCATCACTTATACAATTAATGATTTATTGTAAAATTAGACAGGCTGGATGCTCCGACAAAAACTCTGAAATGTTCATTTTGTTACAGAAATTGGCTGTGATAAGACAAAGGCCTTGAACTTATTCTTCATAAAGTTTACCAACACTTGCTACAAAATAGTCCATTCAAATTTTTAGCAGGTATGGCAGCACACTATATGGCAGTTAGCAGAGGCAGGGGCTCAAGAGTTCAGGGTCTTCATCAGCTATGTGAGACACTATCTCAAAAATAAATGAATAAATAAAGGTTTTTAATGAGCCGCCTGAACCTCCTAGGGCATAAAAAGACTCAGTGACTGGGAGACAAGGCTGCAACACCGTTCGGGCCCAGAAGTTTGGGAGCAGCGTGGACCAGAGGCTCTGGCTCATTGTTGTTTTAGTTGTTTGTTTCTGAGATAAGATCTCTCCCCATGCAGGCCAGGTTGGCCTGGAAACTCATATTGATCTCCCTGCCCGCCTCCCTGGTGCTGAAATTAAAGATGTGCCCCACCATACCTGGCCTGTTTCAAGTGTTTTCAATTCGTTTTTTAAAAAATGTTTTCTCGCTGAGTGGTGGTGGCAGCACGTGCCTTTAATTCCAGCACTTGGGAGGCAGAGGCAGGTGGATCACTGTGAGTTCGAGACCAGCCTGGTCTACAAGAGCTAGTTCCAGGACAGGCTCCAAAGCTACAGAGAAACCCTGTCTCAAAAATCAAAAAAAAAACAAAACAAGTTTCCTCTTATGTATGTATTTGTACTTCTTTTGTGTCTTGGAGTCTACAGAGACCAGAAGTTGGTATCAGATCCCCTGGAACTGGAGTTACAGCCAGTTGTGAGCTCCCAGGTAGGTGGGTCATCGGGAAGAGCAGTCAGTGCTAACTACTGCGCCATCTCTCTAGTCCCTGTTTTATGTGTTTTGTGTTTTTGTTATTATTTAGACAGGATCTTACTATGTAGGTCTGGCTGATTTGGAACTCACTCTATAGACCAAGGTGGCCTTGAACTCACAGAGATCCATCTACCTCTGTCTCTCCTAAAGCTGGGATTAAATGTATGCCCCCCCCCACTTGTTTTACACTTTTAAATGGAAGGTTTCAGAACATACAGAAGTAAAGTAGCACCTTTCAGTGGAACATTTCCAGATACAGACATAGCAGCATTCTGTTCATATCTGGATGTGACAGACGTTGTAGCCAACCATAAACCATAAACATAATGAAGAATCCTCAAGTACAATCAAACAGATCCAGGAGAGCACAAGAGGGGCTATACAGGAGAATGTCTAACAATTCCCTGACTAACACGAATCGTCAAAAGCAGAAGTTGCTGCTTTGAACTTTCCTGGGAACAAATCTCAGAGTATTGAGCAATGCTGGCTGATGCAACCGCAAAGTTTATTACTCATCTGAGAAGCAGAGAGGCTATTCGGAGAATGAAAATGCCTTAGCTTCACTGCAGGCATCTGGAAGAGCAGGTCTCAGGGATTTGCAGGGGCCACCACAACGGCCCTGGTTCCTGAACTGTTCCAGCCAGACATAGGAACCTTGCGTAGCTGCTGTTTTTCTTTATTTTTGTTTCTGTTTTTGAGACAGGCTTTCTCTGTGGAGCCCTGGCTGTCCTGGAACTCACTCTGTAGACCAGATTGGCCTCAAATTTAAGAGATCTGCCAGTCTCTGCCTCCCAAGTGCTGGGATTAAAGGTGTGAGGCACCACAGCCTGGCTCCTCTGCACGGCTTTGTGAACATTTTTCTAGGAGGGTCTCTCTTCTACAACAGCTAGAAGTGATTAGAAATAGTTTAAAATCAGGGAAGAGTTCACCTCCCCTACTTTAACACTGCACAGTAAGTGAGACAGCTGATATTCTAGGGAGTTAGCTCTGACATCCAAACCGTTTCATTGTTGAGCAAAATACTTAAATATGGTTAAGGGCTAGGAATGTGCCTCAGAGGTAGAGTGCTTGAAAGGCCCTGGGTTAAGATGGTAGTTTTTGTTGTAGTTATTTTTGCCTTTTCTAAAAAAAAAACAAAAAACAAAAAAACCCAAAAACACCTAAGTAAAAAAGTGACATGGTTAACTCTTTCCTCAAAGTTCTCTGTTTTTAGAACCGAAATAGCTAAAGAACAATGGAGGAGTGTTCCCTAGCTGCCTCGGTGAACAGGTCCGCTCCGCTCATTCATACCCAGACCAGCACACAGGACTCTACGTAGTCCACGCTGGCCTGGAGTTCTCAATCTTCCTTCCTCAATCCCTGAGTGATGGGATTCGGGTTGGCACCCCCAGCCTCGACCAGAAATGGTTAATGCTTCAAGCTCTGATATTTGGCAAACTAAAGATGGCTTTAAAGTTTATCTGTTTTGCTGTCTATGGTTGTGGAGGAAGCTGTGGTCTGGCTAATGAGACAAAACATATGGGCTAAACCAACCCCCAGCTGGAAAGAATCAGTGTGGCATGCCTTCTTCTCAGTCATCCGGGTCTTTTGTGACCTCATCTTGCTCTATGTTTTACGACGGTCCAGAGAGAACTTTTTTTTTTTTTTTTTTTTTTTTTTTTTTTGTGAGGCAGATGTCACGAGTCTCAATCACACTGGCGACATATAAGGGGCAAGCATACGCTTTAGACCAGAGGCTGCTCTCTGAGCGCCTACTGTAGCAAGAGCTGCAGTACGAAGAGGCTGAGTAAATTATCACTCAGAGACAGAGTAAAGCAGGGTGTGAGTCATAGGGGGATATTCTGCTTGGACAGACACCTAAACTATCGTAGCCTTACCTCAGGAGCCTCTGTGGCGAGCGGGCTTCCAGCGTTAGCCAGGTCTATGACACCCTCTGCTCTGACTGATGCTAGAGATCTGGGCTCTGTGCTCCTCTCCTCCTGACACCTCCTGTCTTCAGGCACTGCTCAGGGTATAGCTTAGCGGCAGTGGGAGGGTCTGCCTAGCGCCTGGGAGGCCCTGGCTGACACCTCTAGCACTGCAACAACAAACCAGCAACACTAAATGCAGAAAGGGGTTAATTTGACTTGTTTCCGTATTTATAAAGCACATTGTAATCAAGACGTCTTGTGATTACCTCGAGAGAGCCTAGTAATTCAGGGCTCCTAAGCTCCGCAGTTAGCGCTATCTAGATTCAAATCCCAGCTCTTTGATCCTGGGCAAATTACACTTCAAGGTCGTTTTCTATCGGAAAGGGTTAATAATGGGTTACTGTGGAGATTAGATAACTCGGAAACACCAGCAGCACATCACTGGGAAGGAGAAGGCTACAACACAGAACACACAAATAATGTACCAGTTTATACATGGTCATTTTGTCACGAAGATGATGTTGTGCTCAGCCGACCCTGTGTTATCTTTTTCTCCCCAGCTACATACATCATGTGAGTGTATATAGTTCGCTAATTTAAAAATATTTTTTGTTATGGGCTACCCTACTATAGATGTATCAAGAGTTATGACAAAAAATCTCCTAGAATCACTATATTCAGAGACTATAGTTTATTATTATTATTATAATCTTAAAGATAGGGTCTCTGGCCTTAAAGCTGGACTAGAATTCACTATGTAGCTTCGGATGACCTTAAACCTCTGATCTTCCTCATGAGTGCTGGGACGATGAGCACGCACCACAACTCCTGATTTGATTGGCTGTCTTCGACATCTGTTTTCAATTTGTCTCTAGTCTCAAATACATGCATTTAAAAACATTTTAAAACTTCAAGGTGTTTGTGACTCCCTCCCAGCCATCCCAGTTCCAGGGGACCCAGTGCCCTTCCTGCCCCCGTGGGCACCAGGCACAGGCGGGATGCATGTACCTACATTCAAGCAACACACACACACAAACCTAAAGAGAGAAACATTTTAAAATATTAAAAATTTACCTTCATCTTTAAATACATTTTTTAATGTGCGTTGACATATTTGCCTGCATGTATAGTTTGAGCAAGAGTGCTAGATCACAGACAGTTGTGAACTGCCATGTGGGTGCTGGGAATCAAACCCATGTCCTCTGAAAGATCAGCCCGATGCCCTTAACCACTGAACCATCTTTCTAGTCCCCACCATCATCTTTTTCATTAAACCAATCAAGCACTATAGATTAGGTTGAAGATTTTTCTCTCCTCAGTCCAATTTCCATTCCCTCTATATAGGCCAGAGTTGTCATGAATTTGGTGTGTAAGAGTTTACACTCACACAAGATATTAGTATAGGTTCCGAAGGCTCTATGAATATGGTATCATAACATATACAGTTCTGCAAATCGCTTTTCTTTGTTCCACATTGGTTCTGAATTCTATCTGCAGTCCTTTATCCTTGGGCAGAAACAAAGTCAATTCCTTTGCGCCCATATGTATACTGCCACATGGATTTTCCTTTTCTGTTTCTGCACACTCAAGTTGTTCAGATTAAAGGCGTGCACCACCATGGCCCCCCTGAATACGTGTACTTTTGAGGGGCATTTACAATCTAAACCATGACACCATTTTATAGCATTTTTTATTTGAGTAAAGTTTTTCTTTTTTTGTTTTGTTGTTTTTCTTGTTTTTCAAGACTGGTTTCTCTGAGGAGCCATGGTTGTCTTGGAACTCACGCCAGCCTCGAACTCAGAGATACACTTGCCTCTGCCTCCTAGGGCTGGGCTTATAATTGCGCACCACTAACAGTTGGCTTGATCAAAGTTTCTTACACCTTTAAAGGGCAAGAGGCAGGAACTTTAAACACACAGTTTTAACGGCTGCCAATGTGCTTGCCGTCGGGGGAGAAGTACACAGGTGAATGTCAGTGGGTTCCTCTTCTACAGACTAAATTGTTGGCGATGCATTGGGTTTCCATCACCCTGCAAGATGTCAGTATAAGCACACAGGGTCAGACTGACAAAAGAAAATGAATGCTAATTATTAAAGTTCAAAGAGTGGAGAAATAAGACCTGAGGAGATTCTCTGGATGACAAGGGATTTGGGGAAGAGGGGGCAGTTCAGGGCTAAAGGTTTGGCGAGTGTTTTAAGCAATCAGGGCAAGAGTTCCGCTAGTAATACAGCCCTGAATTTAGTACAGGAGAGACAGTTTGGGTTCCCTTCCCAGTACAAAAATAAAATAAAAGCTGGAACAAATGATCTTCGTTATTGTTTCTTCCGGAATTGAAGCTTCAAATGTCACGATTGTTAATTAAAAAGAGGAAACCAGGTTGACTTTTAAAAACCATTAGTCCTCGCCATCACCACCGTAGGTGGTGGGAAGTGTGATGTTAGAGAGCCAATGGTAGATGGAGGACTTGGCTTCCACGCTGCTATTTCTTCTCAGCGGCTGTCCCTGAACCAAATCCCCAAATGGAGGCTAAAGGAGTGGCCGAAGTGTAAGCGCCTGTCTCTCTGGTTGGTTCGTACTGTTCTGTTCTACAAAACCATAAGGCACTTTGCAGAATGCGTGCCCGGGGAGGGAGCTGGTTAAACTGGGTCCTATTATGCACGGATTGTCAGGCGTCCCGGTTTTTTATTCGGTGCCCCGGTCTCAAGAGCCGGCTCTACTTTTCGTGGCTGGCACCGGAGCCCGTGAACTTTTTTTATTTTTAGCCGACTAGTACGAGGAGCTTGGGAGAACCGGCGACTACCGAGGCGAGCCGCGCGCAGGGCAGGTGGCGGCGGCCGGGCCGGGCGGCGCAGGAAGCGGCCGGCGGGGCGGAGTGGGTGGGCGGCGGGGAACGAGGCCGCGGGCGCCCCGCCCGGGTTGGTATGCGGCCGGGAGTGACGCGGGAGGAGGGGTCACGTGACGCCCGTGGAATGCCAACAATGTAGCGAATGTCCCGCTCGGGTCTGCGCTTCGGAACCGCGGCGTGAGCGCCCCGGGAAGATGGAGCCGCCGCCGCCAGCGCCGCCACCGCTTCTCCGGGCTCCCCCGACCCTACGGGGTCAGCAACCACTGCCGCCACCGGCGCCCGGTCTCCCGGCGCGCGAGGTCCCGGAGCCGCGGGCCAGGATGCCGCCGAGGGTGTAGAGCGCTCCCGGAGGTGAGGGGCCGCGGCCGGGAAGTTTGTCCAGACGGGGCTCCGCCCGCGCGGTCCCGCCCGGTCCCACGGTCGAGCCGCCCTGCGGGCCGCCGAGAGTCCACCGGGCTGGTACCGGGCGGGTGCGGGGCAGTGGGTGGCGGCGGTGGGACGGCTTTGTTGTGCTCGGCGGCGGCGTCCGGAGGCCGAGACCCCGCGTCCTGCGGCGCCGACCCCGCCCAGCCTGGGCCTCCGGAGCGCCGCGCCGTCCTCCACGCGCGCTCGCGGCCTTGCGCGCAGTCCCTCCCCGGGCCCTCGGCGGCGCGGTCCCCGCCCGGTGTCCCGTCCCCGGTCGCGCCGTCCGGTGCGGGGCCGTTGCGTAACGCCTCTCCGGAGCCGACTTCTCCCCGGTCGGCCTCGGCTGCTCCTCCCCGCCGCCACTCTGCGGCCTGAGTTCGTAGCGCTGGTCCCCAGCCCAGGTCACCCACACATGAGCCGCCGCCTGCGGGGCCCGGGTCTCACCCGAGGCGACCCCGGCCTCGTGCTCGAGGCCGCCGGGTGAAAACAAACGCCTGCGAGGGAACGGGAGAGAACGGGACGTGCAGATTTTTGTTGACAAAAAGTTTAAGGGAGGACTTTTACTTCTTTAAACTTTTCCTGCGTGCGTAATGTGGCTGTTTATTTAGGGGTTTGTGCGAAATCTTGCGCCGTATTTTTAGTTTAACCCTTGGTTAAATGATGCTCACCATTTTTGAGTGCTAAATCTGGAGATTAAGCTACTTTTTATGACTCCCCCCCCCCCCCCCTTTGGCAACTGTTGTAATAAGGCGTTAACAAAAATCTTCCAGTACAGGAATGCAGACGCTGCTAAGGAAGCCTGTTTTAACTTAACTGTAATTAACGAGACATTACAGTATTCGGCCTCTTGTAAAATATTATCTCGTTATCCCGGTCTAGAGAAGACTGTTAACCAAATTCACCATGGTTCCTTTGGAATTGCTGAACTTTTACCGCATTTCAAGTGTCAGTTGCGTTTGGTACCAACAGAGGCTGCTGTGCAGTTCTTAGAACAGTTACAGAATCCCCGAAGTTTTGAGCCAAGAGTTATATTCTTCAGCCTCTCCATCTAGTTGGAATAGTATTAAGTGTAAATTGGAGCTGTCTGTCGGTATTTCTTTTCTTAGCAAATCACAGCTTTGGTGGGAGGGACTTTCAGTGGTGGGCGGGGAACACGTTACAATAAAATGCCTTGTTATTTTAAATGCTGTGTTGTAAATAGCCTGCCCTGTGCACTTAAAGCCCACTGGAGAGTGGAATGGAGGGGTTGGACCTGGTAAATCCACCCAAAGAGTATATATGAAATCTACTGGGGAGCTTTGTCGGGGGGGGGGGGGGGAGGAAGGGTAATGTGGGGGTGAGGGTGTTGTCTTTGTGTTGGGAAACCCAGACCAACACGTTTTCTATTTCGTGCTTGTAATAGGAAACTTCCAGGCAGTATTCAATACTATTAAAAATAGTATGCTTGAAGGACTGCAGTTGATGAAGGCAATGTGTTTACATTGTCTTGACTAAATCAGTTCTACAAATGGGTAGACTTTCCAGTAGTCCTCAGAGATCAGCTTTGTGGAAGCTGTAGGAATTCCCAGAAATCTCCGTCCTTCTAAAAAGCCCGTGGACTGCTGATTCCCCTGAAGCAGCTGGCGTGCAGAGAAGTACCTCTTCAGTGGCAGAGGGCTGTTCCTTCTGTCGGTCAGTTCTATGCCACCCTCTGAGGGGTGCCCTGAGTGTTAAAGGATCTGCCTGGGTTGCTCCTGTCCCTGAGTGCTGCTCAGCTCAGTGCTTTGAAGCTGAATGGTATTTGATTTATTGTTTCATCTTGAGGGTATAATAAAACAGTAATGTTGGAAATCAAGATAATTGGTGGTGATGCTAAAATTAGGAAGTAAATTTGGCATTCCTTAATGCTTGCCATTCACTTGGCAAACACTTTATGTTGGTTAATGTCTAGACTCAGTCGACTTAATTGTAAGAGTGGTGGGTTTAGTTTTTTTTTTTGTAAAGTTAATAAGTACTTTTTGTTTATGTGCCAATATTTGGCACACATGGGATTTTTCTGGCTGAAGAAGGAAAGCCATTTTATTTCATAGCTTTCCTTGTTGGCCCTGATTGCTAAGATACCATTGCAGACCGCACAGATCTCTAAATCAGACCTTGAAGAGTGGAAGTTGCTTTTGACTGAAGTAGGCCTGGTTTTAGACCAGGAAGCTCCCGGCCTCCAACAGTTATCTGGGGCAAGACCCAGGGCTAGTGCTTTCCATTACTAATGAACTCCACCCTACCTCCTGGCTCTTCTGCTTTATATTCTTAAATATTAAAAGTCTCCCAGACAGCACCTGCCCCCTCCCCAGCATTGTCTGTCTTCCTGGATACATTCTTCACTCATGTGTGTTCAAGCCTTTACATGGAAGTTGGAGACTCCAAGTTATTAGCTCCACACTCCTCCAGCAGCCAGAGCCCTTCAGCGCTTCCTCCCTCTGGAGGGTTTTCTCCAAGTGGTCTTCCGCCTGGAAGATTCTTGTGTCAACAGGCAGGCGCACATGCACACACAGTTCCTTAGCTGGGCTGGTCACCGCTGTGACTCTCCAATGGGATATGCATTCTGACTCCCAAGTGGGGAATACGGGGGACTTGGAGAAGGGTGAGTGCAGAGGAGGTACAGCTTGCTCAGAGATGTGCAGCCCTGCTGGGAGTGGCCTGCCCTGTCCGCTTTAGCTACTCATTCTTAGGAACTCTGCAGGGAGGAACATGCATTTGGCTACTCTGGCCACTGCACAGGCGCCCCAGGCTGTATGCTGGTTATTGGAGAGTGGCAAAACGGTGTTTTCCTGAACCTCTAGGACAGTCGCTGCCCTCCTTAGAGCAGGGACAGTTTCAGCCTGTGGCCTTCTGGCCTGGATGGGACTGGGGTGGTATGCGAAGCTGACATTTAGTGTCTGGCTCAAGGCCTGACCTGTCCACTTGATTTAGTTTTGTCTTTGCTAGTTGCTTATAGTGGGAGTGTGATTTAAATAATAACTGGAGGCTTTGGTCTAAGAAATAGTGTTTTAAAATACCCACTCCCCCAAACCCCTAAACCATATGAGCAAATGACGAGAACTGATAGTGGGGTGGCATATGTCTGTCCTTCCAATGTGGGGGCACTAAGACAGGTGGATTGAGCTTGAGGCCAGCCCGGTCCACACAGACCATGTTACAAACAAGGCTGGCACAATGCCCCAAGCCTGTGACCTGAGTTTGAGTCACCAGAACCTACATGGTAGAAGGAAGAGCTGACTTCTTTAAGCTGTCCCTGACCTCCACAGGTGTGCTGTGATTTAGACACACGTGCGTACAAAGGTAAAACAATTTTATAATTAAACCCCTAAATTAAACCAAAGCCAGTGTGTGTCATTAGCAGTATCCTACCAGGGACGGGTTTTGGCTGTTTCGGTGGTTGCTGGCTGGTGTGTATATGCAGCCTGGGTTGGAGTGGGAAGCAGGAGCAGAAGGGAGAGTAAGAATCCTTGGACATCTGCTAGCATTCTCCAGTATCAGGCCGAGGGCTGGACTGGGTTTGGGAGGAAGCATGGAAGGAATGCTTAAAATGCCGCACTCGGTTGCTGTTCTGCCCAGCTAAGCAGAAGGTCTGCTAATGGGCTCAGTTTTGCAGTGAAATGCTTTTGTCTTGTGAGTTGTTACAGGTTTTATGTTTGTTTGGGGGTCTGTTTTGCTTTTCTTTGAGATAGGGTCTCTTTGGGAAGCTGTGGCTAGCCTGGAACTCACCATGTAGGCCAGGCTGTCCTGGAACTTTTGACAGTCTTCTTGTTCTGGCTCCTAAATGTGGGATCGCAGGTGTGAGTTGACTAAATGTGGGATCGCAGGTGTGAGTTGACTAAATGTGGGATCGCAGGTGTGAGTTGACTAAATGCTGGGATCTCAGGTGTGAGTTGACTAAATGTGGCATCGCACGTGTGAGTTGACTAAATGTGGGATCGCAGGTGTGAGTTGACTAAATGTGGGATCGCAGGTGTGAGTTGACTAAATGTGGGATCACAGGTGTGAGTTGACTAAATGCTGGGATCGCAGGTGTGAGTTGACTAAATTGTTTCAGGTTTTCAGTTTCAGTGTCTTACTCAGTTTCCTTTAAAATACATTTAAGTCAGGTGTTAATGCCAAACAAATTAAAAAATAGATTTACTTTATTTAATATTCCTTAGGGTCGTATTTATAAACTTATTGATGAAGGAAAAATTCCCATCTGTCAGGTCTTGTTAAAATGGCGTGGGAGTAGTTCCATGCAGCTCATCCCCAGCTGTAGTCTTCATTTGACTGATGAATGTTTCCATGAAAAATTTCTTTTAAAAGTTCAAGATTT
The DNA here is from genome assembly GCF_903992535.2 of Arvicola amphibius. NCBI lineage: Eukaryota > Metazoa > Chordata > Mammalia > Rodentia > Cricetidae > Arvicola > Arvicola amphibius. The sequence continues at coordinate 56,260,255 of NC_052059.1, forward strand.
GGCTGTAAAATCAACTGTCTTCAAATTAAACCTTAAAATGCAGAGTCTCCAAGCTGAGAAAAGAATTCTCTTTTTAATGATACCGAAAGCCTTCTTTCTAGATGATTCTATCACGGACCTGGGGCACTGGTGGGTGCTGTCTACCTCTTAAAAAGACAGCGTTCCTGGGGCATTCTGGGACCAACACTTCCCACAGAATGATGGGGAGAGATGGGGCGAAAAATCAGAACACTAAAGAAAACCGATGGTAGCTTCATGGGGGCCACTGAAATTCTCTGCTTACCCATGCTTTGTGAGCCTGGAAAGGGGAGGCAGCAGCAAAACCCTTGACCCTGCTGCTGGTCCAGGCCACCACCACTTGGTATTTCTTAGCTCTAGTTTTCTTTTGAGACAAGGTCTCAATAGCCCAGGCTAGCTGCAAATTCACTGTGCAGCCAAAGACTAAACTGTTGCTCTTCCTGTCTGCACGCCCAACTTTGTGGGTTGTTTGTTTTGTTTGGGGAGGATGGGTAGTGCAGGAGGAGGAGTTGTGGCTGGAACTCAGAGCCCCTGCTTGCTAGGTAGTTGCTGCCCACACCTCCAGTTCCCTGGCTGACTTTATGCTTGGAGTGTTTGTGGAACATGTGAGGATGCTGTGTGGACACCCTCCCTTGGTGTTTCAGTGTCTGTATTAGAATGACAGAGGGGCTAGGATGGTGTGTGAGCCGCCTCTAGAGTTTAGACTCCAGCCTGAGTGGAACCAGTGGCTAGGGCCAGGTTTTCATCTAGGAACTATGATCTGGAAAGAGAAACGTGTATGTGTGTGTAACTATTTACGAGTATGTACAGTGTGTGTGTGTGTGTGTGTGTGTGTGTGTGTGTGTAACTATTTACAAGTATATACAGTTTAGTTCCATGACATTAAATATATTCTTGTTGCAATAAGCGACACTTTTCTATACCTAAAACCTTCTCCTGGACCCATCAGGCAGTCACTCTGTCCTCTTGCTTCTGATTAATTTCTGTTCTCCTGTCTCTGGATTTGCCCCTCGAGGTATGCAACATATATGGGATGGTACAGTATTCCGTGGTTTTTTTTTTTTCTCCCAAGGCAGGATTTCTCTGCGTGGCCCTGGCTGTCCTGGAATTTGCTCCGTATGTAGACCAGTCTGGCCTCAAACTCAGAGATCTTCCTGCCTCTACCTCCCCAGTGCTGGGATCAAAGGTGTATGTCACCCCCACACACACTTTGGTATTTCGTTTTCTGAGCAGTTAATTTCACTCAATGCTAGCATGATATTTCTAAGATCATCTACCGTGTGGCCTGTAATGGGACTTCCTTCTTATGGCTGAGTACTAGGACATGGGCATGTAGGTTGTTTCTTTCTGTGTTCCAGCAGTTGCTCCCAAATAACCACAAGAGATTTAATGTTAATTATAAATGCTCGGCCAATAGCTCAAGCTTATTTCTAACTAGCTCTTACAACTTAAATTAATCCATTTATATTAATCTGCATTCTGCCCCGTGGGTTATGACTTTTACCTCTCCTGCATGTCCTGCGTCTTTTCTGTCTTGCTGGTGACCCTCTGACTCTGCCCTCCTTCTTCCCAGCATTCTCTGCCCCAAAATCAACAGTGAGAGCAATACATATTTACAGTGTACAAAGACTGTTCCACGGCATGGACATGTGATGATTTGTGACAGTTTTGTGAGAGTTTCCCCCAGCCACTTCTTTTTGCTTGGTCGGTTGGTTGGTTTGTTGAGACAGGGTCTCAGTATGGCCTGGAACTTGCTATGTAAACTAGGCTGGCCCCAGACTCACAGAAATCCATGTGCCTCTGTCTCGGGGATTAAAGGGGTATATAACCATGCCTGACCCCACTCAGGCACATTTATTTTGGCCATTGGAGTTGTACTTAGAGAAAGGGTTTTCCTGTGGCTGGAACATTCTTGCCCAGCCTAGTGAGTGCACCCTGCTCTATAACACCTGCTGAGGCCCTAGGGGACTGCTTCTGAACAGACGTATCCTGGGTGTGTATGGCCACATGTCGGGTAGCAGAGGGGGTGAGCGACAAGAACGCACCTGCCCATCTCTGATTGTTTGCAGACTGGGGTAGGTGTGGAAGTGCAGCTGTGGTCCCTTAGGTTGCTGGGCCAGGGAGACCCTGCCTGCAGTCCAGGGCAGTGAGCCAGCAAATATTGGGATTGTCTCTTCTCAGTGGCACGTAGGCCTGTGCCATTCAGATGCAAGGAAAGACTGGTGCTTTTAAGTTGCATGGGACCTAAGAGTCAACTCCGACCTGCCTGTGGGCCATGGTCGCTTCTGAAGCTGAGCTAGTGCTCAGACCTGTGCAGCCTAGTGCTTGGCTCCAGGTCTGTGTCTCAGCTTGGGACGCGACTGGACTGGCTTTTTCCCCTGTGCTTTTCTCTTTCACACACAGAAGTCCATTTTCACTTTCTCAGGCCATCCTCACACCCTGACTGACAAAGGAGACACATGGACATTCTGCTTTTGTATCCAGCTTGGTGTCTTCAGTTACCATGCTGAGTTTGGGCTGCTTCTTGTCTCCTGATCTGAGTAAAATGTTATACCTGCTCATTCTGAACCCTTAGGTGTATATCGTTGTAATACACTACTTCAACCCTTCCCGTGAGCATCACCAGGTCTGATGGGTGCTACCTCTCGGTGCTATTAGACTGGGCCACTTCTCTATCTTCCAGATACTAGCCTGTGTTAGAGCCCTAGAAGTTTTCGTTTTTGTCAATTTTTCATTAACACATTTGTGCTTAAATAATTGGTTATTTTGTCTGTCTTCCATCTTGAAGTTTAAGCTGCACAGTCTGAATCTCATTCTTAACCAGTGAGAGGCACCCCTTGTATGGAAGTTCAGTTTGTCGACTGGTCAGAAGTCCTACATGTATGGGGGTGGGACTCATACCACAAGTACAGCCATTCATTCGAGTGCATGTTCAGCGTACTTGGAGGCTCTGGGCCACTTCAGAGGACCCAGGCAGCAGCAGTCACCATCGTTGGTAATATGAACGTTTTCTCCACAGTACTCGTGACTGCCTCTTCTGTGACCTGTGCTGCTGAGACCATTTCAGTTTTTCCCGCGTCTGGAAGTTGGTTCAGTTTCTGCCATCCCTTTGGTTTAGACTCTTCCTGTCCCACTCTGTGCCAGGTTATGACAGGTGGCATCAGAGTTGGCTGTCTGTGGTCAAGGCTGTGCCTGCCAGCCTTGGGAAATGTCCCGGGGCAAGAACTGATGCACAATAGAAATGAAACGCATCTTCTTTCCTCACAGATGTCACACCAGCTACATGGCCTGGGACTGTAGCAAGTGCTGATGTGGGAAGCAAGGGCTTAGAGCAGACCCCTCGCCCCTGCCTCTTGCTACAGGCCCTGAGCTGGTGTCAGTGTGACCTGAGAGGCACCAGCACCGTATTACGATGGGTGAGGGCTGCCGCTGTTCGTGGCATGGATGAGTGAGCAAGCGTCGTGCCCAGAGTGGTGAAACAGAAGCCAGAGGCTGCATAACCACATGGTAGAAAGTACAAAAGCTGGTCAGACTGATCCTAGCTATTAGAAGTCTAGAAAATAGGTGCCTCTGATCTGGGCATCGGGGGGTAGTGGTGCCGTCTAATGTGACTGGTGTAGCTTCTGAGCATCTGAGCTCCTTGTGAATGCTGTCAGCCTAATGATTGTGTGCTAGGAAAAGATTGCCCGTGGTCCCCAGTCCTTTTTTTCCTCCCAGCTTCAACAACCTCTGTTTGAGAACAAATCCCAGGGAATCTTGGAAGGCCTGAGCCCACCAGGGCTTCCTTTGTTGCTGGAATCCAGCCTTCGCTATGGGATGGGCAGGAAGTGTGCTTGTTCTTGGTTAACAGAGCTTTGTATGGCTGTTTTCTGCACAGCCCTCGCCCTGACTAGATGTGTGAAGGGGCTTTCGTTTTCTGTAGTCTGCTAGGGTCACAGACCATACCTTCCTAAAGGAAAGTTCCAGGAGGGACATCTACTCTCTGTCCTGATGACCCTGTGGCATGTGTGAGTGGGTAGCCTACAGGCTGGTTAAATACCTGGGACTCTGACCATAGCTACCTATGCCTTTAAGACCAGACCTCTGGCTTGGTGTGACTAGGTCCGGAAGCCCTTCTCTGTTCCACATCTCTCAATCAGTCCCCAGATTCCTGGCCAAGGCCCTGCTCTTAGCCTGGCTTCTGCACTGAGACCAGAATGACATTTGCTAAAGGCACTTCAAGAGAATCCTGTGGTTTGTCCCCAGTCTCCGGGAAAGCCCCAGCCTCACTGTGCTAGGCCCTGTAGAGGAGCCTGTTCTTCCCTCCAGCTGGAATTCCACCCCCACCCCCACCCCCAGTCAGACTCCTTATCTTCCTGCTTCTTTGACTTTCCCCTCCATCCTCCCATCCTGTGCTGGATTCCTCTCCTTTGGGCTTCTCTTTCTCTCAGTCCTTTCTTACCTTACCCTCTGCCCCAGTTCACTGTGAACTGCTGGAGGTGAGGTTCCTGGTCATTCTGTCGCTGCCTGAAGCTTAGTAGGCATAAGCTGTGGGGAGGCTGGGGCAACAGGACTGTGAGTTCCTATATTTGCTGTATAGCAAGGCCTTCTCTCAAAAAAGATGCCCCCAGGGTCCCATCCCTAATACCTACATGGGTCTCACTCCAGTTCCGGGAACCAGGCATGCATCGGGTGCACACACATACATAGAGGCAAAACATTTATGCGGAGCAAGTAAATTTTTTAAACCTTAAAAAAAAAGGCACTTCCTTCTCAGTTTGCAGAGTGGATAGGCTAGATACTGAGTAGAGGGTAGGATAAACACACTGTGTGAGGTCCATGCCTTATAAAGATAGGGCACTGTGAGATTAATTGTCAACTTGACACCACATAGAGTCACATGGGAACGAGTCTTATTGGAATTGCTTGGTCGGTTTGGCCTGTGGGCGTGTCTGTGGAGACAGTTTTGATTGTATTGTATTCCACTGAAGAAGACTCACTCCTGTGAGCCCACCATTCTGGGGGATCCTGGGCTGTCGGAGTACAGAGTGAGGGAGCAGGAATGCGTGCATTTTCTCTCTGCATTTGACAGGTTCCTCTGTGTGATGTCATTTAACGATGGGCTGTAACCTGGATCCAGGCAGACCCTTTCTCCCTAAGTGCCCTTTGTCAAGTGTTTATCGTAGGTATGTTCTCTTGGTAATTTTTCAAAGAAAGGGAAGAAAATTAAAGCTTAGATACCACATGTCTATGTGAATTCTGGGCGGAAAAGCAGTATCCTTTTTGAGTTTCCAGCCATGTAAGTCTCTCCAGGACCCTTTGCACGTGTTCTGCAGGCTTCTAGGAGCCCTCCGGATTTGTTGAAATGTGAGCTTATGGTTTTAGAGATCTAGGTCTTTCAAAACAGATGCTCAGACCAGGAAGTCCCCGGAAATGTGTGTGCTTGCAATATGCCCCATTTTACATCAGTCCAGCAGAGTTCTAGGCTCCTGGGCCTTAGCCAGTCTGGGCACAAGGTCTTAGCTGTCCAGATCTCATAGCCCACTCTCTTTATTGCCTTATACAACTATTTCAGTGACTCAGGGTACTAGAAACCTTGCATTAAAATAGAGATTTCACGTTGAGAATGTTGTCTGGTTCTTTTTGTGGATTCTCCTCAGTTCTTCCAATAGCGTGGACAGTTGCGGCAGTGGAGACCGCTGTCCCCAGACAAAGCAGTCATTTTAATGTCATTTCTAGTATTTCCTGCTGTATGTGGTTATGGAACATGAGTTAATTCAAGTAAAACTTATGACAGTCTCTGGCCTGTAGTCAGTATTGGGTAATACTATTCTTTTCTTCTACCACACATAAAGATGTCTATAAACAGGGTCTTGTTTGTGGTTGTGGGGATACCTACTGAAGCTAGAAGCCCTGATTCTTTAGAGGCTGTTCTTTGAGGAGTCAGTTTTCCCTTGTTTATTGAAACTCAGAAGTTTGTCCTTTGAAGTCAACTTACTGGGCTCTGTCGAGTGAGAGTGAGTTGGGAGGAGGGCGAAAGACAGCGGGTAAGGGCCCTGCGGGTGAAGGCGGTTGTGAGTGGGCACAGTAGAGAGGGCCGAGGCTTCGCTGTTGCGAGTGCCTCTTGGTGTGTGATTGGGTTACCTTTTGATAGATGCATCGTAAGTTGGAAATACTGTAAGCGGAAGATATATTCAGCCCACAGACCCTCACAGTTCAGAATGCTGCAGAGTGTCCTGCTTCTCCCTTGTGATCCTGGAGCACCTAGTAGCTGGGGCTGCTGGCTAGCGTCGAGAGGAGCAGACCACATGTTAGCCAGGCCAGGGAAAGTCCCAGTGCACATCCTGAGGATAGTCTCCCAAGTGCCTGCTTCTTCCTCACTTAGAGTTGAAGACTCCTGAGCACGACTTTGCTAAGAGGAACTCTCTGGCGCTCGCTCTCTCTCTCTCTCTCTCTCTCTCTCTCTCTCTCTCTCTCTCTCTCTCTCTCTCTCTCTCCCCCCTTTTAAAGATGTATTTATTTCACACGTATGAGTGTTCTGCCTGCATGCATGTATGTGCGCCACATTTGTGGCTGGTGCCTGCAGAGGGCATAGATCCCCTGAACTGGACTTACAGTGGTTGTGTCCTACCCTGTGGGTGGTGGGACGTGAACCCTGGTCCTCTGGAAGAGCAACACTTAACTGCTGAGCCATCTCTCCAGCCTTTTATGCTGGAGAGCATAAAGCACACGCAAAGTACTGAGTGCAAACCACTTTTAACTGCAGTGGAGGAAACCTTCAATGTGATGAGTCTTTATCTGATTTTTCAGAATATTGGAGAGGGTTTCATCAGGAAATTTTTCAAAAAATGTGAAGGATCACAGCCTCCGGTGGGGGAGGATGTTGGGGAGAGCCATAGGGACGGTGGTGTGGATCAGGAATTGATTGATATTAGGGACAAGCCAGAAATCTACTTAGTACGTTTAACTCCAAATCCTCAAGCTGTGTCCAGAATTACATGAAGTGAGCTGGCAATTGTTGAGACTACAGTGTTGCCCCGTGTGGTGTTTGGGGGATGCACTCAATGTAGGCTTCCTGTTACAGGAGCTTTCTTGGGACAGCAAGATCATACTGACACTTCTGAGGGCAATGTGCTGCTGCTTTACTCTCTGGGTAGAATATCTCCAAAATCACTGTGCTTTTCTGCAAAGCAGCTTTAACAGGATGTGAAATCCGCAAACAAATGTTCTTGTCCTGTTTTCTTTTTCAGAGAATGATGATCTTCAAAATGAAAACTCTGGGAAATTTTAGGTTCTCTTAAGGAACTACAGAAATTGAAGGACAGAAGATGTTTGAAAGGAAGCTGTTCTGAAAATATGTTTACAATTAACTGATGCGATTGCCCGTTCGCTTTTTAAATAATAAGACACTTTGAGAAGATTGTATTTATGGTAAAAGGAAACTGGACTAACGATGAGGCCAAAGACTTTTCCTGCCACAACTTACTCTGGAAATAGTCGGCAGCGATTGCAAGAGATCCGAGAGGGGCTAAAGCAGCCATCCAAGTCTTCCACCCAGGGGCTGCCTGTGGGACCAAACAGTGACACTTCCCTGGATGCCAAGGTCCTGGGGAGCAAAGATGCCTCCAGGCAGCAGCAGATGAGAGCCACCCCCAAGTTTGGACCTTATCAAAAAGCGCTCAGGGAAATCCGATATTCCCTACTGCCTTTTGCCAATGAATCGGGCACTTCGGCCACAGCAGAAGTAAACCGGCAGATGCTTCAGGAGTTGGTGAACGCTGGATGTGACCAGGTGGGTTCAGGCTCCAGCACCCTTCAGTAGTTCTGTGCGAACTTGAAGCTGTTTAACACACGGCCCTTTTCTGTGTCCTGAGCCGATGGGCACCTTCTCTCCACGGGAAGATCTTAGCTGGTTTTCCTTGTTGAAGTTGTTCCTTGTTGTGCCCTTTTCATTCTGTCGTGGTTTGTGTGTACATGTATGGATCCCAGGGCCCTGTGCACTCTAAGCTTATGCTTCCCTACTGAGCTACACCATCTTCCAGTTCTATTCTTAGTCTTTCCTTGACCTGCTTGGGATTATTTTGAGCTTCTCTGGGGAAGAGCCTGACTTCTCTTACCTTGATTTTTGCTTTGTACATTTATTTCCTTCCTGTAGGAGTGCTATTTAACATGTATTTACTAATGTTTATTATTTTTTTTTACTTAAAAATTTTACTATTTGACAAATTTATACCTGTATTTGTTCTGATTTATTTGACTTAATTGTTTTGAGACAAAGTCTCATATATCATGCTGACCTTGGTCCTCCGGCCTGCACCTCGCTAGTACTGGGATTGTAGGAGTGTGCGCCATAGTCAGCTGCCCTCTCCTGTTTAAGAGAGCGTGCACACTGTTCCAGAAGTCATGACCATGCTCAGAAAGGCAGAAGCTATGCCAGACAGTGTGGCAGTCATCAACGTAGGGTTGCATAGAGTCAGAGTCTGCACTGAGGGAGCAGAGAGCATGTTACATGACAGCATCAACTCAGAGCTTCATGGTTAGATCTCCTCAAAGTCTGTGTATCTGACTGAAATCCAGGTTGAGGGACAGGACCATAGAAAGGGAGCTAGTGTCCAACCAAGTAAAATGTAATTAAATGTAAGTAAAATGTAATCAGCAGACATGTAGTTGTGTTGTGGAATGACTTCCATGTACCATTGTAAAAGTCACAGTTGTGTGAACTAGAAATGAGTGAAGTCTTCTTGCTGCCTTAGACAATTGTAAGATTTGCTCAAAGAGTATCAGGTTTGCTTAAATGCTTTTAGTTTGTTAGAAATAATTTAATGACTGGGTTGCAGTCATAGCACAGGCACCATGCCACTCTATTTCCAAAGGAAATGTCAATCCTCTTGTAGTTTGCTGTTGCAGATCTTAGAGAATTGATTACTGAGATGATGTGTTTGTGAAACACCCCACCTTCATGTCCTGTCCTCTCTGACACTTGGGCTGTGCTGGATTAACTTGGTCAGTGAGCCCCTTCTGTGCAGCGCAGCTTCCTGAGTAATGTGGCCTGCGCTAGCAGTGGAGGCTGAGGGCAGCTGCACAGCCCATCTTGTTGTGAGAGTATGCAGTTAGGTGTGCTGCCAAGTGCTGTTTCCTAACAGAGTAGGGGAGGAAGCCCAGGGAAACAGCCTGTGAGGTTAAATGGGGCTTTCAGTCCAACAGCAAATTTTAAGAGCCTCTTCTAATGTAAATCACTTGCAAACAAAAGAGGCAATCAGAGCCTGGTGTTTTTGGAGTTATATTTCAAATGTAAGAAAAGTCAAATAATCCAAAGTACAGGTGGGATCCTTACTAAAGTAAAACCCATTAGTGTTAATTGCAGAGCCAGAAATGAACTGGTTGCTTCTCTAATACATGAACTACAAAATACAGGGAAGCTAAGGCTCGTGACACTTGCAAAGGGGCCATCGACATCCAGTTTATGTTCATTGCTAGCAGAAAGGCCTCCCTTTTACCATATTTAATGCTCCCGAAATAATTCAGTTTGCTATCTAGTGTTGCTTTAAAACTTAAAACAGCTGCACCCTCCCCACTTCCCCTCCAACCCAGGCAGGAGTGAGTGCATTTGCTTTCTGAGGATTCTGGTAGGAAAGCCATTATGTGAACACAAACACAAACGGGAGGGAAAGACTGACAATGCCCTGGAGCTGTGTGTGGGTGGATTGAAGCTCTGGTTAGAATCTGGTGTACCAGGTGAGGGGCATTCTTCTTTGTCCCTGTCACATCAGGTGCATGGTTTGGATGCAAATTTGTTCTTCCCTAATTTGACTTAAAGTGCTGGCTTTGTTTTCTGAAATCCAACAGAGTGGTCATAGCACCATGTTTCTCTAGTGTTGGTGGCCCATTCTTTTTATACACACACACACACACACACACACAGACAAAGAGAGAGAGAGAGACGCTCCATCTCCCTCCCTCCCCTTTTGCTCTACTGCATTTAACTGTACAAGTAATAGCTTATTGCCTGTGCGCACACACATGTATTTTTCTATATTATTTGTACTATGAATAGTTGAAAATATTTACTTGACTGCTTGAAATGGGCATTTTCTTTTAAACATTAAAATAAATTTACATCTTAAATGTGCACAATTTATAAACTTACAGCCCCATTAATTTTCATACATTAATTATACCCATCTAGCATGCATGGGTACTTTTGTAATCAAACCTCTTAAAATGGAAGCATCAGGAAAAAGTGAAAGACGTTAGGGTATTTTTCAGTGTAACAATGTAATGTGTTTGCCAAATGATGTACTGCTCACATAATCTGACAACGTTTGTAAAAGACGACGTGAAGTCAATGTTAAGTGAAAATAAGAGGCAGCACCGCCAGCAAGCACAAGAAATCCAGTTAGGTCAAATCAAACCGGATCAAAATGCCCATCGTTTTTTAAGAGAATGACGCTCTTGGGCCGAGGTCATGGCGGGGAGACAGGAAAGCAGGGAGCCCCTGCAGACCCAAAAATCACGTGTTTCTCCTCTGGGAGGCCCCTTAAATACCCTGTAGGAGTGGCCCTGACCCCACCCCCACCCCCAGGGGTCAGGACCTGGCATGCTGGGATTTGGAGTCCAGACCAAAGCAACTCCCAGGCCAGGGGTGCTGTGATGGATGCCAGGGGCTAGGGGCTATGCTCCCAGCTTAACAAAGCCTTCTGAGATAAGTAGGTAACTAGGTTACTGTTCTAGGAGAAGCTAGCTTGATCTTCAGCTAGAGATTCAGGCCTTGGAAGGTAAGGGTCCAATTACATTGTGACACTCTGCAGCTTTGGTTCATGTGGGTAGCATATCTCTGTCCCATTATCTTCCTAAGCTGTAGTGGGTGACAACCAGGTGGATGTTAAGGATTGTCATGTGGAGCACCTGCATGGTGAGGAGGGTTGCAGAGTTGTTGAGTGACAGGCAGAGCATGTACAGGGGGTACAGAGGTGTTGCTTGGTGACAGGCAGAACACCTGTATGGTAGTAGTGTATGGGATGAAGGGGTGTTGCTAGGTGACAGGAGGAGCACCTGTATGGTAGTGTATGGGATGAAGGGGTGTTGCTGGGTGACAGGCAGAACACCTATATGGTAGTGTATGGGGTGAAGGGGTGTTGCTAGGTGACAGGAGGAGCACCTGCATGGTGGTACAGAGTGTTGCTAGGTGGCATGGCTAAGGTGCAGGGGTGTTGCTGGGTTGGTAGACAGCTTCTGCATCCAGAGATGGAGGGGTATTACTTGGTATTATAGGGAGCCCCGGGTGTTATGGAGCCTGAGGTCTTGAGGGATGTGCAGACACATGGCTTCTGGCTATAGCATCTTCCTCAGGTGTGTACCCTAGAGAAAGACTTAGATAAGAAATTTCTTTCATGCAAAATTGCTTTGCCTTCCTTGAGGAGTGGTCCTCCCTTCCCCCAGACTCCTGTGGTTTGTGCTCAGTCTATAACCAGCCTGTAGTCTCCACATCCTTAACAGTTCCTTAGTCCTGGATTTCTGTGTCAGCCGTAATTCTCCTAACCCACTCCGCATGTGCTCTAGTAATTCAGATCTTTAATGGGACCAGGGTAGAGAGAATGTAAACAAACAGACTTTCTTTATGGAGGGACGGGAGCACAGGCAGTGGCCAGGATGTGACTTCTCACTGTGGCTTCCTGACAGCAGGCCCACGAGTGCTGAGTGGGATGCTGTGGAAAATGAGCAAAGGAAGTCAGTTCGTGACATTGTTAAGCCATCAAGGGAAGAACGTGAAATTCCCCACAGTCACACGAATCATTGGCGCACCTGAAGGGGCAGAGGCTCTGTGTCCTGGAGCTCACTTAGGAGGGAGTGTGCTCTTCACAGCAGGTGCTCCGAGCTTGTCCTTTGTTACAGCTGTACAGCAGTGGTGTGGCGTGGGCTCTAGTCCCTGCTCTAAGCTACAGTGAGCTGAGGGGAGTCAGACAGAGCCCTACTTGCAGAGTGCCTGACCCCCTGAGTGGTGGCTGCCTGTTCTGGTTTGGACAGTGTCTGTCACTAGGCTCAGTGTTGGATGGCTGCTGGCTTTTCACAGTCTGTTTTCCATGCGCTGTGACTTTTCCATCTTCTTGCCTTGTATCCACTGAGGGTGTGGGTTATTATCACCTCCTCTTCTGGCATTTTGCTGGTTGAGCGCACAGCCCTTGCGAGTGCTGGCACCCGCAATGCTCCAGCTGCAGCTGTGGTCCTTAGCACACTCCCAACTGCCCATTCTCCTCCGGAACAGACTTCCCGTCTGTTTATTTGGGGGCTTTCAAGGTGCCGTTTCGTAGCTTCCTAGAGGGACCCTAGTATGACAGGCTTGTTTGGCTTTAGCAGTAGGCTTTTCCTGAAGCCCCCACGTGGACTGGAGCTGTTCCTGTTTAGCTCTCCACAGTAACTTGTTTCTGACTCCAGTGCAATTGAATGGTGAGGCCTGTGTTGGCAGCTGGGAGTACTGCTGTCTGACTTCCCTTCTCGCGGGCCTGGGCTGGGCTCCGAAGAATTCTCCCACAGGCCTCCCAGCTGCTGCTTAATATTTGCCAAGCAGCACTAGTCTAGGCAAAAGCCTCTGCCACCGCCCCCACACCAGATAAGGGATAATCGATAATCCACAAAGCAGATCTTCCTTATGAAGTTTATCTGGTTAACATGAAAAGAACCATAGAGAGCTGGATATGGTGGTGTGCATACCTGTAAGCTGGCTCTGGGCTACATAGGGAGGCCCTGTCCCAAAGCAGCGAAGAGGGTGTGAAGAAGGCTAAGCTGTTCTTGTTTTTATAACGGGTGAATCTCTGAAGTACAGGTATTGGCCAGTGGAAGGACAGTGGATTTAGATCTCAGATATTTCCTTGTTTTTCCTTTTTTTTCTGGAAAGGGATCCACTTTTCAACACGAAATACTAGTAAGTGGGGAAGGAGGAAGCCTTGTTACAGAGTGCAGCGCTGTTACAGGAAACAGCTTACAATGGTCTTTGGGTGGGACAGCTGTTTCCCTCGGCACCTTCCAGTGGCTTTAAGAGTAGTTCAGTGGTAGGGTGTGCGCCTAGAAAGCCCAGTGAGTGAGTAAATAAAATGACTGAGGAGGTCCAGGGGTTTCCTCTCCGTCGGCCCTGCTGTGCAGTCTTCTCCCTAACTGCTAAGTGAGGCGTGCTCCTTTGTGGGAGCCTAGCAAATAGGGAGAAGTGTGAAGACAAGAGCAGACTACCTGCAGCTCCTCATCCCAGCGCACTGTAGCTGTAAGCAGAGTGCTTGTAATTTAATGGACACAAATCCAACCACTCTTTAACATCTGGGTTTTTAAATTAGGAGTGTTTTCCTAACTTAAAGACCTATGTATTCTGTTACTGGTTAACTATATATATATATATGGTGTACTATATATGCCCTTCTCCCCCTTTTTGTTTTTTTGTTTTTTTGTTTTTTGTTTTTTTTTTTTTTGTTTTTGTACAGCAAGGTAGGTTCACAGTGCTCGTAGTGGTTTGCTAAGCTCCCTTTGCACCCCAGGGTCTTTTCACTTGGGAAACATTCCACCACCCTGGGATGGCTCTGAGCACCTGTAGCCTCAGGCTACCCCTGTCCCCTTTGTCCTGCTCCTGTCCTAAGGATTCTGTTCTCAGACATCTTTGCTAGGGTGTGTAGCACCAGCCTCGCTGTCAGGGTGCTGTCCTCTCCCCTATCCTCCCCAGCCTGTCTTCAGCCAGTGACTGGAGTGAGCCCTTCTCATCCTCCAGTTTAAATTAGATTCCTCTGTTCCCTCATTTGCCTGCAGTTCCTTCCTAGTGTCTGTCCGAGAGCGCTGGAGGCCTCCCTTGTAGCCCAGGAAGAACAGCTTTGTTCTAGCCACCTCTTCCTGGAACTCGGAGCTAAGCAAGCACAGAAATGCCTACAGCAAGCCAGGAACTTACATTTCAGCATGAACATTTTCATGTCATTTAATACCATTTTAAAACATTGCTTTTAAGGCCTGCATTGTAGTCCTTTATTTTATCATAAAAAGCTGGACTGAGTCGGATGGTGGTGATGCACACCTTTAATCCTAGCATTCGGAAGACAGAGGTAGGCAGATCTCTGAGTTTGTGACCAGCCTGCTCTACAGAGCGAGTTCCAGGACAGCCACCACTATGCAGAGAAACTCTATCTCAAAACAAACAAAAGGCACTGATTTCCTTGGTGTAAATTTTATAGAAGTAGAATTATGTGTGTAATAGCATTTTTATAGTTTTACCTATGAGTTAGTAGATTGGGCTTAGGCATCCATCCTTGCTCACCTTGACCAAGAAAGCACTGGGGTAGTTGTTCCTCATGTTTGATCCTGGTAGTGCATGACTGCAGGCAACAGAGTGGGAACTATCTTGGCTTTAAATTGCTGGCAGTTGTTACATTGTTAGGAGTTCCCTCTGAGTGTCCAGGCTGACCTGCTAGCATTCAGACCACACTTAAGGGTGATTTCCTCTAACTCTCAAGTCTTTGCTGACTTTGGAACCCCACTAAATTTTAAATTTGCCAGAGAGCTGGCAGCGGTCAGGCAGATGGGGGAGGCAAGCTGCAGGCACCCTGGAGCCATGCTTCCCCTCCCCACTGCAGCTGCTCCTGTGCAGGGCGTTGGTCCTCATAGCCTTTAGTGAGCTGGGCGCCTAACCTCTGTCTGCCTTCACAGCCTCTGGCCTGATCCCAGCCCTCGGTACAGGGCAAGCATCTTCTGTGTGTGCCCTAATGGGAAGATTGCTGGCAATTACAAATAGATCTTACTTAAATCCTGTTTTCTCACCCTGCAGTTCTCTGGCACAATTATGTGTTGTTAATGGTATTTTATTCTTGGGGGGCCTACCACCCAGTTCCCAAATAAATCACACATGGAGGCTTATTCTTAGTTATGAATACCCAGCCTTAGCTTGTTTCTTGCCAGCTTTTCTTAAATTTTCCCAACTACCTTTTGCCTATGTGCTTTTTCCTTTTCTTACTTGTATATATCTTACTTTCACTCTTTCTCCGTGGCTGGCTGGGTGGCTGGCCCCTGACGTCCCCTCTTCACCTTGCTCCCAGATTTTTCCTCTTTACACTCTCTACCTGCCAGCCCTGCCTATCCTTGCTCCTGCCTCATGTCTATTAAACCATTGGGTGTTTTAGACAGGCACAGTAACACAGCTTCACAGAGTTAAACAAGTGCAGCGTAAACAAAAGTCACACACCTTAGAATAATATTTCCCAACAGCTGTGTAGTTGTCAGCTGGGCTCCCAGCTGTAATACAAATGTATCTCAGGTTAAGAATCATAGCAACCTGACAGGAGAGGTCTTAGGGGTGAGGTTCTGAGTTCAGCCTTGGGTTTGCACAACTGTTGGGAACTTTTAAAGACAGTTTGTGTCGCCAACAAAGCATTTGTGGATATAGTGTACTATGAGAGATATAGAGAGATGATGCAGAGAAGAGCACTGGCTGCTTTTCCAGATGACTGGATTTGATTCCCAGCACCCACATTGTCAGGTCACAACTCGGTGTAACTCTAGTTCTAGGGGATCTGACTCCCTCTCCTGGCCTTCTCAGGCACTGCATGCACTTAGTGCTCAGATGTCCATGCATCTTACATCTTTGCTAGGGTGTGTAACACCAGCCTCACTGTCAGGTGAGGTACTCAGTGATGCCCAGGTGTCAGACAGACAACTGTAAAGCACCTCCCAAGTGTGCTGGCCATGTCAAGGCTGGCAATACACCCCCGCCCTGGGGCTCACTGCCTGGAGATAGATAAGGGCAGCTGCAGTGGGCAGGAGGAATGTGGCCGACATGGGGACGCGTGTGTCTTGTCCATCCTTCACCAGTGGCATTTTTTCATCCAGTATCATGCCCAGGAGTAGGTGGAGCTACGGGAGCTTCCACTCCACTTGCTGTTTCTCCTAGCGCTCCTCCCAGGCCAGGACCTGGGAGCCAAAGAGCCTTGGCAACAGGCCTGTCAACCAGCACAAGGCCACTAGCAAAACTGTGTGCTGTCCCTCAGGAAGAAAGAAAAGTGGCTTTTGTTAGGAGTCTGTGGTGCAGCCGCAGCTGGCAGTTTCACCAGAGAATCTTGTATAGATTATTGAGGCAAATACTCGTGCATCATGAGCTATCTGTGGAATAGGAAGATGCCTGCCTTCTTGGTGGCTGGCACGTGGCTAGAACATGTTAGGAGGTGGTGGCCACCCAATGCCATCTGCCATATTTTATTAAATAGCAGGTCGTTGTCCTTTGACCAGCTTTCAGGGTTCTGATCACCTTTTCCATGGAATCACATAGATAATATTTCCTCAAACTCAGAGACCTCTGGGTTGGATGGACATACATTTGACTGGCTGTGATATTAAAAAAATTATTAGTCATGTGTTAGGCATAAAAGTTGTTTTGTACAAGAATAAATAATTAACAGCAAATTTTGCCCCAACCAGCAAGTCAGCATTCAGTGTAAATTTGACATAATTTCATTTGGTTTATAAAAGCTTTTATCCAGCAAAAGAGCCTTGACTGGTGACATTTGACATCTAGGAGTCCCAAGAATGTGGCAGAATAGAACAGATTGAACCTGGTCTGCTCTCACTCTCGGAGTGTCTTAGAGATGGCTTCAAGGAAGGCTGTATAGCTCCGTCACCTTCTGGCTTTGACTCTAGCCTTCGTTTAGCCTTGCTGTTGCTTCCTGGTTTTCTGTTTTACTTTGGAAATGTTCCGGCAAGCAGAGGCAGTCTCCCCCGTGACTGGAATGAGCCAGTGAGTCTTGGTGGGATGGTTTCTGGTTGGCCATATTCACAGCTCTGCCTTGGGGTGTCCCAGGAGAGAGAGAAGAGAATCAGAAGCAGAGGCCCGCTTCTCTTGGAGATGCCATTGATGGTTTCAGGGTCTTCCCCAGAGAGGAGGCTCTGCTACCCTGGCTTCTCTCTCTAGTGCTTCTCCCTTCCTGCAAGTCCGTTTTGCCCCCTCATCCACTCGCTGATCCAGGAGAGTCCTGGGCATTCTTCCTGGTGTCTGGACAGTGTTTGTGGCACCAGTCATTGTGTTAGCGGGGCTTTCCACAGCGCACTGCTTGTGTCGAAGCGCCTTTCCAGCGTGCGTTTTCACTGCCCATCTGCTGAACGTGGAGGTTCCCTCGTGCCGTTGCCTTGACACAGTGACTCTTCCAGCAAGCTTCCAGGTGTGGCCTCCTGCATCTTGTTTGGTACCCGCACCTGTGGCCTCCAGCTCCTCGTTTGGTGCCCGCGTCCCTTACTCCTTCCATCTGATTGCACTTACCTATTACTGGCTCAAGTGTCCTTCTTCCCTGTCCCCACGCTCTGTGATCTTCTCCTTTCTGGCTTTCCTCATTGTTATTCTAGCTGGAGTGCAAGCCACTACTCGAGCCACTTAGTCACACGGAGCCACATAGTCACACCCCCACTGTCCCGAGCCACATAGTCACACCCCCACTGTCCCGAGCCACATAGTCACACCCCCACTGTCCCGAGCCACATAGTCACACCCCCACTGTCCCGTGGTGCCTGCGACCATTTAGTTCATTCAGTGCAGGCTGGCCTCTCGGTTTTCTGGATTCCTGTTTGTGTGGGTGCTGTGCTTGGAATCTGGGTAGATTCCCTCTACTAGGGATTAGAAGGGATTACCGCCTCCATCCAGTTTGTCCACAGTTGAGCTGTGGCACTGTGCAGCTGAGTTCAAGAGGTGGAGGGAGCTGCCCCCTCCACCTAACTACAGTGTAACATTCCCCCTCCACCTGACTACAGTGTAACATTCCCCCTCCACCTAACTACAGTGTAACATTCCCCCTCCACCTAACTACAGTGTAACATTCCCCTCCACCTAACTACAGTGTAACATTCTCACATAGGAAACTGAGCCATCAGCTCATCACCCAGAGGCATTGTTGTTACTTGGTTGTGTGAATTTGTAACTTCTTGTTTTACAGATTTTCAGACAGTCAAACAGCACATGAAGCTGGCATATCCTCTGCTGCTTGTTTCATCTGTCTCTAGATATAAACAAAACTTCAGCTGGGGTGTGGTAGCTGGGTAGTTTACAAGCAAATACTGTCATGATGTCCGTTGTGAACACTTCAGTACACTGCTCTCAGAGTGACAGGCACAGGCCGTGGGCTGGAGCGGCCCCTGGGTAAAGTGCTGGAGTGCAAGGTGGAGTCCTGAGTGCAGGGCCAGCCTGGGCCACGGGCGAGGCCCCGACTCCAGCCACCACTTTCCTCACACGGGAAAACCTTCACTTTTGTTCAGCCAAGATGGGCACAGTGGAACATATCTGTAATCCCAGCCCTTTGAAGTCTGAGGTCACCCTGGATTGTACAGTGACAATCCTATCTCCAAAAACAAAAACTTGAGAGGCAGAAGCAAGTGAATCTCTGTGAATTCAAGACTAGTGCTTTAAAAAAAAAAAAACTTCAACTAAAAATACAAAATAAGTAGTTTTGGGCTGGAGAGATGGCTGTCCTTAAAGGCTAGACTCACAACAGAAAAAATGCAAAATAATTTCCTTTGCATGGTTCATGTTTTAAGATCTTACATCTGTCACAATAGTAGATAGTCACTTGAGGTCCACTCTATAGCAGGCATGGGCTTTGATCTAGGATGTTTGACGAGGAGCTGTGAGATGGCTCAGTAGGGAACAGCGCTTGTGGCCAAACCTAGTGACCTCAGTTTGATCCCCAGGACCACATGGTAGGAGAAAACTGGCTTCTACAAGTTGTCCTCTGACCTCCACTTGTACTCTTGTGCACACACACACACACACACACACACACAGAGACTCACAAAAAGCTCACATAGGGACTAAGGAACCTCCTTCCCTTGACAGCATAAAAGAGATGGCTGGCCTAGGATTCAGGCTCAGGTCTTTCAATTCCCTCATTTAAACCCTGTGCCAATTGCAGAATGAAGGGACTCAGAGCGTCCGTGTACGGTGGTTTCTTTTTGGCCCTCTGGGTAAAGAATATCAGAATCCAGTGGACATGGTCTCCTGAGCCACACTGTCACAGCCCAGGTGGCCTCAGCTGAACTATTTCACCTTCTCCCCTCCTCTCAGCACTTACTCTGCCTTGGGCACAGCTGCCCTCAGTGTCAGAGCCTCCTCTCATCCCCGCAGCTGGACCAGAGTAAATTCTGTGGTGTTGCACACTGACCTCAGCACCCACACATGACAGTTGCTATGGCTACAGCTCTCAGCTCCAGAGCAGAAAGGCGGTTGTTTTGTTTTTAGTAAATGCTTACATTCTAGTTGAATTCTGGGTATTTTTACACTTGCCTCTCAGAGAATGCCTGGGTTTTAGAGGCCTCTTTGGTCTCTCTACCAATTTACATATCTGTTAACTCCCCCACCCACCCAAAGCCTCTTTCCAAGGCAAAACAAAGTGTACATCTTCTGTGTAACTGGAGCCAAGGAGAGCAGTCCACACGGCCGACACTGAGGTGGCTTAGCTGCCTTCAGTTCAAGCGCTAGACAGAGAAGCTTGCCACTTCACTGAAGGGGCACTTCCCAACGCCTCCTTTTTAAACTTTATTTTTATTTTATATGTATGGTGTTTTGCCTGCATATGTGTGCAGTGCTATGGAGGCCAGAAGAGGGCATCAGATCTGGAACTCAAGTTTAGATGGCTGTGAGCCACCATGTGGGCGCTCCAAATCGAATCCAGGTCCAGGTCCTCCAGAGCTGCCAGTGCCCTTAACCACTGAGCCATCTCGTTTTGATACAAAGTATATTAGGTAGCCCAAACTGGCCTTGAACTCACAGAGATCCGCCTGCCTCAGCCTCTCAAGTGCTGGGATTAAATGCATACACCAGAAATGAGTTGTCCTAAGGGAAGTTGTCAGTGACTGGTGGCCCTCACGCCTGTTTTTTAAGCTATGCGGTAAATCTTGAGCTGGTCAGTTCGTGAGTACAACCATTACAAGGTCTCTTCCAGGGCTCAGCTCCAGGATCCGTGGATACTAAAATCTGAGGTTGCTCAGGTCTCTTCTCCATGAACTGCAGTCCTCCTCAGACTCAGGCCATCTCTAAGTGGCTTAAAGTCCAGTGTGAATGTAAATGCTTTAGGAATTAGTGGCTTATAGCCCGGGATTGCACCCAGGATCTTGTCATTAGGCTGGTGTTCAGTCACTGAGCTGCGTCAGCAGCACTGAGCAGCTGTTACATTCTGTTAGTAAATAACAAAGAAACTCCAGGCAGTCTCTTCAGTTAGCATATTCATTGTACAAAGAGCAGGTTCCATGATGACATTTTTGTATGTGTATATCCTGTACTTTGAACACTCCCTCCATTATCCTGTCTGTCTTCCTCCTGATGCCCCAAATTCTCCTACTTACATGTCTTAGATTCGTAGTTTTAAATTTTCACTATATAATCTGTATATGTGTGTTTGTGTGGGTGTATGTATCTGCACAGTGTGTATGTGCACATGTGTAGTATTTATGATTGTACACAATATGGGCGCGTGTGTGTACAGAGGTCATAGTCCTCATTTTCCCTTGGGACACATAATCCAGATGCACGCAGGTGTCTGGGGCTTCTGTCTCTCCCTCCCATCTCCCAGGTAGCAGTCCTGTGGTCATAGATGCTCGTGCTGCTCCGGCTTTGCAAGGCTCCAGGAACTCAAACTCTGTCTTCACACGTGTACCCCAGGCATGGGGCCATCTTCACAACCCTTTGTGTTCATATAGTATTAAGGCTAGGTTCTGCAAGTGGGAGAAAACAGCATCTTTCTGAACTTGGCTAATTTTGCCTCATGGGATGATCTCTGATTGCATCCACTTTTGTTTTTTTAAACAAATACGACTTTGTTCTTCTGTATGGCCTAGGAAAACTCGTCTGTGTTTACCTTTGTCTTTATTGATGGGCAGTCAGACTGGTTCCGCAGTTTGACTATTGTGAATAGTGCCTCAGTGAGCACAGAGCTGCTTGTTGTCTGTGACCTCGGTTCCTGGGGGAACCCAGGAATGTAGGGCTGAGTCACAGCACTTCTGTTTCTAGCTTTCCTGAGGAATTTCCACCCATGCGCCCATAGGAGCCGCATCAGGCTACATCACAGCAGCCCTGTTCTCCTCGACATCCCCACCAGTGCTGGCCATTTGTTTCCATCACGACACCCGTTCTGTGTGGGGTGGAGGGGCTGGAGTCGCCTCTGCAGTGTTTGGTGACTGCGATGGAGAACCTTCTTTATACTTCAGAGAACTTCCAGTCCACTTCCTCCTTCCTTGATTGATTTGGTTTTCCAGGTGTTTAGGGTTTTTTGTTTTGTTTTTTAAGGTTTTATTTATTTATTTATTTATTTATTTATTTATTTATTTATTTATTGTGGATGCAACATTCTGCCTCCGTGTATTCCTGCATGCCAGAAGAGCGCGCCAGATCTCATTACAGATGGTTGTGAGTCACCATGTGGTTGCTGGGAATTGAACTCAGGACCTCTGGAAAAACAGTCAATGCTCTTAACCTCTGAGCCATCTCTCCAGCCCGTTTTGTTTTGTTTTTTATTTCTTTATAGGTTTTGGAAATTAAGTTCTTGTCAAATGTATAGCTAACTATTTTTCCCCTCCTCCCCGCCCTGTAAGCTGTCTCTACTCTCATACTTCCTTTGCTATGCAGGAACCTTTTAATTCCACAAAATCTCACTCATCAAGTCTTTCAATTATCCTGGCCTATCGGAGTCTTTTTCAGAAAATCCTTGCCTGTGTCTATATCTTAAACTGTTTTATCCTCACACTTCTGAACTCTTCCATTAAGGTCTTTGATCTCATTTTTTTTTGTTTGTTTTTTTTTTGTTTTGTTTTGTTTTGTTTTGTTTTGTTTTTTCGAGACAGGGTTTCTCTGCAGCTTTAGAGCCTGTCCTGGAGCTAGCCCTTGTAGACCAGGCTGGTCTCGAACTCACAGAGATCCGCCTGCCTCTGCCTCCCGAGTGCTGGGATTAAAGGCATGCGCCACCACCGCTCGGCTTTTTTTTTTTTTTTCCTTTTTTAAACAGAGCAGAGGGTAGGTCTAGTTTCATTCTTCTGCGTATGGATATTCAGTTTTCCAGCTGTCTTTTCTCCAGTATGTTTGGGATACTGTGCGTGCGTGTGTGTGTGTGTGTGTGTGTGTGTCGTTTTCAAGACAGGTTTTCTATTATAGACCAGGCTGACCTTGAACTCACTGATATTTACCTGCCTCTGCCTCCCCAGTGGACCACCACACCTGGCTCGATTATTATTTAGTTATTTGAGACCGGGCCTCACTATGTAGTGTCCACATTTTTAGCATCCACTATGTAGACCAGGCTAGCCTCTAACTCACAGAGATCTGCTTGCCTCTGCCTCTTGAATGCTGGGATTAAGGGTGTGTGCCAGTACCACAAGTTTTTGGACCCTCTTGATGAAGGCTGGTGAGTCCATAGGTCCCAAATTCTGATATAAGAATATATGGGATACGGACAACTGAGAGCACTGTCTGCTTTTAACCTAGACGCCACAGTCGTGTAGTACTAGCTGCTTTCACGACTCTGGTTCCCATGACGGAACCTGAGGAACCCTCTTGGAGCTTATGGTCCGGCTTCATCCACCAGGCAGCGTGTGCTGTCTGCACCTTTTTCTAAAACCAGCTTAATTTTCTTAAAGATCTTAGAATAGTGTAGGCTGTTGGAGGTGGAGATAGTGTTACTGTTACTTGTATATTTCTGAGGAAGGAACTTTAGTTTGGTTGCATGTATGAATGTAACCGCTCAGCAAGCAAACAGTCTTCCTTTTTTTCCTTTTCTCTTTCTTTTCAGCATATTGTTCTTCCTTTCCTTGGCACTATGATGATGTGGGATTCCCCCCCGTATGCTGTGAATATGTTTTATTACCATTAGTTAATGAATAAAGCTGTTTTGGCTAATGGCTTAGCAGAGCAAAGCCAGGCAGGAAATCCGAACAGAAATATTGAAAGAGAGTAGGCGGAGTCAGAAAGATGCCATGTAGCTGCCCAGAGAGAAAGATGGTACTGCCAGTACCTTACTGGTAGGCCACAGCCTCGTGGCAATACACAGATTAACAGAAATGGGTTAATTCAAGATGTAAGAGCTAGGAATACACTAACATCATTGGCCAAACAGTGTTGTAATTAATATAGTTTCTGTGTGATTATTTGGGTCTGAGCAGTTGGGAAATGCACAAGCAGCTCAGTTTACACTGTGATGCCTGTTTTCATTGCTCGGGTGGACTTTCAGACTACAGGAGGCCATGCTGGCTGTGGAATCATAGTTTTCCTGCAAAGTGAATTTGACAGTGTTTGCCAGGCAGACAGTCCTAGCCATTCTGCAGAACCCATGGAGCACGGCATGCACCCCTCAACCTGCCCTGGCTGCACGCTGAGACCATTGCTGTGACTGCAGGACCCATGGAGCCTACCCTGTAATGTGAGTGTAGTAGCTTCATTAAAAATAGCAGTCTTGGGCTGGAGAGATGGTTCAGAGGTTAAGAGCACTGGTTGCTCTTCCAGAGGTCCTGAGTTCCATTCCCAGCAACTACATGGTGGCTCACAACCATCTGTAATGAGGTCTGGTGCCCTCCTCTGGCCTGCAGGCAGACATGTGGACAGAACCCTGTATACGTAATAAATAAATAAAATCTTAAAAAAAAATAGCAGTCTTGGAGCTGGGAATGGATCGGTCAGTAAAGTGCTTGCTAAGCCTGAGGACCTGGGCTCAGAGCTCAGGCACTTGTGTAAAAGACCAGGCATGGCAGTGTATACTGTAATCCCAGTACCGGAGAAGCAGAAATGGGATTAGCCAGCGCCAGGCCTGTGAAAATAAGGTGGACAGACAGCCAGTGTCACTCCCTGTCCCCACACACACACACACACACACACCTCACACACACACACACACTTCACACACACACACTCACACACACACACTCACACACACCTCACACACACACACCTCACACACACACACTCACACACCTCACACACACACACACTTCACACACACACACCTCACACACACACACACTTCACACACACACACTTCACACACACACACACACTCACACACACACTTCACACACACACTTCACACACACACTCACACACACACACACACACTACACACACACACACTCACACACACTCACACACACTCACACACACCTCACACACACACACACCTCAAAACAAATAAAGTAAAACTCCTCAATGCCCCGTTAGGAGAAGTTATACCTCAGTGGGATCCAATGCAGCAAAGTGACAGAAGGCAGATTTCACGAGCCTCAGCGCCCTTGAGAAAGGCCAGTAGGGGATGTAGGACTCAGATTCCGGCCGAGCCAGAGTTGACACTGGCCGACTGGGGCCTGTGGAGAGAGAGGAGCGGCTGCTTCTGAGACTGGGGGAGGCAGACAGCCTCCTGGCCCTGGCCTGCTCGACACGTCACCAGTGCATTTCTGTATTCATTGTCACGCAGCCACTGTGGGAGGGAACCACCACTGTCATGTTGACATTTTTTAATTCTACAAAAAGTAGAATCATTTTGTATGCACTGTGTGTTCTAGCTTTGTGTTGGAAAGTTCTTGAAGTACAGTATTGTGGCGTTCCTGTTTGGAATGCTTGTCTTCCTCTGTCTTTTGTCTTCCAGCTTATTATTATTATTATCTTTTTTTTTTTTTTTTTTTTACTGTTCGCTGAACCTGAGGCTTACTGGTTCAGGCAGTAAACACTTGGTATCTGACTCTCTCCACATCCTTACCCTGTGACCGCACCTGCCTTATGTGGGTGCTGAAAATCCGAACTCCGGGCCTCATTCTTGTGGAGCAGGCCATCTCCTCACCCCTGTACCCGGAAGGCTGCTTCTGTCTGAACTCGCTCTGCAGCAGGTCACCATCTGTGTCTCATTCTGTTGACACCACTGTGTATTTAGCAATAGCTGTAAATGGTTGCCACTCAGTTTTATCCCTTAACACATTAAAAAACAAAACCAAACCAGAGTAGTGTATTCTGTTGAAAAAAATTGCAGACTGTTGCTTATCAGAGATGTTTGGGATATTGACAATTTTTTATCCATTAAGCCAAACTCAAGAGTTCAAGTAGCTGTTTTGAATTGCATCTAAGACTGTAGGCAGAGTTGTTCTGTCCCAACTACCTGTTCCCGAACAACCAGCCGCCGCTTTCCAAATAATTGACTCGGAGACTTAACATGAATTAAAAATGCTGGGCTGGTAGCTCAGGCTCGTTGCTATCTAACTCTTACATTTAGATTAGTGCATATTTCTTATCTGTGCTTTGCCACCAGGCTCATGGCTTGTTGCCTCATTTTTTACATGTCCTGCTTCCTTGGCAGCTGCCCTGCCCTGGCTTCGTCCTTCTTTATCCCAGCATCCTCAGTTTGGTGGTCCTGCCTAACCTTATCCTGCCTTGCTATAGCCAATTGGCTTGTTCATTAACCCAATCTTAGCCACATTTATTCACACCCTAAGTCCTTATATCATTTGTGAGAAGAAAAAGGTCTTGTAGTGGGAAGCCGGAGCAGCTGCAGGAGCATTCTGTAGAACTCCTCGGAGGAGAGGATGGCAGAGGAGCGGGCCCAGTGGTAAAGTCCTCCGTGCTTCTGCGTTGGGGATCAGCATCTGCCTACCTCTTGGGGCTGACCTGCAGTGGTGAGCTGAGCGGAGCCACACTGTAGAGGCTGGCACCCTCCTCCTTCCCACTTGTAACTGAGCATTTCATGCTGGCCTGGAACGATGGCCACAAGCTCAGTTTCTGGCCCAAAGAACTTACAGGACAAGGAGCAACACTGTGGACAACAGGAGCTTGGAACCCACAGCCAAGGTTTTTACTGTCACTGCAGGGCCCAATTGATGGTGACTGACAGTGGGGTCACTCACAGGTGGACAAGGTGGTGACTGATGACGCCAGTGTTTATGAAAGCAATAAGAGTAATATAACATCTTCTCGTGTATGTTCAGATACTGTGTGTGTGCGCGCGTGTGCGTGTGTGTTCGTGTGCGCGTGCGTGTGTGTGTGTGTGTGTACGTACACAGACCTATGTAAGTAAGTAGAAGCCAGAGGACAACTTAGTCATTCCTCGGGTGCCATCCACTTTGTTGTTGTTGTTGAGATGGTCTTCTCACTGTCCTGAAACTTGCCAGTGGGTCCGGTTGGCCAGCCAGTGAGCCCAGGGATCAGTTGTCTATTCTCCCTGGGCAGAAATTACAAGTCTTTGTGTCCACACCTTGCTTTACTTGAAGGGGTACTAGGATTTAATTCAGGTCCTGCTGCTGGCAAGGCAGGAAGTATCTTCCCAGCCCTGCTTCAGAGATGTTTGTTTGTTTGTTTTGTGTTTATTGGTGTTTTGCCTGTATGTCTGTGCATCACATGTGTGCCTGCAGAGGTCAAAATAGGCATCGGATTCCCTGGAACTAAGTTACAGCTAATTGTGAGCTTCCCAATGGGTACTGGGAATTGAATCCAGGGCCTCTGCAGGAGCAGCCAGTGCTCGTCACCCTGAGCCGTCTTTCTTGCAGATTTACAGACAAGTACTTCTGCTGCATGTGTCCCAGGGCCGCGCTTGTCACGCCCTTCTTGTGTGTCTACTTCACAAAGCTGCCCCCCTCGTCTGGGCTGTTCAGCCAGCTTGTGCTCAGGCTTGTTCTTCCAAAGACAAACTGTGTCTGATTTGTACAGTAGGATTTTGTGATCTGCTTTCTTCATTGTATGGTTGCAATTTAGCCTTGTTGATGGGTGATGCCAACTCAGTTTAGCTGGTGGACGGTGTGTGGGGACACCTGCACCACTGCCCTTTTCGTTGTCGTGTAGGTGGACATTTAGATAACCTAGTTTTCACTGCAGACAGAAGTCTCTGCTGATGTGGAATAGTCACTGTGAGGGTGGGTGTGTTACCTTGGGGCTGTGATTTTGAGTGTTTTTGACTTTGGCCTGTGTGTTTAGCCCAGTTTTCGTTTCTTCAGTGTGTCTGTGCAAGTCCCTAGCCTTGCCACTCTTGGGCATCCTGAATGTTCGCCAATGCACTGGGTGTGAGACATCGCTTGTGTTTTATGGAATGAAGCTCTGTGATTACTGACATTCAATTTCTTCGACTATTTGTGTTTGGGTTTTGTCTGCTAAGGTCCTGGGATTGGGGCCAGGGTCTTACTAAGACAGGCATTCTGTCATTAAACTCCAGCCCTTGTTTAGGTTTTAGGTTTTGAAAATTCAGACTTTGCCTGTCTTCGGAAATGGCTACTCATACCAAGAGTCGGTCTTTTGGTTTTGAAAGATATATAGCCACAATTTAGAGTAAGGAGGAGTAAGGACCATGCTCGTTTCCTGGTACTAAGCAT
This sequence comes from Arvicola amphibius, assembly GCF_903992535.2. NCBI lineage: Eukaryota > Metazoa > Chordata > Mammalia > Rodentia > Cricetidae > Arvicola > Arvicola amphibius. Next base: position 56,287,567 of record NC_052059.1, read on the forward strand.
GTCTTGGTCTTGAGTCATTCTGAGGGGTTCTGCCAACCAGTGAGACCCCACTGTCTGGAGCAGCTGGAGCTAAGCAAAGAGGTTGGTTGGGACTGGCAGGACCCTCCTGGAGCCCCCACAGGAGTCTCGGGGTGGAGACTGGCCGTGGCAGCTGGATACGGTGGTAAGACTGCGGTCCTGTCAGTGCGGTTGCCCACCTCTGTCCTCTTGGGTAGTATTGCAAAGAGAGGTGGCTTGTTTATCCCGGCCGCCCTGCTAGCTTACACCTGAAATAACTATACAGAAACTGTATTAATTAAAACACTGCTTGGCCATTAGCTCTAACTTCTTATTGGCTAACTCTTACATATTAGTTTAACCGATTTCCATTAATCCATTAATCGCAAGTGACAGTGGCTTACCGGAGTTTCTAACCCTCATCCATCTCTGGCGGAGGATCCATGGCTTCTCTCACTCTGCCCTTCTTCCCAGCATTCAGTTCATTCAGTTCTGTCTTCTCCGCCTACCTAAGTTCCACCCTATCAGGCCCAATGCAGTTTCTTTATTCATTAATCAATGAAAGCAACACATGAACAGAAGAACCTTCTACACTAGGGTAGCTCTCCACAGAGCAGTTGGGTTGTCTGTTTTAACTGAGGGTGCAGAAACATAGCTCTCACTTCAAAGGGAGTAGGACACATTTATTCTGGAGCCAGAATCAGTGACGATGGCCCTGGAACAGAAATTTAGGTTACCCTAAATACATGTTCCAACTTGGTAATGGTGTCATGAAGTTTTATAGTAACAGAATAAAGACAGGCATAAGCCAAGGCACCTTCGAAGTTGCTTGGTGGAAACATCAGGTAGACGGGGCATTAAGATCTCAGCCATTGGCTTCATGCCATCTGATGACGTCTGAGCCTTTGGGTGGTGAAGTTAGGGGTCTGTTTGCACATCCAAAGGGATTTACCCCATGGCTCAAGGATGGTTGGTCACTCACAGGTGGACAAGGAATGGCAGCTAAGGGAAGTTAACATAGTGTGTCATATGGCAGAGGAGGGGACAGGTAAGGAATGGCAGCTAAGGGAAGTTAACATAGTGTGTCATATGGCAGAGGAGGGGACAGGTAAGGAATGGCAGCTAAGGGAAGTTAACATAGTGTGTCATATGGCAGAGGAGGGGACAGGTAAGGAATGGCAGCTAAGGGAAGTTAACATAGCGTGTCATATGGCAGAGGAGGGGACAGGTAAAAGGGGCCCTGAGCTCCCGCAGCGGCAGAGCCTTACTTGCTTGTCTGTGCACCATGGGCAGGGTGTGCTGATGGCACTTTTGCCTTTATTTCCTGAATGTACAAATAATGCAGGACTCTCAGAAAAGTCTCTTCAGATGTCACCGCATAGGATCCCTGTCCCTGCACATATGTCCTTCCTCCAGCCCTGAAAGCCTTCAGTGTGCATCAGATGAAGACCTAGAGGCACTAATTCAAATACTGGTGGCAGTTGCCATGGAGAAAGCTGCAGCCAGAACTACACATGGCTGATCCTCTCCATTGTTTTATAGGAAGGCACTTTGTATCTTGGTTCCCACACATGCATCACATAAATTTAAGGCCCCCTTAATTAATTTTTCTATTTTATGTTTATATGCTGCGTTCAGGCACACGTCGCAGTGTACATGTGGCTGTCAGGACAACTCTTGGGAGCTGGTCTGCCCTGGTGCACATGGGATCTGGGAACTGAACTCTGGTCTTCAGGTCTGTGCCCTAGCTGAGCCATCTCACTGGACCAGGCCTGTTATTTAAAGGCCACTTATCCATCTCTCTGACCGTACACGAGGTCTCTCTCTGGCCTGGCATGCTTGTTCCCTGCCCAGAACGTCTAAGAAGACCTTCAGCGTCAGGTCACTGTTTAATGGGTGTGCCTGGAGGCATCCCTGGCAGCAGTGGAGTAGAGAAGAAACCGTGTCCTTCCACTGCCCTTCTGCGGGTTTTACACAAAACTGTTGGGGTTGTTGCAGAGATTCTACGCCTTCACCTTCGATAAACGATGGGGAGGCCGAGATGGGAGAGTTACTGTGGCTCAGAGGTTCAAGATCAGCCTGGGCAGCACAGCTCCACAGGCTCAGTCTAACACAGATAACAAACTCGTTTTAAAATCATACTGTAGTGTTTTGGAAAATACGCAAGACCTTAACTAGGACCTACAGCTGAGCTCAGTGGTAGAATGCTTGCCTAGTTTGTGCAAGGCTATGGCTCCCATCCCGTCCATTGTCCTCTTCAGAACCCACTGTCAAGGTCAGTGTTTACCTCCCTGTGCTGTGTGTGGTCCTTTAACATCTTTTACGTGGTGGTGTGTAGACCTACCTCCTGACCCTGCCTGGCTTCATCCCCATCTAACACATTGGATACTCTGTCTCAGGTGCTGTCTGTCTAATTTGGTGTTAGGTTTTTTCTCTTGTAGTAGAAAGCATGGGTGTCTGCCTAACTGACTTGTGGTTTCTAGAACATTCTTAAGCACTCCTTTTCTATGGATCTGTCTTCCTTCTGCCTGGGTTGTACCTCTCCAGTGCTGGCTGCACAGGGATTCCTGGTGGTCTCTGTCCCTTAGTGATGGTCTGACCTGGCTCCATGTGGATTTCTTTCCTTTTTTGAGTTTCTTTCCACTGAAAGTAAGGTGCATGATCACCACTTCTTTAGATTCTGAATATTTGCTTTGGGATTTTGCGGGGTGGGGGTTGTTTCTGTGAGTCATACCAATTAGCTTATAGAGTACCGGGTGTCCTCCTTAGAAGTAGAGATGTCTTGTTTAGAAGGATCAGGAGGTCCGTTGGTCCTGCTGGGGAAGACTCTAGTGTATGTCGTCTCAGGTGAGTTGGTGTCACCTGAAGTTGTTAGAGCCAAGGACTTCCTGCCTGCAGCTGGTGGAGGGGCTGCTTTCCTACGCCTGGAGTAGCTGGCCGTGTTTATGGCCATGCCCATCCATGAGTGATTTCGTGAGTGCCTTTTCCAGCTTCTGTTGTTGCTGGTTTTGTTTTGTTTTGTTTTCTGAGACAGGGTTTGTCTGTGTAGCCAGTGTTGCCCTGGCTGTCCTAGAACTCACTCTGTAGACCAGACTGTCCTCAAACTCACAGAGAGAGATTCACCTGTCTCTGCCTCCTGAGTGCTGGGATTAAAGGCGTGCACTACCACTGCCTGGTCCTTCTGTTGGTTTTTATTTTTGAAAGATTGAAGTGCATTTTTTTCCACAAAGAGATTGGACATTAATAATGGAGTTTGGCATACCTTTAAGAAAAAAACTATAATGATGACTTTGAGGTAAATATTAACTCTGTTAAATACTTTAGAGCCCATAAATACACAGACTGTAAATACTTCAGCACTGTTTGCCAGTGGAATTATAGAAAACTAGAATGGGATACGTGGAAATGAAACTTAGTTTCTAACTCACTAATTGCATCAGCAGCCAGCACTGGATTATTATCTCATTCCATGGTGACAATCTGTTAGTAGTATAGATTTACGTTTAAGAAGATATTTTAATCTTGGGTTGTTTGTTTGCTTTGAGATGGAGTCTTGCTATGTATCTCTGGCTGTGCTGGAACTAGCTCTGTAGACCAGGCTGGCCTCGAACTCACAGAGACCCACCTCCCTCTGCCTCACAAGTGCTGGGTTTAAAAGTGTGCGCCGCCACTGCCTGGCAGATAAAAATATTTTAACCTGAAGAGCAAGTTTAAATTTATCCAGGTAAAATTTAGGAGATCAGATCATTTGAAATTTAAGATCAATAGGTGGGTATCTCCCTGTGATGTACAGAAGAGGCAGTAATTGTCAGTTTTTTAAGCCATCCTGTGGCTTAAAAGCAGCAGTGCAGTGACTGGTCCTTGCTTATAACCCTAGGTTGGCTTGGCCCCGCTGGGCACTTCTGCTCTCTTCTATGTAGCCCGGTCCCAACTGCCCAGCTGGGGCTGGACGTGCACAATAGCTTCACTCATGGGTCAGAGCTGCAGCAGGCTGGCTGGGTCAGCTGGGTGTCTAGCAATATGGTCCCAAGGAGAGGAAGCGGAAACGGCCAGGCTTCACAAGGGTGAAGCCCAGAACTGGCATAGAACTGCTTCATACCAGTCTATTGTTTGGGGCAAATAGAAGAGCCTCAGCTTGTGTAGAGGAGCGGGGGCGGGGAGGACTTGCTGGCGCTCATGTTTGGTTGCTTACATAGCCAGGGACACAAGAACAGAAATGTGGGCTCACAGCCCTCAAGTATGTATGCAGCTGTGTAAAAGCTCGTGGGGGTATGGATAGATGACATCGACTAAAACCCTACACCCCACGTTGTTGTGTTTTTGTGGTCCAGAGTTGTGTTTTGTTTTGTCAGACATCTCTCAATCCTGGAGTTTATAGAGTTGAAAGAATCTTTGTAGCTACCTGTCTCACACTCTCCGGATTCAGTTTAATCTGGAGAATTTTTGTGATCTGCCCATCCATAATTAGGAAATAAAATAGCATAGGCAGTTTTTATCACAGTGAGACTTGAAGTAAATAAATGTTCTTTTTTTAAAATTATTTATTTATTATGCATACAATATTCTGTCTGTGTGTATCCCTGAAGGCCAGAAGAGGACACCAGACCTCATTACAAATGGTTGTGAGCCACCATGTGGTTGCTGGGAATTGAACTCAAGACCTTTGGAAGAGCAGGCAATGCTCTTAACCACTGAGCCATCTCTCAGCCCAAATGTTCTTGTCTTTAACCAAAAAAGAAGCCATTAATTCAAAATGAAAACAAATTAAGCCACATTTATTCCTTGTGCTCTAATTGAGCTTTGTTCACGAGCCTGCTTGGTTGTTACCAGGAGATAGTGAGTGTTCCCACCTTGCACACCTTGGTGTTCTGCAAGTGTCTGTTGACAGAATTGTGATTGGGGGGCTTCTCCACGCCTGTGCTGTGTGTACTCCAAGAGTACACTAACCAGCCTTCTCCGTTTCTAGAAACTGAGGCTCGTTCTACCTAATAGACTTTGACAGACATCATAATGGAGATAGGCTTTTTAACTGGCTCATTTAAATTAGCCTAAAAGTAAATTTTGAGAAAATATCAATTTTTAAATTAATTACACTTATCTGGTGTATTGTTTGGCAGAGATGTACATGTGCAGAAACAGCCTGCAGAAGCTCAGTTTCTCCTCCTAACTCAGGGCATCAGACTCGATGGCCTATTCCTTCTCCTCCTGAGACAGCTCACTAGCATGATAATTTTTATTCATTTTTTTTTTTACAGATTTATTTTATGTGCATGTATGTTTTGCCTGCATGTATGTCTGTATACCACATGGGTATCAAAGAGGGCGTGGGTCCCCTGGAACTGGAGTTACTAATGGTTGTGAGCCATCATGTGGGCGCTGGGTCCTCTGCAAGAGCAACAAGTGCTCTTAAGCACTGAGCCATTTCTCTAGCTCCAATTTTTTTATTCTTATTTTTTATATATTTATTTATTTATTTATTTATTTTTGCTTGCCAGTGGTTTCATGATTTCTACAGCTTCAGAACCATAGCTGTGAATCTATAGCAGTCTTTTTTTTTTTCTTGAGTAATTACTCATCTTATTTTGGTGCTGATGGGATGGAAGACGGTGTCTTACTAGTGTTCTTTATCACTGGCAAGGCTGACCATTTTTCTTGCTGGTTTAGATTGAGAACAAATTTCTTCCTCATTCCCCACATATAAGATACCTTTGAAAATATATTTTCCTCGGCCGTGGTTAGCATACAGCCCCAGGGCTAAAGAGAATGGTACACAGCTTCCCCAGCAGACTTGCAAGCTGCTGTCTGCACCAACGCGCTACATGTGCTGTGCCGCACCGCACACGTGTGAAGCCGTAGCTCCCTTTCGTGTCCACCCATTGAAACTGCACAGACTGCTTCCATTTTCTTTCCTGTTTCTGGCTTTGCTTGAGCATGTTCTCAGGGCCCATGCTAAGCCTCCAGGCTCTCTCCAGAAAGTACAAAGGCAGTGGAAATAGTCTCACATAGTCCCCCCTGGGCCATGTTTCTGGTTAGGGCTGACAACTGTCAGTGGGATACTCTGAAACACTGTGTTTTACTGTGCTTCCAGAAGGTTCCTGGAAGCCACTTAGAGAAAGGCAGAGTCAGCCTGAGAAGGACAGTGGGTGGAGCCGGAGGCCTCAACCACTGCTTAAGCCTCTCTGGCATCCTCCATTCCACCCAGCCTGGGCAGCCACTCGCTTCTACCCTTGCACTCTCTGTTCTCCAAGAAATGGAGTCCTTCAGACTTTGAACTAAAACTCACCACGGTCTGCGAACCCAGCCACTCTCTCCCAACCGTGGGCGAAAATCACAAGTTCTGTGAGAGGCTCAGAAACAGGCAGTTGCAGGCCGATGCAAGCACTGGAAGACTAGCAAGGCCGGAGCACTCTGTTTCCAGTCCCAGCCAAACCTCATTGTTGGAGTGTTAAAGCATGGGATACGGCTTTGCTAAGGTTTGAAAAATGCTTCCTCACCAGGAAGGGGTGGGAGAGGATCTGCATAGGAAATTCTTTCCTTCATACATAATAAATTGTCACTGAATTTAAATAACTCGCAGTCACAAGGGATGCTAGTAAAACCATTCAGCTGTATAGCAGCTGGAAGTCCAGCCTCTGCCTGCCTGGGAGCTGGGTGAACCTGTAAGAACAGATTCGCACCCCCAGCAGCCCCCAGGCCACAGAGAGTGAAATCACTGGTTTCCAGTATGATGGGGGCCTCCCAGCTGGCTGGTTCTTGTCACGTGGGTAGCCAGGCAGACAAGGCAGTGAGGACAGTGAGTGACAATGCAGCTGCCGCAGAAAAGAAGCTGGGCAGGTCCCCTCACATGAGAGGCCAGCCTTGAGCGACTCTGGCAGGCCATCAAGAGGGCAGCTGAGCCTGGTGCCTAGGAACAGAGTACAGCGGCCAGGGACTTGACCCGACTGGGCTGCGGGGCAAGGGAATGAAGAAATGACAGCCAGACAGACACAGAAAAACAGAAAAGCTGGCGTGGGGGTCTGGACTCTCAGATGGAGATAACCGTAGTGTGTCTATTAAATGGTTGAATGGAGGCAGAATTGCTGCATACAGCTGAACAGATGTGGTTATACGGCTAGATAAACAAGGAGGCGGGGACCAAGGAAGCGGGTTTAGCTGATCTCAGTGTGCAGTCTCTGTAGGGAGCAGGGTCCAGTTACTAATCATGGTGGTGGGGTGGGTGGAGCTATGGTGGACATTCTCTGTACATGCTGTTTATGTTCCCATATGGACCAAGAGGGAAGACCTGGCCATTTCCATGAGCCTAACCTGGGCTTGTAATCTAGATAACACCAGAGGTAGGTATTAGGGGCTGGTGAAAGGAGCTCAGCACATTGTTTTAGGTAATTGTGGTTAAAAGAATAAAATAAGAAGTGTTAGAGGTATTTGATCCCAGGTGCTCTTAAAATGGACTAATAACATCTTTATATCTTCTACCAGAGGCACGTAAGGGAAGTATTGCAGCTGACGTGGAAAGCTTCTCCTTCCATCCCTAGTGCATCCCTAGTAGCTCCATTGCCCAGATGAGGAAACACATGCTCAGATTCAGAGTAGGTAGATTTGTGAAGGCTGCGCAGCTGCACAGCAGTGAAGAGTGGGCTGTGTGCATGTGTGTGCATGTGTGTGCATGTATGCACAGAGGCACCGAGTAGCTTGCCTCTGTCTCAGAGCTCAGCACGGCTTTTTGGAGTGGTCAGAACACTGGCTTAGTGCTCTGAGAAAGGAGGAGAGGCCAGGTTCCTCTGCTAGAGTTCAGCCACACTGGGTCCTCAGGAGACCCCCTGCCGCACCCCATCATAGTTTAATATGTTTTGTCCTTGCTTGCTGAGACCTATGCTCATGGTGGACTTAGAAACAGATTCTGAACTTCCTTTAGCTCATAACACACAAGTGGGGGGGGGGCTGGGGGTGGAGCTCAGCGGTGGAGCATTGCCGGCATATGTGAGGCCCTGGGTCCCACCCCCAGCACCACAAAATGAAGCAAGAGCCACAGTCGTTTGGAATATGTGCAGGAGCACATTCGAGAGTTGGTGTGTAGAAAGTAACGGATTTGCTAACCATGTGGAGATGGACAGACAATGCCAAGGGCAGAAGTGAAGGTTTTATTTATAAACATGCTGATCATGGATGTCACTGGGGTTGCTGATTTCAAACATGCCTGCCATTCCAAGTCTTGCCCTGAGGTCTCACTAGACTCCTCCTGGCCAGGTCCCTCGATCCGAAGCACAGTGAGCTCACGGAGCTTGACCTCATATACAGGTGACAAGCTCTGTCTCCTGCTGCCGCTTCCCTGCTGTTGGCAGGTCCTGAAAGTAAGGAACTTAGGCACATAGCTTACCCTGGAAGAGACACAGCCAGTTCACACAAAGCAGCTGATCCCTTAGTGCCAAAGGCCTGTGGTTAGGGGCAGCTCCACTTGGCACATTTTTAGTGGGAACAAAAGACTTCAAGTGGTGTGCTGAGATGCAGTCTTAGGGCAGCCTTCCTCCTAGTCCTTGAGAGTTGTGTAGACATGACCTCATCACATAGCTTAGCCATGAAGTCGGGAAGGTGAGATGTCATCACCCAGCTCCAGGTGAGCCGGATAGTGCTTCACGTCTGAGCTCTGCTGCCTCCCCCTGCAATTGCAAATGGTGAGCACTGGCCAGCCTGCTTCTTCTGCTCTCGTTCCCGCCCCTCCTCTCTAGTGGCACCACAGACCCTCCGTCTAGGCTATCCCTGCAGTCTTGTAGAACCCCAGACCTGGCCAGTGACATCACAGTGAGTCCAGCGCCCCCTTTGTTTTACGACTCAGCTGTCACACAGCCAAGAACAGAGAACAGGATTTAATGTGGATGACCACGTGGTTAGTGTTAAGTGCTTGGTTTGTTCTAGGCACCTGTGAAGTGGGTGGATGAAGCTGTGTGATGTGGCGATTTAGACCCTGCCAGATTACTCACAGGTTTTTCCCCCTAAGACAGGTTTTCTCTTGTAATTCTGGCTGTCTTGGAACTTGCATTGTGGAGCAGGCTAGCTTCAGACTTACAGAGACGTGCCTACCTAGTGCACCACCATACCTGATTTCTCCCCGGAAGCAGACTGGGATAAATGATCAGGTGCCAGGAACGGCAAGGACAGTGTCCCTACCCCCTCAATATTCCTCTGTTCCACAGCAAGCCTGCCTACTGCTGAACACCTCTGTGTGTCCTCTGCTGCCATGCTGCCCCCTTTTCAGTGCCTTCTTCCCACATTGGTACCCTCTCACAGCCCCCAAAGCCTCTCTTGCTGCCTTTGCCTGCTGAGCTGTCTTCCCAGTCCTAAAGACTCAGGGGCTTAGCTGCCCTGGCCCTGCCCTCTTCTGCTCCTTCATCTCTACCCAGAGTGCCTGCAGACTGCACCCCACAGTTGCCCCAGCTTTGTCTTAAGACTGTGTATGTCCTGAAACTTGCTCTATAAACCAGGCTGGCCTCGAACTCATAGAGTTCTGTCTCTGTCTCCTGAGTGCATGTGTCACCACCGGCCGACCTACAAACACTTTTCAGGGACATGTCCTGTGCAGACAGAGCTCTAGGGGCTTCACAAAGACTGCTATGCTCCTTACTGCTCTAGATGGCAGAGGACATTGTCAACAGGAGCCATTCAGTAAGCATCTCGTAAATGGCTTCAGCAGTTTGTCCCTGTTCCCACCCAGTGCATTTCCGCTGATTCCAGAGTTGGCATAGAGCTGAGCAGCTGGGATCAAGGCCAGTCTCCTACTGCCAGCATACTTCATTCTAGCCCCACCATCAGAGGCCCTGCACGTGCTTGATCCAAGCTCTTACTGGTACATGGTGTGGTGTGGACAGATGGTTGCAACTGCTGTGTGTGCTCCAGGTCATCTGCAGCCACAGAGCAGTCACCAGGGCTTGGTGGTGGGGGTGACCATGACATCAGTGATATCCCTTGCTTTCTTTCTTCCTAGGAGATGGCTGGCAGAGCTCTCAAGCAAACAGGCAGTAGGAGTATTGAAGCAGCCTTGGAGTACATCAGTAAGATGGGCTACCTGGACCCCAGGAATGAGCAGATTGTCCGGGTCATCAAGCAGACCTCCCCGGGTGAGGGTGACTGTGGTCTGGGGGTGCGGCCTACACAGGGGGTCAGACCTGCCCTGAAAGTCGATCTGGGGTTGCGGGTCAGTCCTGGAATTTGACCTCTGACCCTCTGACCCCTCTTCATGGCCGCGTATGTTACTGTCTAGAGGGTTTATGTGTCTGTTGAATTTTTCCATCTTTAAGGGGGGGGGGGGGACGGTCTTCGAAAAGGAAGGCTCTTCCAACTCCAAGCACACTTTTCTCACCTCCAGTAGCAGGCAGCTCTCGGAGCAGCATCTGTGAGCAGTGTGTCAGCTCTGGAGGGACAGGGGCCACCAGCTCTGCTTCCCCTACTGCAGGGATGCTCCTCTCCAGCTCTGGAAGGGGGGGACAGGGGATGCCTGGCTGTTGGGGGAGATGGAGTGGATGGGCTGTGGTTCCCAGAGTGTGATAAAGGATGTGTGTAATCCCTGCTCGGTAAAGACCTCAGGACTAGCCTTAATGAGGACATCTCGGGCTTTCAAAGTGTTTGTGTTGTTAGGGGATATACAGTTCTGGTTTCTTGAGAAAAGGAATTTCACTCACCAGCTCTGACTGGCCCTCTTTCTTGGGTCTTGGCATTCTGGGGTCTGCCCTGAGAGCGGTGCTGCGAGTGGATAAGACACAACCTTTGGGCGTCAGGGTCCTCTGCCAGGTCGGGCAGAGCAGAGGAGTCCATGTAGGAAAGTGAAAGGGGCCTTTGTCTTGTCTAGGCATCCACTTTAATTGATGAAAAATTTTCATAATGGAGAAGTCAGGAGTAAGGAAGCAGCAGTAGCCATCCTCTGCCTGGTGTTTGTAGAGAGGGGGACCCTTTGTGGGTTGTTTTAAAGGAGTTTTTAAAAGAGTTTTATTTTTAATGGTGTGGGTGCACGCACACACTTGACTGCAATATCATGCCAGGACAGAATTCTCAAAGGCTACCTGATATGGGTACTGGGAACCAAACTTGGGTCCCCTGCTCTCTTCCTGTCTCTCCATCTCTTCATGGTTTTGTTCTTAGTTATGTTGGGTATGTATTACCTTGTTATCCTTAATGAAGACAGAAACCCAGCAAATCTTTAATTTGGGAAATAGGCGAAAGGAGAATGATTATTTGGACAGTGGGTATAGTTCTGCCCTTTAAAAACCATGACAGTAAGTAAACTTGGCTCCCCCAAATAAATAACTGCACCTCATGGAGAAAACAGTTGACTGCTCAGGTAGCTCCCTAGCGTGGCTGGAGCCTGACCTTGGGTGCTGTATCCTCTAAGACACGGGACCCCCTCTGACCCATGACTTTGCAGACGCTCTTGGGCCTTTAACGCCATCATTCATCTCCCCTCTACCTTGCCTGCCACCTTAGAGAGAGCAGTTTCTGCTGGGACAGGACTCACCCCGCCGGGACTCTCAGTAGACCTTACACATTTGCCCAAAGCTGGGGCTAGTGTGAGGACCAACCTGTGAGTAGCAGCCCACCAGCCCTATGTGCTTTTAAACTGACTTTTCATTCTTTCCTGTGTAGGAAAGGGCGTGGTGGCCACCCCGGTGACAAGGCGGCCCAGTTTCGAGGGCACAGGGGAAGCATTCCCATCCTACCACCAGCTGGGAGGTGCAAACTATGAGGGCCCTGCTGTGCTGGAGGAGATGCCACGGCAATATTTAGACTTCCTCTTCCCGGGGGTCAGCCCGCACAGCACCCCTGGTCACCAGCACCCTCCCAAAGGCTACAGTGCAGCGGCGGAGGCTGGTGCACACTTCCCGGGCACACACTATGGTCGTACTCATCTGCTAGCGGAGCAGCCGGGATACGGGGTGCAGCGCAGCCCCTCCTTCCAGAGCAAGACACCACCAGATGCCTATTCCGGCCTGGCCAAAGCCCAGGGTGGCCCTCCTGCCAGCCTCACCTTCCCTGCCCACACTGGGCTGTATACCACTGCGCACCACAAGCCGGCCACTGTGGCTCCCGGGGCCCACCCACTGCATGTGTTGGGTGCCCGGGGTCCCACCTTCGCTGGTGATAGCCCCACGCCGGCAGTTCTGACGCCGCCATCCAGGAACAGCCTCAATGCCGACCTGTATGAGCTGGGTTCCCCAGGACCCTGGTCTGCAGCCCCACTGACTCGCCGCGACTCGCTGCAGAAGCAGGGTCTAGAGGCCGCCCGGCAGCACGTGGCCTTTCGGACGGGGCCCAGCAGGACCAACTCCTTCAGCAGCCCACAGCCCGAGCCCTCGCTGCCCGCCCCCAACACGGTCACTGCAGTGACGGCTGCGCACATCCTGCATCCTGTAAAGAGTGTGCGTGTACTGCGACCCGAGCCCCAGACAGCCGTGGGTCCCTCTCACCCTGCCTGGGTACCTGCACCCTCAGCACCTTCCACCGAGAGCCTGGAGACCAAGGAAGGCAGCACAGGCCAGCACCCACTGGACGTGGACTATGGTGGCTCTGAGCGCAGGTGCCCACCGCCACCTTACCCGAAGCACCTGCTGCTACCCAGCAAGGCCGAGCAGTACAACCTGGACGTGGATAGCCTATGCGCCGGTGTGGAGCAGAGCCTGCGTGCGGGCGCCGAGCCGGACAGGAGCGACAAGAACCACAAGGGTACCAAGGGAGACAAAGCTAGCAGGGACAAAAAGCAGATCCAGACCTCCCCGGTGCCCGTCCGCAAGAATAGCAAGGATGAAGAGAAGAGAGAGTCCCGCATCAAGAGCTATTCCCCGTATGCCTTCAAGTTCTTCATGGAACAACATGTAGAGAATGTCATCAAAACCTACCAGCAGAAGGTCAGCCGGAGGCTGCAGCTGGAGCAGGAAATGGCCAAAGTAATTTCCCTCTTCCTCCTTACTCTGTTCCAAGCTCCTCTGTCCACTGTAGCAGCTGTGCACCATCATCACACGTCCCTCCCATAAACCCCCGCATGAGCCAGACACTTGGAGAAGCCACAATGTGTGGCCTCCCTTCTGAGGACCCTGGCTGCAAGTCGTCAGCAAATGGATTAATGTGGTGTGTCCTTACTTTTGAAGAAAGCACATCAAAGATTACCTGCTAGTAACATTTTAAAAGAATGTTTAAAAAGTTTTCTGAGTTAGATATTTTAGAGAGAAATACAATATTGCTGGTCCACTTTTCTAATTTGGATCATAGTGTTTTGGGGCTTGTTTCTTTGAGACCACATGTCCATCTGTAACCCCCATAGAACTGGGTCTCCCAGCCCTGCTACAGCTTCAGATGCCCAGGAGATTGTGTGTGTGTGTGTGTGTGTGTGTGTGTGTGTGTGTGTGTGTGTGTGCGCGCGCGTGCGTGTGTGGGGGGGGTGGTATTGTTTTAGATTTTCTTTTCGTGTGTTTTGCTTGCATATATATCTCTATACCATGCTTGTGCCTATGAAGGTCGGAAGAGGACTTTTGATCCTCTAGAACTAAAATTATAGACTAGAATTACATGGTGAGCTGCCACATGGGTGCTGGGGACCTCTGAATTTTATGACATTATTTTAAATTTAAATGTGATAGTAAATGCCAGGTGGCGGTGGTACACGCCTTTAATCCCAGCACTCAGGAGGCAGAGGCAGGCGGATCTCTGTGAGTTCAAGGCCAGCCTGGTCTACAGAGCTAGTTCCAGAACAGCTGGGGCTGTTACACAGAGAAACTGTCTCAAAAAACCAAAAAAATAAGTAAATAAAAGAGATATTAAATTTACATTGCACAAACCAGTCATTTCAAATTTTAAAACTTAAATTTGTGTTCTCATTTCCTTTTGGTCCAGATTCATTGCTTGTCTTGTGTTTTCCCGTTTTCTTTAAGCTACTGAAATAGTTAATGCATTCCAGGGATAGATGATGATGATAGTCAGTGGATTCCAGGAATGTTTTCCACAGATATTTTCTTAGTTGTAGTCATAGTAGTGGTTTTCCCTGGTTTTTAGGAACCCAAAATCACCTAGAGAAAGAATTTTCTTTGATTCCATATTTGCATACATGTGGATGGATGTTGCACGCAGAGATAGATGTCCACATTCAGGTTCAAAGATCAAGGCTGGTTGGTGTCTTGCCTGTAGTCTGGAAGACCTCGTCATTTTGAAGACTCCTTGCTGTTCCAGGGTGGCCCTGCCCCCACACTTGGCTGCTGTGGGTCCTTCTAACACCATTTTCTGGTTTTCCTGTGTGCAGGCTGGACTCTGCGAGGCCGAGCAGGAGCAGATGAGGAAGATCCTCTACCAGAAGGAGTCCAACTACAACAGACTGAAGAGGGCCAAGATGGACAAGTCCATGTTTGTAAAAATCAAAACCCTGGGCATTGGCGCCTTTGGGGAAGTGTGCCTTGCCTGTAAGGTGGACACTCACGCCCTGTACGCCATGAAGACCCTGAGGAAGAAAGACGTCCTGAACCGGAACCAGGTGGCCCACGTCAAAGCCGAGAGGGACATCCTGGCTGAGGCGGACAACGAGTGGGTGGTGAAGCTGTACTACTCCTTCCAGGACAAGGACAGCCTCTACTTCGTGATGGACTACATCCCTGGTGGGGACATGATGAGCCTGCTCATCCGGATGGAGGTCTTCCCTGAGCACCTGGCCCGCTTCTACATCGCAGAGTTGACTCTGGCCATTGAGAGTGTCCACAAGATGGGCTTCATCCACAGGGACATTAAGCCCGACAACATCTTAATCGACCTGGATGGCCACATTAAGCTGACAGATTTTGGCCTCTGCACCGGATTCAGGTGGACTCACAATTCCAAGTACTACCAGAAAGGTACTGCTTCAGGCTACTGTGTGCACCGCCCGCACCTACATGGGGACAGCCCCACCAGGCAGTTGCATAGTCTTTATGCTACCTACTCATTTCAAAATGACCTGTTGGTGTGTTTACTGTGATCTGGTGTGGCATCTTCCCTTTCTAAGGGAGCGGTATGATATCTGTGAGGGTGTTTTCTTTGTTAGTAGACTTTCTTGCAATAGATTTTGAGCATGAAGGGTTCTTTCCTCCACACTGCCCTATTAAAAGAAACCTTGGCAAATAAACCTCAAAGCCCCTGGAGTGGTAGCTCAGTGAGAGAGATGTTCCTGGCATGCAGCAGGCCTGGGTTTGTCAGTGGGAGAAGCGTCTGCTGACATGGCCAGAGTTACCTGTTCTGTCTAAGCTGTGGACTCGCTGCGGTGCTGACTCAGAAATGATGTTCTTTTCTGCTCTTTTCTGTCATTGCACCTTTTCCCCTGGCAAAGGGAACCACATCAGACAGGACAGCATGGAGCCCGGTGACCTCTGGGACGATGTTTCCAACTGTCGCTGTGGAGACAGATTAAAGACCCTGGAGCAGCGAGCACAGAAGCAGCACCAGCGGTGTCTGGCTCACTCTCTGGTTGGGACACCAAATTACATCGCGCCTGAGGTGCTTCTCCGCAAAGGTATGCCAGCCTGCTCCCTCCTCGGCTCACTGCCTGGTCTTGTCAGAGCTTCAGCAGTAGGTGTCCAGGACTCTTAGGTATTCCTATTGTATTTTTGTGCTTAGGAACACCTGGGAGCTTGATGGTTTCCCTAGCAACAAAGCTCCATCCATCATCTTACCTCTCATCTGGAGGGGCCTTTGCTTTCACCATGATTAAGCTGATGTATTTCCTCACCCTCTGAGGAGTATGAGTAGTGGGCTTTCCACCTCAGACCCAAGGGAGTGATTCTCCAACTAACTGACTTTTTCAGGGTCGGCTAGGGGCTGGACAGATGACTCATTGGGAAGAGCATGGACTGCTCTTTCAGAAGACACAGGTTCAATTCCCAGCACCTCTGTGGTCGCTTGCAGCTAATAGTAGTCCGAGGGGAGTCCAGTGCCCTCTTCTGATCTCCACAGGCACTGCACACACATGCTGCACATACACATGCAGACAGAACACCCCTACACATAAAAATAAATTAATAAATGCAAACGGCTGGTGAAACTGTTGGGGGTCTTAGGGCCACCGCTCTCCCTAGCCTACCATTTTCAAGCTCTAACTGACCTCTCCCTTGTCTAGGCTGGATTATTCCATGTCTGGCACACAAATGAATTCTCCATGTTAGGCCCAAAACTCCTAGGAGGTAATAATATGCAAACCTTTATGGGCATCAAATTACTAGTTGGTGAAATTGGTTTCCTGGATAGACAGTTTGGACACAGTGTTTGCTTCAGAACTGGAGGAACCCTGAATGTGTCTTCTGTGGTCCATTGAGACAGTGGGCTGTCAGCTTGACCTTGCAGCTAATCCAGACACAGTCTTTGTGTTCTTGTTGTACCTTTAGACCTAGTCTGAGTGGGTGCAGGATAAGATTTTCCTTCAGTGTGGTGCTGATATAGGCTGTTGATCCATTCAGCCCTATACACAAAGGTATCTCCTGAGAGCTTGCAAATGCTAATTCTGGTGCCCAGGAGAGATGCCGCACTCTAGCCATGAGTACTGTTCTGTATTCTGTAGCAGCCATCAGTGCCAGGAGGTAGATGAAGGTAGAGTCCAGAACCACTACTGGCCGTTCCTGCTCCAGAGCCTCCTAGCAAACCTTGCTTGACTGAGATGTGGGAGAACATCTGAGATAACTGAACCTGTCCCGCTGCCTCCTTGTCAGCAGCCCCACCGCCCTGTTCTTCAGCATCATCCTCACCAGAGTTACGTAATTCTCTAGGACGCTGTCCTGCTTTCTACACCTGCCCCATACCAGGGGGTACAGCACTGCCAAGCCTGAGTTCCATCCCTGAGCCCCCATGGTAGAAAGAAGGAATGGACTCCCACAGGGTGTCCTCTGACCTCTAACATATGCCATAGTGTGTCTACTCCTGCGCACGCAGACACACACACACGCACGCACACACTCAAGTTATAAAAATATTTAATGACTTGTCTCCTTACTCTAAAAGCATCCTGTGTTTATGAAGACCAGTGAGTAAAAATAAAGAAATCCCCGTGCCTGTGACCCCGTGTCTCTTGCCCTTCTGTGTGAACCCACTGAGCTGCAGCCTGAGACCCCTGCCCAAGGGCTGCATTTATGGATCTCTCCTTTTATTAGCATAGTGCCCCTCTGAGCCAGCCCATTCGGGTGCTCAGGCTGAGGGGAGCCTGCACTGAGGGAATGCTGTCTTTCAGGGTACACACAGCTCTGTGACTGGTGGAGTGTCGGCGTGATTCTTTTTGAGATGTTGGTTGGGCAGCCCCCTTTCTTGGCACCTACCCCCACAGAAACCCAGCTGAAGGTAAGCAAGGCGTGTGTGCCTGTGTGATGCAGAGCCTTGTGCTTTCCACGGCCCTGGTCCGCCTTGGGCCTCTTGTTCTGGATAGAATAGAAGTGACACTCATTTTAGTGGGTTTTCTAAAGAAAAGACTCTCTTCTTCTTACTATACTTTGAATTTTTTATATTAAAACAACAGAGCTAGACCTGAGTTTTAATGTCTTTGTATACCTGTAATTTTCTTTAGGCCATTGTTACCTGTCTGTCTGCCCTCTTGGTGTCCCCAGCAGGAACCACACGCCGTGAAGTCCAAGTGGTGGCTGTGGAACAGCTCGCTGCCCGGGCCCTGTGGTAGAGAGGCCAGTGTGCTTATTAGGATACGGTGTCACCATGGCTAGCTGTGTATATTCCCGGTACTTGCTGGGAAAACTGTACCTGTCGGTTAATCATTTAATAATTCATTTTAGGCTCACAGCCACTTTCTGAATGAGTTAATCCTTAATTCAGAGTTAAGCTGAAAACCTGAACTCTTAGTGGACTTACAGAAGCACAGTTCTGGGGTGCTTGCGTCCTGATCCGTCCATGGTGGAGTGGAAGACACTGTCTACAGGGGCGGGGGTTGAGTGGTGGTGCAGGCCTCTGGTTCCTGGGGAGCCAGAGGCTGGGGGATCTGAGTTCAAGGCCAGCATGATCTATAAAGGGAGTTCCAGGACAGCCAAGGCTACACAAAATCCTATTGAGAGAGGGAGGGAGGGAGAGGGAGAGAGGGAGGGAGGGACGGAGGGAGGGAGGGAGGGAGAGAGAGAGAGAGAGAGAGAAAACTCAGTGTAACTCTGAACAGCACGATTGGTTTTGGCATTTCCTGCTTACTAGTCAAACTGCTGAACCACTCACTGATTTGCCTACATGATAGTAAGCCAGACCTTTTTTTAGTGGCAAAATAGGTATGACATGAAGTTTACATTCAACAATTTTGAAGTGTATGATTTGTTTTTTTTAAGTACTTATTTATTTATTATGTATACAATATTCTGTCTGTGTATGCCTGCAGGCCAGAAGAGGGCACCAGACCCCATTACAGATGGTTGTGAGTCACCATGTGGTTGCTGGGAATTGAACTCAGGACCTTTGGAAGAGCAGACAGTGCTCTTAACCTCTGAGCCATCTCTCCAGCCCAAGTGTATGATTTGTTAACCTTAAGTGTGTTCACACAGGGCTCTGCAAACCATTTCTGGATATTTCCGTCTCACACAGAAACTTTGTGCCCATTAAATAACTTCTCCCATCCCCTCTCCCCAGCCATTTGTAGGAACTTCACAGATGTGGAATTCTACACTTGTCTTATTTTTAACTGCCTTCTTTCACTTAGCATAATGTACTAAAGTTCATCCCTGTTTGTGCATGTAGATTTCCTTTAAGACTGAATTAGTGTGTGTCCTGTGTTTTGATTTTCCGATCACTGGTCGGCAGGTGGCCTTGGCTGCTGAAGCTAGTGCTTCAGTGCACAGTGCATTGCCCCTCTCGGCCCTCCTCACAGTTTATATTTACGTGTTCATTCTTTCATCCTTTTGTTTATTTATTTATTTTGAAACAGCCTTACTATATATAGACCAGACTACCTTAAACTGGAGACGTCATCCTGTCTCAGTTTCCAGTTCCTTCAGTTCTGAGATTACACATTTGAGCCACCCATGCTTGGTAACATCTGCTTTACATTTCCCTCCAATAGTGTACCCAGGCTTCATTTTCTCTGCATCCTTGCCACCACTACTTACTAGTGTCCCCTGCCTTAGCCCCCGAGTGCTGGGGTTGCAGGCACGCACTACCACACCCAGCCCACCCCCCTTTTTGGAATAACAGCCATCTTCATGGGGTGGGGGTGTTGGGTGTGAGGTTTTCGTTCGGGTTTCCGTGTCATTAGTGATATCAAGCATATGTTCCTGTATTCATTTACCACCCATGTATTTTTATGGAAATGGCCCATAGTCTTTAACCCGATTTTAAAGTCCAGGTTATTTGTTGGTGTGGTTCTTTCTCTATATATTCTAGACATTAAGTCCTTTTCATATGTGTGCTTTGCAGACACAATCTACTTTATGGTTGGCCTCTTCATTCTTAGTAAGTTCAGCTAGTGAGGCCCCAGTCTCATGCCCCTGACTGACCAAGAACTCAGTGTATAGACCAGCCTGGCCTTGAGCCTGCAGCTGGCCTGCCCTTTTCTGAAGTGCTGAGATTGCTAGATGCATGCCATCATACATGACACAAAAGTTTGTGATTTTTATGAAATCCAGTATACAGTTTCTTTCCTGCTGGTGTCTTGGTATCATATTCAGGAACACCTGGGTCACATCTCATATTTTTGGTCCTCCTAAAACACTTGCTGCAGAGCATGCCTCCCCAGCAGCCACAGCTCCACTGTCCAGGCCCACTCTGGGCCTGAGCCTGAACAATGCAGACAGCATTAGGTTTTTCTTCACAGTATGTGGAAGGACGCAGGGCTTCATTGCAGATATACTTAATGACCACCCAGATGAGGCCAGGGCTGGCTGGTGTCAATTACCTCAAAGAAAGAAAAATCCTGGAGACCAGCCACCAGCCTCAGTAAACGCCAAGTGAGCACTGTGGTGGCCCAACAGAAACCTGTTGCCATAGCTGAAGGTTTTTGTGACAGGCTAAGCCCTTAGCTGTCCGAGGCCACAGCCGTGCAGTCCTTGGTTGTGGAAGCTCTAACCCCAGTGCTCCCTACAGGTGATCAACTGGGAGAACACGCTACACATCCCAACGCAGGTGAAGCTGAGCGCCGAGGCCCGCGACCTCATCACCAGGCTGTGCTGCTCAGCTGACAACCGCCTGGGCAGGGATGGGGCAGATGACCTCAAGGCACACCCGTTCTTCAGCGCCATCGACTTCTCCCGCGACATACGGAAGCAGCCCGCACCGTACGTCCCCACCATCAGCCACCCCATGGACACCTCCAATTTTGACCCGGTGGATGAAGAAAGCCCCTGGCACGAGGCCAGTGGGGAGAGTACCAAGGCCTGGGACACACTGGCATCCCCCAACAGCAAGCACCCGGAGCACGCCTTCTACGAGTTCACCTTCCGCAGGTTCTTCGATGATAACGGCTACCCTTTCCGGTGCCCAAAGCCGTCAGAGCCAGCCGAGAGCACAGACCAGGGGGATGCAGAGCTGGAGGGTGCTACCGAGAGCTGCCAGCCAGTGTACGTGTAAGTGCCAGTGGCCTCACATCTTCTGATCTTTGTCAAGAAAACACGAAACAAGTTTTTTTAAAGACAAACTCAAGTTAGGGATCCTTCGTTTCTAGTTCTGGTTAATGGGCAACAGGGAGGGTCACCATTGACTTCGAATTGGTCCTCTGAGGACCTTCACTGCGTTAAAACAATATTTTTAAAAATCCAGTACAATATGGAAAGAGCACTTATTTTATGGACACCCATTTTTCTTACTGAATTATAAGGATTAACTTTGACAAACCATGCTGCTGTTCCTTCCATTTGTGTTTTTATCTATAGCACTTGTCCACGTTTAGAAAGAACATGTGATGAGAGTCTGTGCAATAAGTGAGAGAACAAGACCGCGCTCCGCTCCAGGTCACGGAGACCGTTTATCTACACAGTGGCTTCGTTTTATATTTTCCCACGTTTCAGAATTGTGATGTAATGTTTAAAAGCTGCTTTTGTGCTTTTTTTCTTTGCATATTATACTAGGAAGGGTGAGCAGAGAGAAGGTGGTGACTCCGGTGTCTGGTGTGTGGGAAGTGCTGCACGGGCAGGGTTCCTGTTATAAAATTACCGTATCTTGCCGTTCACAGCAGGTCCTGTGAATATGTTTTTAAATGAGGTATTCTAGAAAGTGTGCTGATAATGTATTGTGTGGGTGATGATTGTAGCCCTTATTGTTAAAGAAATGCATATGTGTAACTGAAGTGTGATTTTTCTCTTCTTTAACGTGTGTGTCTTGCATTTGACTGGGTTCTTTGGAGGCAAATGTAAACGTTTGTCATATATAAAACACATCAAAAGGGATTACTTCAGCTCCTCCGAAACATTGGACATAATCCTAGCACTCTGTCCATCCCTCTAGTCCAGTGTGCTGTCAGTCTTGGGATGTGGAAGCTTGTGGCAGGGGCCTACTACTTAATTTTTTCACTAACGGGTTCCCACACCAACAGGCGAGGTAAGTGTTGTTTCCCGTTACCTCAGTCAGCCAAGGTGTTACCATGAGATTGTGTTTCTTTCATATGTTAAGGTGTCAAATCTTAATATGGCTTAATCAACGCATTTTTTAACTTTGTAAAAAGAAAAAGATTCTTCAGAGTGACATTGAAATATTAAAACAAGCCATACATTCTTTCTTAGACATATAGGTGTATATATAACTATAAACACAAAATATTCCTAATTTCAAATTAGTATGGTTCCTATTTAAAGTGATTTATATTTGAATACATTCAATTTCTTTTGCTTTTTAAAAGATGAATGCATCACATTTTCATTATACTATTCCACATATTTTCCTCGAGGGTCTTAGCATAATGTATCCATTACTTAGTATGTATCTAGGCAGAAACACTTACAAATTTACCTATGTCTAAGAAACATTCCCGTGTCGTGGTTTACATTTGTATGAATGGCGAATTCTGAAGTCTGCTGTGCTTGTATTGTGACTTACAGTATTCTCGCTAGTTTATAGTAACGCGTGTCATTTACAACGCTCTGATGTAGTTTCATGTGGTAGGTTCTTTCTCAGGAACTCGATTTAACTATTATTTATTGATATATCATTGCCTTTGAAAGCTTCTACTGGCACAATTTATTATTAAAACTTTAAACCCAAGTCTCTCGTTGGTGGTGCTTTGTTGGAACCTGTAAGGCCTTACATAATAAGCATTCCGAAGCTCCCGTTTTCCTTCTGGTTTACCTGTCGCTGGGTTTCTGACGACAGAGGCCAGAGAGAGAGTGCAAATCAACCTAAGATGATGTGACATCTGTAGAATGGGGATAAATATGCCTGTTCAGGGTTTCTGAGCAGTTTAAGATTCAAATAGAGATGATAGGTGATCAAGTCAGGTGTCGTAACAGCCGTGGAGGAGCAACACGGCTAGGGTTTAGGTGTACCCCTCAAACTGTTGATGCTGTTAGAAGCAACTGGAAGGTGGGGCTCTGCCTTAAAGCAGGGTTTAATCCATGTTGGAGTCTTTCACTGTTGGGAAGTGGTAGAAAGTACTCTCTTTCCCCAGGAACACCCTAGGGATGTGTGCTGTGCGCCAGGCCCCTTGAGAGCCTGCGGCGTGTGCTGTGCCCCGGGCCCCTTCCTAGCTCTCTGCTTTCTGTCCTCGGTAAGGTGGGTTGTTTCGCTGAACGATCGGCGTCACCTCAGGCCCTCACTTGGAACAGGCTGACCACAGATTGAGACCTCTACATCCATAAGCCAGAATCCCCCGCCCCAGCAGTCACACTGGTGAACAATGATGGTGAGCTCACAGCCTTATGTTGGAAGTGGCTGATGTCTGGTTTACTCTGGGGTAGTCTTTCTTTTGAGTATGGTTTAAAAGTCATTTCATTTCCCTACAGACCACAAGTGGTCATAGTTGTGCATCCTGGGAGAAGTGCACTATACGGAGAAACATGCTGTACCATGCAAGAATACTGTGCCGTTTCATCATGGAAACTTATTCTTGCAATGCTGAGATTGAACCCAAGGCCTCGTGAATGCCAGGCAAGCGCTACACGAAGCTAGATCCCAATTCTTCATTCTTTATTGTTACTGCATAGTATTCCATTAGGATTTTAGAAACAGCCCCCTCATACTGGCCTTCAGTTTCTGGGATAGTTCGTTGTGTTATAGAGTCTCATCATGCAGTCTTGACGGTTCATGAACTCTATGTGTAGACCAGGCTGGTTTCAAATTCAAAGAGGTTTGCCTGCCTCTGCCTCTCAAAAATTCTGGTATTAAAAGTGTGTAGCACTGGCTGGGTGGTGGTGGCACACGCCTTTAATCCCAGCACTCAGGAGGCAGAGGCAGGAGGATCTCTGTGAGTTCAAGGCCAGTCTGGTCTTCAGAATGAGTTCCAGGATAAGCCAGAGCTACACAGAGAAATTCTGTCTCGAAAAACCAAACTGAACCAAAAAGAAAAAGGAAAAGTCATCTTTCCATCTCTTGCTACTTCTCTCCAAACAACCACTCTTGCCTTAACATGTTTTTAAAGATTTATTTTGCTTTACTTACTTTAAATATTTCCTATTATTAGCTGTGTATTATACTCATTTCTTAATATTCTCTACTTCAACCTCTGTTTCTCAAATCTATTTCTGCCGTAATCTTTAGATGATGAGTTTTCAATATAAGTAATATTAAGAGCCTATGTAAGTAGTCTTTGAACCAAATAATGTATCTTGGTTATGTTTATTTTTCCCTTTTAGAATTGTTACCTTATTTTTCTAATTTGCATTACTGTTGAAGCCTTCAGAGGGTTTGGTTTTGTTTGAGGTTTTTCCTCTTTTATGGGGGTGAAGGACCCACCCTCCAGCTCACCCCACCCTACCCCCGTTTCCTGTTTGAGACTCTCAGGAGCATCTGTCCAGGACTAGGCTGTCTTCCAGGAGCCTGGTCGTCCTCCAGCCTGGATGAGGTTGCTTTCCAACCCTGACAAATAGCTGTCATCTCTGGAGTTCTCTTTGTCTCTCTTCCTGGGCTGGATCTCATTTTTGCCAGATGCCAGACCTTCTTTTATGATTTGTGCCTGGAAAAATATTTCTGTGATGAAAATGCCCCCTTTTCTACCAGACTGAAAATGTGCTTGGGTATAAAATTCTAAAGTGAAAATTGAGCATACAGCCTTTGTCCGTCATCCCTTTTTCCCTGCTTTCGGAAATGTTACAGGCATCTAATGCCGTTCTGTTTGATTGGTTTTTTGGGACCGCCACACTTTGTAACTGGCCTCAAACTCATGGTCCACCTACCTTGGTTCAAACAAGTCTCGAGATTACAGGTGTGTGCCACTGGGTTCTGCTCCTCAGGCCTGGTGGTTCCTTTGCTCTTAGAAGCCTTTAGGATGTTCTCTCTGTGTCATGAAGATGTTCCTTGACAGATCGTTGGCTTCATGCCTCTGCATGGTACTGAACACTCAGACCTGTCAACCTCACCGCCTGTACCCCTCAGTTTTTAGACATGTTCTGCTGTAGTTTCTTTGACCTTTATTCTGTGTTTTTTCATGCCTGTATCTTGTTCGGTGAACCTCCTGGACACTTTCCAGAGTTCTTAAACTTAAACCTACGTGTCAGGAAAACCTAAGTGACTTTTTCCTCTGTTCTCATCCCCAGTCTGTCAGCTCAGGAGATTTCTCTGACCTCCGAAGGTAGGGCTGTCTCCCTCCAGCAATCCTGCAATCCTGGATCCCCACAGAGCAGCCAGTTTTCTAGTCTGCCTGGACCCACAGGTTGAGGGATCTGTCCCCAGGAATGCCTCCACTTCAGCCAGTCAGAAGCCCTGTGTTATGTCACCTGACCTGACTAAGCACTCTGAATCAGAGTCCCATGCTGGGCTTGCTGGCACATACCTTTAATCCCGTATTTAGGAGGTAGAGGTGGGTGGATCTTTGTGAGTTCAGGGTCAGTTGGAGATACACAGTGGGACCTAGTCTAAAATAAATAATTGGGAGTTCCATAACCTATATTTGGCTTCAGTGGTGCTACCCAGGTATATTATAAAGGGTATTACAGGGGCTGGAGAGATGGCTCAGAGGTTAAGATCACTGACTGCTCTTCCAAAGGTCCTGAGTTCAATTCCCAGCAACCACATGGTGGCTCACAACCATCTGTAATGAGATCCATTCCCCTCTTCTGGCCTGCGGGTGTACACGCAGGCAGAATACTGTACATATAATAAGTAATAAAGAAAGCATTTTAAAAAGTAAAATAAAGGGTATTACAAAGCCCACAGACAAAGACGTACTTAAGGAGGGTACAGGAGGAGGGTCTGGGCTTCTGTGGCCTTTCTGGGTGCCACCCTTTAGGACTCGACATTTAGAAGCTCCCCAAACTCTAGCCTTGAGAGTTTGTATTTACAAGAATTTCTTTCCATAGTCATGCATATTTACTATATTTCTTTTGCTGTAATAAAGACATGACCAAAAGCAACTTGGGAAGGAAAGGCTTTATGGTAGCCTACAGTCTTAGTCTATCATGAAGGAATTCAGGGTGGAGCCTAGAGGCAGGAACTGAAGCAGAAACCACGGAGGAGTGCTGCTTACTGGCTCACTCTCCATTGCTTGCTCAACCTGCTTTCTTTTTCTTTTTAAGCAGGGTCTAACAATGTAGCTATGACTGATCTTAAAACTCTCTGCATAGGCCAGGCTGGCCTTGAACTCATAGAGATAACCCTTGCCTCTGCCTCTCAAGTACTGGGACTAAAGGCTTGTGCCATCACACCCAGCATTCATACTACTTTCTTATACACCTCAGTGATGTGAGATGTCCTTCTGTATATGTGTTGCATTTATTGGTTGATGAATAAAGCTGTTTGGGCCAGCAGCTTAGCAGAGTAAAGCCTAGTGGGAAATCAGAACAGAGATAAAGACTAGGCAGAGTCAAGGAGAAACCTTGTAGCTGCCAAAAAAGAAGGACACCTTACCCGGTAAGTCACAGCCTCATGGTGATAAACAAATTAATAGAAATGGGTTAATTTAAGATGTAAGAGCTAGTTAATAAAACGCCTGAGCTAGCAGGCCAAATGGTGTCATAATTAATACAGTTTCTGTGTGATTATTCGGGTCTGAGTGGCCAGAAAACGACCTAGCAGTCTCTGTCTACACCTCAGTGCAGGGAGCCGATTTGCCGGCCACCATCACAAGATGGCGCTGAGCCCCTGCAGCGCCGAGTAAACAACTCCATATTAGGCAAGGCTCTAGACAGAACCTCCCGCAGGCATGACCCGTGTCCACTCTCCCTATATAAGCGGCTGCCGTTTAGTGCTCCGGGCCCCTCGCTTTTGCTCTCCCTACAACCAAGAGGCTCCAATAAAGCGTGATTTGAGAAGGATCCTCGACTCGGTGGTCGTTCTTCCCTGCTGGCCAGGGGGGTTCGCCGCACCTCAGGACTATCTACCCAGGGGCAACACCACCTTCTTGAGGGCTGGACTCTCACCAAATAAATCATTAATCAAGAAAATGCCCTACAGACTTGTGTACAGGCCAATCTGATAGAAGCATTTTCTTAATTGAGTCTCCTCTTCCCAGAGGACTCTAACTTGTTTTAAGTTGATTTAAAAACAAAGAAACAAAACTAACCAGGACAACATGATTGATTTCATCCTGGCCACAGAGGTCAATGTACCCCTCACAGGGCTGCAAAGTCTCAACCTTAATCCTACCTTGGTTTTTCAGCTGACCAGTCCCCATTCTCTGTCAAGGGGCTGGCAGGCAGGAGTCAACTCCTTCACATAGAGAATGACATGTATCACTTTAGAGATTTCAGGAATTAGCTGGGCGGTGGTGGCGCATGCCTTTAATCCCAGCACTCAAGAGGCAGAGGCAGGTAGATCTCTTGAGTTCGAGGCCAGCCTGGTCTACAAGAGCAAGTTCTGGGGAGTTGTCGCTATGTTAGAACTGTATTTAGGAAGTACGGGTATTAGTTCTGCTGCTCACTGCTGTGACTGAAGCCCCTAAGGAGAGTGTATTTGGCTCATGGATTCAGAAGATCCATCATGGCAGAGAAGGTAGGTGGCAACTGTCACATTGCATCCCTACATTGGGGTGGGGGGGACTGAAGAGATGGCTCAGTGATTAGGAGCACTCACTGCTCTTTCAGAGGACCAGGGTTCAATTCCCTGGTGGCTCACAGCTGTCTGTAATCTCAGTTCCAGAGGACCTAAAAAACATCAGTGCACATAAAATGAAAATAAATTTTAAAAATATAAAAAGGGTGAGAGAGTACACAGGAAGTGATCCCCATAAAACCTCAAGCCCTACTCTCAGCGACCCACTTCCTAAAGACTTCACAACCTTCCCAAACAGTGCCACCAGCTGGGGAGCATGTGGGCCTGGGCAGGACCTCTTACGTTCAAGCTACAATAAAGATCAAATGTATATTTCAGAATATCACAGCTTGCCGTCTGTGTCCCCCTTTCTACCATTTCCTGGAAGATTCCAATGACTTGACCATTCAGGACTATTAAACTTTTTGAGGGGTAGGCATTTTTTTTTCATTCCCCGGAGCTCATCCTTGTTTGTTGATCCATTAGTTCTTGTCTTATACCTTTAATATCTGTCTTCTCCTCTCTGCAGTTATTGCATCTGGGCTTCTTTCCGAATTGTCTCTGCTCCCTCCAGTTCTTTCTAAAAGCTTTGTGCTTCTTGTGTGTTTTATTCCTTCACTTTCATTTTGGAGGTTTTCCTCATATAATAATAATAATAGCATTATTAAGATATAATCACATAAGATTTGCTCATTTAAAGGGTCCAGGTCTACCACATCTGTAATTCCAGCACTTGAGAGGCTGAGGCAGGAAGATAATGAGTTTGAAGCTAGCCTGGGGAACTGCAAAAGATCCTATGTCAATAAAACAAAACAGGGAGCCAGAGAGATGACTCAGCAGTTAAGTACTGGCCACTCTTCCAGAGGACCCTGGATCCACAGAGGCGTATAATGGTACAACTCCATTTCCAGGGGATCTGTCGCCCTCTTCTGGCCTCCAAAAGTACTGCATGCACATGGTACACAGACACACAAGCAGGCCAACACCCATACTCAAAAAATAAAAAATTAAATACACAGGCCATCCAAAAGAAGACAACAAAAAGTATATAATTTTGTGGGTTTTAGCATGTGCATGTAGCTGCACAATGATAATTTTATCATTCTCACAAAAACCCTGCCCCTTCAGCCATCATCCCCCTTTCCCTCAGGAAGCTGTGATCTCCTTTTGGGCTTCATGGATTTGCCTCTTCTAGTCACTACCCCATCAGTAACCCTAAGTACTGGGTCCCAGTGTGTTCAGTCTCCTTCGATGTTTAGCAAGTGTTTGCCAGGTTTACCCAGGAGCACCAGGCAGAATTCTGTTACCTGGATATGCCACATTTTTTTGTTCTGTCCTCAATAGATAAAATCTGGATGGTTTCCACTGTGGGTTTTTTATGAGGAATACTGGTTGGGAGCAGCTTTGTACAGTCAGACATGTTTTCATTTCTCTTGGGTGTGCCCTGAATGTGGAATTGCTAGATCAAATGGTAAGTTTGCGCTTAACTTCCGAGGCACTGCCAAATTGTTTTCCCAAAGCAACTGGACCAGCCTACATCGCCCCGGGGATGCAGGACAGCACCAAGTTCTCCCGTCCACACTGACTCATTACCTGCCTCCTATCCTGTGGTATTTCATTGTGGTTCTGATTAGCATCACCCTAAGGACGAATGGGATTGAGCTACTTTCCATGTGCTTCTTAGTTATTTTTGAATCCTTAATGGGAAAACGTCTCCAGATTCTTCACCTATTTTTAATCAAATTTTATTTTACTCGTGTGGGTCGTGAGGGTGGTTTATAGATTTCATGAGCAAGTGCCTTAGCAGGAATATCATTCCCAAACACTATTTACCATCCCTAGAACATTTTGATTTTCAGTGTTTTTTTTATTACTTTTTGTATGTATATGGATGTTTTGCCTACATGTATGTGCACCATGTATGTGCAGTGACTGCAGAGGTCAGAAGAGGGCATTGAATCTTCTGGGACTGGAGTTAAGGATGGTTGTGGGCCACTATGTGGGTGTTGGGAATTGAGCCTTGATCTTCTGGAAGCTCAGCCAGTGTTCTTGACCACTGAAGCATCTTTCCTTTCCCTTTTTTCTTTCTTACTCTATTATTTCCTTTTTTTAAAGACTTATTTTTTATGTACATTGGGGTTTTACCTGCATGTATGTCTGTGTGAGGGTGCCAGATCCTCTGGAACTGGAGTTACAGACAGTTGTGTGCTGTGGGATAATCCTTCTGTACACTCTGAATATATATCATATATATATACATGATTGGTTTAATAAACAAGCTGACTGGCCAATAGCTGAACAGGATAAAGTTAGGTGGGAAAGCCAAACAGAATAATGGGGTGAGGAAGGGCGGAGCAGAGGAGACAGCTGCAGAGGGAGCTGAAAATGAGATAACAAGTCATGAGTTGCGTGGCAAAGCATGGATAAGAAATGTGGGTTTAAGCCGGGCGGCAATGGCGCACACCTTTAATCCCAGAACTCGGGAGGCAGAACTCTGTGAGTTCGAGGCCAGTCTGGTCTACAAGAGCTAGTTCCAGGACAGGCACCAAAGCTACAGAGAAAACCTTGTCCCAACAAAAATAAAAGAAGAAATGTGGGTTAAGTGTAAGAGTTAACTAGTAACAAGCCTGAGCTATTGGCCGAGCATTTATAATTAATATTAAGCCTCTGTGTCAGTTACTTGGGAGCAGGCAGTCAGGACAGGAAAACTCCAAGAATTGTGACCTGCCATGTGGGTGCTAGGGAATTGAACCCAAGTCCTTTAGAAGAGCAGCTGGTTCTCTTAATAACTGCTTTCTTATTAAACTCTTCTTTATTTTTCTATTTGGTTTTTGGAGACAGGGTTTCTCTGTGTAGCCCTGGTTGTCCTGGAACTCACTCATAGACCAGGCTGGCCTCTTCCCCCTGAGTTCTGGGATCAAAGATGTGCTCCACCGTGCTCAGCTCTTAGTGGTGTCTTTTCAAACACAAATATTTTTAATGATAAATCGTTTTCTTTGCAGTCCTGGGGTCTACCAGTGAGCTACATTCCTAGCTTTTCTGAACCCAGGTCCTCTAGAAGAACAAGTGTTCCTAACCTTTGAGGCATCTGCCCAGTCCTTGTATTGGTTTTCTGAAAACTAAGACAATTCAATGAGAAAAGAATAATCTTCTGGGGAAGGGGATTAAGTGGGAGTAAAGGGGAATTAAGAAAGGGTAGTAGTGGGACTGGAACGATGGCTCAGTGCTGAAAAGCACTGACTGGTCTTACAGAGGACCAGGGTTCAGACCCCAGCACCCACATGGCAGCTCATAACCATCTGTCACTCCCATTCCAGGGGATCCAATGCCCTCTTCTGACCTCTGTGAGTACCAAGTATGCATATGGTGCTGTACATACACACAGGCAAAACACTTCAGAAAATAAACATAAATCTAAAACATAAACAACAAAAACCAGAAAATCAATTTACCAGGCTGGGATATTGCATATTCAAGGAACCTAGTTCCATCTCAAGTATTTAAATAAATAAATAGGCTATAGATTCAGAGGTTTATTTCTAGGCCCTCAATTGATTATAAGTATCCCTTTGCCACTTTTTTTTATCATCGTTTCCATGTTTTTGTCATTGTTTCCATATTGTTGCTTTGGTATTTGTTTTGAGACAGGGTCCTACTCTGACCTGAAACTCACTATGTCAATCAGACTGGCCTTGAATTCTCACTAAATTTGCCAACCTCTGCCTCCTAAGTGTGCACCACCACACCTGTCTCTACCTATTTTTTCCTTCCTTGCTTCCTTCCTTGCTTCCTTCCTTGCTTCCTTCCTTGCTTCCTTCCTTCCTTCTTTGTTTTGTTTTGTTGACATTGTGTCTCACTGCTAGCTCTGGCTGGCCTGGAGGCTGCTGTGTAGACCAAGCTGGCAGTGATCCCACAGAGATCCCCCTGCCCTTTCTTCCCCATCTATTCTTCCTTAAAGTATCAAGCAAACCAGAATCTCCACTTGTCGTTTGTGAGTGCCTATGTCCTCAGTCGCTCTCCATTTGAGGTTTGGAGTCAGGGTCCCTCACCGAGTCTGGCAAGCAGCAAACTGTGGGGATCCTTCTGTCTCTACCCATCCCCCATCAAGTGCCGGGACCATAGGCACATGCCAAGCTGCCTGGCTTTTTACATGGATGCAGGGACCCAAACTGAGGTGCTTATGCTTGTGCATCGGGAACTTACTAAGCCATCTTCCCAGGCGTACTGCACTCTGTTTTAACTTCCCTTTTCCTGGCCTTCATCTTCCTTATTCAGTCAGCTCTTTTTCTTCTGGGGAAGAGAGCCAGGGTGGGAAGTGGGGGGGGGGGGGGCTTCTTGAGTTCTAGCGACTTGGACCAGGAAATCAGCTTCCTGCCTGGATCCTTCTAGACATCGCTGCGAGTGGGAGCCACCTGGTGGCCAAGGCTATGTGACGAGGCAGAAGCGTCAGGTTTGAAAACTGGCTTCGGGCCGAATAATTCAGACTGCCAAGATGGTTCCACTTAGTACTGTAGCTTCCTTTTCCTTTTCAGACATGTTCATGAGCATATGGCAGTTAGAAGAAATGGCGGGCTTTAGTGGAACTTGTGGCTCACACCTGCAGTCTCGGTGCTCAGAAAGCAGAGGCAGGGGATCATTGCAAGTTCAAGAGCAGCCCGGGATTACAGCGTTCCTGGCCAACCTGGGCTACAGTGTGAGATCCTATCTCAAAGGCCAATAGCTCTTGGGAGTCAGAGGCAGATGGATCTGAGTTGGAGGCCAGCCTGGTCTACAAAGTGAGTTCCAGGCAGCCATGGAGAGAAAACCTGTCTCAAAAACAAACAAACATAAAAGAGTTGAAAGTAAATGAGTAAATACAGAGGATTTATTATGGGGATTTGATTATAACTTCTTCTAGACACCTTTCTTTCTCCTCTTTCCTTCCTTCTCTTTCTTCCTTTTTCTATTTTTCTTTTCCTTTTTCTTTCTTTTTTTTTTCAGACAAGGTTTCTGCTACAGCCTTAGCTGTCCTGAAACTCACTCTATAGACCAAGCCGGCCTCAAACTCACGGAGATCCACCTGCCTCTGCCTCCCAGTGTGCCACCACCGCCCAACTAGATGCTGTTTCCAAACAGTACTTTTGTCTTGCCTGTTGAGGAGCCCCTGCTCACAGTCTGCTAGAGTACTGTTTATGTGGTTGCAAAACCTGCACTTCAGACTAAAGCAACAGTTGGGGTCCACACACTTTCATTTTCTACTTCCATTTGACAGGTGATTAGACTCTCACATAAGTCTGCCAGAACACCAGTATCCAGGCAGACCAAATTCAGGAATCCAGCTATGAATTCTTCTGGTCTTCCACTATGGCCTCTCCAGAACCACTCTCAGTTGGGTAGCAGTGTGCTTGGAGAAGCCTGTTCTCCCATCCTACCTCCATTTCCTGGGAACTCTACCTTTTGGTTGGGACCCAGTTCAGCCTTTCCTTCTAACCCATTTCCATCCCTCTGTGTCAGCTGCCATCTCCAGAAACACTTTCTACCGGGACCTTGGGGCTCCAGCAGGCTGGGACTCGGTAGGTAACTTCTGCCGTCTCCATTAGGCTCTGTCCAGACTTGCTCTTGGTCCTGGAGTAGCCCGCTTGCAGGAGCCTCTCCTCCCACTCCACCTGCATTTCCTACAGATCTCAGCTCTTTTCCTTTCCTCCTAGGCCGTCTACATTCCTCTCTGTCGCCCACCAACCCTCAGAGGCCCACAGCCAGCACAATGGTTAGGATCCAGAGGGGAACAGCAACGAAAGAATGGAACACCCACCCAACAAAGACACCACCAGATATTGACACCAGAAACACTTCAGCTATAAGTCTGGATGCCCAAGAACAGTCAAGACACTATGCCTTCACCAGAAGCCAGTAGCCCTAGGCCAGCAGGCCCTAAGAAATGCAATAGAGCTGAAACACAAGACAAGAACTTCCAAATAGCAGCCACGAGTACGTTCGAGGACCTTAAGAGGATGTGAATGTTTTGGTGGCATAAATGCAAACCATTGGACGAAATAAAACAATTCAAAACAGGAAAGTTGAATTTAAGAAAGAGATAGAATCACTACAGAAAACTGAAACAAATAAAACTGCAAATAAAGATTTTACAAAGTAAACAAAATAATTTCACCAACACTTTACAAGATGTGGGAGAAGTCAGGTGTGGTGGTGCCTTTAATCCCAGCATTCAGGAGGCAGAGGGGAGCAGAGGCAGGCAGGTCTCTGTGAGTTCAAAGCCAGCCTGGTCTACAGAGTGAGTTCCAGGACAGCCAGCCAGGGCTACATAGGGAAACCATGTCTCAAAAAAAATGGAGGGGAAATAGACAAGGTCTCCTGAGAAAATTGGGAGCTGGGGATTGGGGAAAGAGAAGGGAGGGTGAGAGAGGAGGGGAGGGAAGAGGGAAAGAGAACTTGAGGGAACAGGATAGTTGAGATGAGAGAAGGACAGAGAGGGGGAGCAAGGAAAGAGATATCTCGATTGAGGGAGCCATTAAGGGGCTAGCGAGAAACCTGACACTAGGGAAATTCCCAGGAATCCACAAGGATGCCCCCAGCTAAGACCCTAAGCAACAGTGGAGAGGATGTCTGAACTGGCCTTGCCCTGTAGTCAGATTGATGACTACCTTAACTGTCACCATAGACCCTTCATCCAGCAACTGATAGAAGCAGATGCAGTCTGCTAAGCACTGGGTGGAGTTCCCGGAGTCCAGCTGAAGAGAGTGAGGAGCAGTAATATGAACAAAGGAGTCAAGGAGTCAAGACCCATGATGGGAACACCCACAGAAACAGCCACTGGCAGCGGGACCAGGATGTAGCCCTAGTGCTTGAACTGGCTTTTAGGAGTCCATTCTCTTAGGAGGGATACCTTGTTCAGCCTAGATATATAGGGGAGGGCCTGGTCCTGCCTCAAAGTGATGTGCCAGACATTGTTGGCTCCCCATGGGAAGCCTTACCCTCTCTGAGGAGGAGATGGGGGGACAGGGTGAGGGAGTGGAAGGAGGGGAGGGAGTGGAACTGGGATTAGTATATAAAATGAGGGGGGCTGGAGAGATGGCTCAATGGTTAAGAGCACTGGCTGCTCTTCCAGAGGACCTGAGTTCAATTCCCAGCACCCACGTGGTGGCTCACAACCATCTGTAGAGGGATCTGATGCCCTCCTCTTCAGGCATAAAGTCATACATACAGATAGAGCACCTATATACATAAAATAAATGCATCTTTAAAAAATAAGTAAAATGAGAAAAGATTGTTTTAAATAAATAATTTTTTTAAAAAAGGAAGAATTTCAGATGTGTGGAAGACAAGACAGAAGAAATAGATAGCTCAGCTAGGGAAAACGTTAAATCTAAAAACATCCAGGAAATCTGGGACGCTATGAAAAGACCAACTCTATGGATAATAGATGATAGGAGCAGAAACACAGATCAAAGGCACAGAAAAATATTTTTAAAAAGTCATAGAGCCGGGCGGCGGTGGCGCACGCCTTTAATCCCAGCACTCGGGAGGCAGAGGCAGGCGGATCTCTGTGAGTTCGAGACCAGCCTGGTCTACAAGAGCTAGTTCCAGGACAGGCTCCAAAGCTACAGAGAAACCCTGTCTCGAAAAACCAAAAAAAAAAGTCATAGAAAGAAATTTACCCAATCTACAGAAAGAAGCATCTACCAAGTTTGTCTATTTGACAAACATACAGAATACCAAATAGACCGAATAAGAAAAGTAATTCTCCATGACAAATAATATACACTAAATGTACAGAACAAAGAAAGGATATTAAAAGTTCCAAGGGAAGAAGACAATTAACATATAAAGGCAGGCCCATTGGAATAACACCTGACTTCTCACTGAAGACTCTGGAAGCCAGGAGGGTCTGGACAGACCTTGTACAAACTCTGAAAGACCAGAGATGCCAGCCCAGATTTGAATACCCAGAAAAACTATCACAACTAACGAGAAAGAAAAATATTCCACAATAAAACCAAATTTAAGCAATTTCTATCTATCAATCCAGTTCCACAAGGACACTAGAAGGAAAACTAAATCTCAAGAGGTTAACTATGCCCAAGGAGACACAAGGAATAAATAATCCTAGACCAGTCAATCAGAGGGAAAAAACCCACACCATAACAGCAAAATAGCAGGAATCAATAAACACTGCTCATTGATAACTCTAAATATTAATGGTCTCAATTTCCCAAGAAAAAGGCATAGACTAACAGATTGGATTTGGAAAGAAAAAAAGCAGGATCCATCATTCTGCTGTGTCTAAAGAACACACATCACTAAGGATGGAAAAGGATGGTGTGGGGGGCTGGAGAGATGGCTCAGAGGTTAAGAGCACTGACTGCTCTTCCAAAGGTCCTGAGTTCAATTCCCAGCAACCACATGGTGGCTCACAACCATCTGTAATGAGGTCTGGTGCCCTCTTCTGGCCTGCAGCCATACACACAGACAGATGTTGTATAATAAATAAATAAATAAATAAATAAATAAATAAATAAATAAAAGAAAGGGATGGTGTGTTCCAAACAAGTGGATCCAAGAGGCAAAATGAACTTCAAACTAAAGTTCAGGAGAGACAGGGAAGAACACTACATATCTAGTAATGGGAAATTTCACTAAGAGGATATCACAATTCTAAATATTTACTCACCAAACATAAGCGCAACCAAGTTCATAAAAGAAACACCATTACAGTGCAAATCACGTGTCACATAGTGGTAGTGGGGGACTTCGATACCCCACTCTCACCAATAGACAAGCCATCCAGGCAAAACTAAACAGAATTGCTGGGGCTAAATAATGCCGTAAATCAAATGCAGAAAGACAGGGTCCCAGCACTGAGAGGG
Source organism: Arvicola amphibius (assembly GCF_903992535.2). Taxonomy (NCBI): domain Eukaryota; kingdom Metazoa; phylum Chordata; class Mammalia; order Rodentia; family Cricetidae; genus Arvicola; species Arvicola amphibius. Next base: position 56,323,497 of record NC_052059.1, read on the forward strand.
GAAAGTAAAGGCACGTTCTCATCCCTCATCAGGAAGTTGTCTCCAGTTGACAGCCACTTGCAAAAGAAAAATCAGTTTTCTCCAAAGGAGGTCTGCTGGGTATATAAATCAGACTCAGGGGTAGGCCCCATGCTGAGCAGTAGCTTGTCAACACTAAACAAGCTCAGTAGTTTTCTCGTAGGTTTTTTGTTGTTGTTGTTTTTGTCTAGGCGTTTTTTTTTTGTCTTATTGGTCTTTTGCTTGTTTATTTTGTTACCCATTTCTGTGGATTGTGTGTGTGTTTCTTTTTTGTTTGTTTAGGTTTTTTTTTTTTTAATGAAAGAAAGATGATAAAATTGGGTGTATGACGGCTGTTCTTAATTGTCAACTTGGCTACATCTGGAATTAACTAAAAGCCAAGCAGCTGGGCACATCTATGACAGACTTTTTTTTTCTTAGTTAAATCAAGTGAAATGAAAAGACCACTTTTGTTTTGTTTTGTTTTGTTTTGTTTTGTTTCAAGACAGGGTTTCTCTGTGTAGCCCTGCTTCTTTTTAAACTGCCCACTTTTTTAAAAAAGTTATTTTTCTAACATTTTAATTTTTCCCTTTTATATTGAAAATAGAGGGGGTTGGAGAGATGGCTCGGTGTTAAGATCACTGATTGTTCTTCCAGGGACCTAGCAAAATACCAATGTGCGGGCTGGAGAGATGGCTCAGTGGTTAAGAGCATTGCCTGCTCTTCCAAAGGTCCTGAGTTCAATTCCCAGCAACCACATGGTGGCTCACAACCATCTGCAATGAGATCTGGTGCCCTCTTCTGGCCTGCAAGAATACATGTAAGCAGAACACTGTATATGTAATAAATAAATAAATATTTAAAAAAAATACCAATGTGTATAAAATAAAAATAAATACATTTTTAAAAAGAAAAAATATAGCATATTTTTTCATACAATATAGCCTGATTACAGCTTCCCCTCCCTCTACTCCTTTCGGTTCCTCCCCACCTCCCTTCCCACTCAGATCCACTCCCTTTCTGTCTCTCATTAGAAAAGTAGCCTTCACGAGAGATGGCTTAGCGGTGAAGAGCCCTGCCTGCGTATCCAGAGGTCCCGAGTTTGATTTCCGGCAGCCACATAGTGGCTCACGGCCGTGTGGCCTGACTCTGGCGCCCTCTTGTGGTATAACGGGAAAAAAGAAAAAGAAAGAAAAGTAGCCTTCATTATACCAACAGTATGCTCTCAGAGAAATTAGGAAAAATAATACATTCCCTAAGACTCTCTAAAATAAGTATTTAGAAACATATCTAACCAAAGAAGTTAAAGATCTCAATCAGGGCCGGGCAGTGGTGGCACACGCCTTTAATCCCAGCACTCGGGAGGCAGAGGCAGGTGGATCTTTGTGAGTTCGAGGCCAGCCTGGTCTACAAGAGTTCCAGGACAGGCTCCAAAGCAAAAAGATCTCAGCCAGACGTTGGTGGTGGTTTACCCCTTCAATCCCAGCACTTGGGAGGCAGAAGCAGCTGGATCTCTATGAGTTCGATGCCAGCCTGGTCTGTGGAGCAAGTTCCAGGACAGCAAAGCTACCCAGAAAACACTGGCTCGAAACTTGCCTCCCCCAAATGTTAAAGACCTCTATACTGAAAATTTCAAGATATTAGAAAAGAAAATCATAGATGATAACTAGCTCAGTGGTTCTCACCTTGTAGGTCATGACCCCTTGGGGAGGGGGTTGTAGTTGGTTGTTTATTGCTCTTTTGGCTCTTTGGTCCTTTGGAGGCCTACTTCCTAGCTACCAAATAAATCACATGGAGGCTTTTTATTACTTATGAATGCCCTGTCTTAGCTTGTTTTTTTTTTTTTTCTAGCCAGCTTTCCTTCATTTAAATTCTCCCGTTTTTCCTTTTCTTACTTCTGTAATCTTGCTTTTAACTCCTACTCTGTGGCTGGTTCCTAGCATCTTCCTCTCCTCGTTCTCTTGCTCCTTGATATTTTCTCCTAGTTATTCTCTCTGCCTGCCAGCCCCGCCCATCCTTTCTCCTGCCTTGCTATTGACCATTCAGCTCTTTATTAGACTAACCAGATGTTTTAGACAGGCAAGGTAGCACAGCTTCATAGGGTTTAAACAAATGCAACATAAAAAAAAATGTAATGCATCTTTGTACCATTAAACAAATGTTCCACAGCATAAGCAAATACACACCTTAAAATAATATTTCATAACAGGGGTTGAAGGATCCTTTCTCAAGGGTTGCCTAAGACCACTGGATTACACAGAAATTTACACTATGATTCATAACAGTAGCAAAATTACGGTAATAATGAAGCAATGAAAATAATTTTATGGTTGGGGATCGCCGCAACATGAGGAACTGTATTAAAGGGTTGTAGTGTCAGGAAGGTTGAGAACCACTGCACTGGATGATGGAAAGACAGTTCATGTTCTGTGATTGGCAGGATTAATCTTGTGAGCATGACTATACTGCCAAAATTTGTTCATATATTTAATGGAATACCTATCGAAAGTCCAATATCATCTTTCACAGGTTTAAAAGAAAACAGTACATGTGAGCACAATAGACCATGAAAAGCTAAAGCAATCCTAAGGAGTAAAAACACAGCTGGAGGTGTTACAATACCCAACTTTAAATCATACTCAAAAAATATACCAAACGAGTTGGGCGATAGCTCAGCCTGTTAAGCGCGTGGCGCTGGCACGAGTGAGGTCCCGAGTTCAAACCCCGGGTCCGTGTGGTTTTGTTGCCAGGCGGTGGTGGCGCACGCCTTTAATCCTGGCCTGCAGGCATACACACAGACAGAATACTGTATACATAATAAATAAATAAATATTTTTTTAAAAAAAGAAAAGCTAAAGCAATCCTAAGGAGTAGGAACACAGCTGGAGGTGTTACAATACCCAACTTTAAATCATACTCAAAAAATATACCAATAGGGCTAGAGAGACAGCTCAGAGGTTAGGAGCATTGACTGCTCTTCAAGAGAGAGGTCCTGAGTTCAATTCCCAGCAACCACACAGTGGCTCACAACCATCTATGAGATCTGGCACCCTCTTATGGCCTGCAGGCATACGTGCAGACAGAACACTGTACACATAATAAAATAAATTTTTTTTAAAGAAATATAGCAATGAAGACAGCCTGGTACTGGCATAAAAGTATACGGGAGGGCTGGAGAGATGGCGCAGACGTTAGAAGCTAGACTCAACAACAATGCACAGGAAGAGCAATGGAGTAGAACAGAGGACCCAGAAATAAAATGACAAAGTTATGCCCACTGAATTTTTGAGAGGAGAAAAAAAAACATACATTGGGGCAAAAGATAGCCTATTCAATAAATGGTTCTGGAAAATCCTGGTTTTTACCTGCAGAAGAATGAAAATTGAATTCGTATCTTACACAGTGTACAAAACCAATTAAAAGGGACCAAAGACCTTAACTTAAAATCAGAGCACTGAAGCTTCTATGAGAAAACACAGGGGTACTTTCAAGATATCGGGGTAGGCAAGAACTTCCTAAAGAGACCAACAGCACAGTAGTTGGCCAATATCAGCAGACTGGACTACATGAAAATAAAATGTTTCTGTACAGCAGAGGGAGCTATCACATAGCAAACACCGCACAGGGTGGGAGAAAATCTTCTCCAGCTACATTCCAGTCAAGGGACTAATATCCAGAGTTCACAAAGACTTACAGTAATTAAATGCCAGGAAGTAAAACCACCAATCATCAAATGGACACGTGAACTTAACAGTTACTTTTTTTAAAAAAAAAAATGAGAAGCATAAATTGCCAATAGATGGTTTTAAAAGTGTTCCAAATCCCTAGCCATCAGGGAAATGCAAATTAAAGCTACTTTGAGACGGCACTCAGCCCGCTCAGAATGGCTGTCATCAGTAACTGACAGCAAATGCTGGAGAGGCTGCAGGGAAAGGAAGCTGTGCTCACTTTTGGCGGGATGCAGATTCATAGCCACACTGTGGAAGCCAGTCTGTAGATTTCCCAACTGTAAAAATAGAGCTGCCATGTGACCCTGCTGTTTCTCTCCTTGGCATGCATCCAGTACGTGCACAATTAATTAAACAAAAGATCAGTTATTTGACAAGATATAAGATGGCAAACCCTTAGCCAAACTAATCAAAAGAGAAAAAAATTAATAAGAGTTGAGATATTACAACCTACACCAGTGAAATTCAAACAGCAGAGGGAGATGTTGCTACGCTTTTGCAAGGGTGATCTGGGCTCCATCAAATTTCTTGGCACATTGTTTCCATGGAGACAAAGGCAGTTCAGCAAGCTGCCTGAAAACTGCGAGCTTTTTTCCCAGGGAGTTCTTTTTTTCTGTCTGTGTTTTCCTAGGAAGGTATTGTTAACATTACTCAGTCACTTAGAAATGTGACATATTTTGCAACTTTCTATTACATTCACATTTTCATTAGGTGCTACCTTTCCTCCAAGGTGAAATCATAACAGAATAGCTAGACACTCTTAAATGACATAGCGTTTTACTGTCCTTGAACTACGATGAGCATCCATATTGATTTATTTCATGTTAAAGCAACGAAATGATAGTGGGCAATGTTATTCTGGAGCATAACCTGAGCACCATTTTGCAGATATTGAATGGCTGAAATTGAAGCCTGAATGTTTGCCAAAGCTACAGGGGTGAAGTGTGTACAGAAGTTGATGGCAAGTTTTGATAATGTCAAAAGAATAAAGCAGGGGCTGGAGAGATGGCTCAGAGGTTAAGAGCACCGCCTGTTCTTCCAAAGGTCCTGAGTTCAATTCCCAGCAACCACATGGTGGCCTCACAACCATCTATAATGAGGTCTGGTGCCCTCTTCTGATCTGCAGGCATACATGCAGGAGGAATACTGTATATATAAGCAAATCATATATATATATATATATATATATATGATTAAAGCAAAGAGGATTATCTGGTTTTGTTACATACTTTAGGTCATTATTATTTTTTTAACTTAATTTTTGCACTGTTTAATCTCTAGACTGAGAATTTGGAACTTTGGAGAAAGATTTAACACCACAGGAAAAAAAAATTGTCATTGCTTCAAATACAGCTCTTTATTTTGAATAAAGATAAGGACTGTCGGCCGGGCGGTGGTGGCGCACGCCTTTAATCCCAGCACTCGGGAGGCAGAGGCAGGCGGATCTCTGAGTTCGAGGCCAGCCTGGTCTACAAGAGCTAGCTCCAGGACAGGCTCTAGAAACTACAGGGAAACACTGTCTCGAAAAACCAAAAAAAAAAAAAAAAAAAAAAAGATAAGGACTGTCCTGATTATGTAGACTTGACACAAGTTAAAGTCATTCAGGAAGAGGGTCTCTCAATTGAAAAAAAAATGCTTCCAAAGAATAGGCTGTATGCCTGCAAGACATTTCCTTATTTTTCTTTTGTTTTTTACTTCTTTGTATTGATATTTATTGAGCTCTGTATTTTTCTCTGCTCCCCTCCCTGCCTCTTTCTCTCTCCCCTCCCCCAAGGTCCCCATGCTCCCAATTTACTCAGGAGATCTTGTCTTTTTCTACTTTCTACTTCCCATGTAGATTAGATCTATTTAAGTCTCTCTTAGTGTCTGCATTGTTAAGACATTTTCTTAATTGGTGATCAGTGTGGGAGGGCCAAGCCCATTGTGTGTGGTATCAATCAGGGGCTGGCGGTCTTGGGCACTGAGCAAACCAGGAGGAGCGAGCCAGTAAGCAGCATTCCTCCATGGCCTCTGCATCAGCTCCTGTCTCCAGGTTCCTGCTCTGTCTTCAATGATGAACTGTGAGGTGGAAGTGTAAGCCAAATAAATTCTTCCCTTCACAAGTTGCTTTTGGTTGTGGTGTTTCATCCCAAGAACAGAACTCTGAGACAGGACAGAGTAGGAAAAGCTGCTTGGAATACTCTTTGATAAGAAGCCTTGAGTGTTGGGGGTGTAGCTCAGGGATACAGCACTTGCCTAGGGCATTATAAGACCTTGGACTTGATCCCAGGCAAGAGGAGAGACCAACAAACCAACCCCCAAAGTGGGAGAAAAGTAAGCTATGCATCTTCTCTAGAGGCAGAGAGCCAGCCGTGGTGAGGCTAGAGCTCCAGGGTAAAATGCCTGCTTGTGCTAGGCCCTGGATTTGAGTCTGTGGTGGTTTGAATGGGAATGACTCCCGTAGGCTCCTACGTCTGAATGCTTAGCCCTCAGGAAGTGGAACTAAGGATAAAGAGGCAGTCTGCTGTGTTGGAGGAAGTGCGTCACTGTGGATGGGCTTTGAGTTCCTATTTCTCTGCTGTCTGTGGAGCAGGGTGTAGCTCTCAGCAGCTTCTCCAACACCACGCCTGCCTGCCTGCTGTCATGCTCCCCACAGGGATGATAATGGACTCACCTCTGAAACTGTAAGCAAGAAGCCCTCAATTCCGTGCTTCCCTTTCTGAGTCACCTTGACCATGGTGCCTCTTCAAAGCAGTAGGACAATGACGAAGACGGTTGGCCAAGCACTACAGAGGTTTATAAATTAAATCTCAAGTTTCTTCAAGTATTCGAGTATTCAGCATAAGAACTAGGTGATACAATGCAGAACCCTACAATAATAATAGTGGCTCCCTTGATTTCAGTAACTGCTGTAGGAGAAACAAACAAGGAGCGTATGGCAAATACTCAGATTTTAGTTGGATAAACTCTGAATAGAAAAAAAAATATCCCAGTCCTGTGGCTCCTGTTACCACTGAGGGTTGTGCAGATGCCCTGGCTCTGGACAGCCACCCAAAACCATGTTGGTGTCTGGAAGCCTTGCTGCTGACAGGGCCATACTGATCTGGGTGGTCTGTGGTCACCATCAGTGCCTTGGTGACATATGGACCCAAGCTGCTCCTGAGGGCCAAGCCTGGGTCTGTGCTCCTGTGGCTGCTGGGGTCTGGGATGGTGTCCATGGCCTGTGTTGCCATAGCAGTTCATAGAAATCATGCATGTTGAAATCAGAGGGCCGTGCTAAGCCGACCCCACTCCTCACTGGCTCTTGGGATAACTGGCCCTACCCTTTGCTGGACACTACAGCAGAATTGACCCCGCCCCCATTGCAGAACTGGACCCCTTCCTCTTACGGCTCTCTCCCTCCTCCCCCCTCGCAATCTGGAGAGATGGCCCCGGCCCCCCACTTCATCAGGGACATGGGAAATCTAGCCTCAATAGCATGGGTCTAGGAGAGCTGGCTCTGCCCCTTGCCTGAGGGGGCAGTTCCAGTGGCCTGGACCCACCAGCTCAGTTACCACCCAGATGTGGATCTTGGACCTTGGGTTGGGCCACCCAAACATCTGCCCCATCTATTACCTGCTGGAATTCATGAACAGAAAGAGATAAGAAGATTGGAGAGTTGAAAGGGGAAAATTCTCAGACCTCACTGGCTTTAGCACCACCAGGTTGTGTATGTTGGAGAGGGGCAAGCAGGAGCTGCTGAGTCCTGCGGCCCCAGAGTTCTTGGGGTTAACTGTATTTCACTTGACCATACCCGTTCCTAAAGCCTGGAATAATCAGTAGGATTTCTGCTCCCAACACTCCCGTTGGAGGATTCCTATTCATTGCTGCAAGCAGTGTTGACTATGGCCCATCTCAACCACTAGAGAACATCGTGGGCTTTGACATCTTTGGGAAGTAGCTGTCAGCCCATTGTCGGATCTCACCAGGAATTCCTCCTTTCTATCCACTGCTGTCAAGCGTCTGGTTTCTGGACTCCAGAATCCCTCTGCATCTATTGTTCGTTAACAGTTCCTTGAGGCACCCCTCAGGCCCAGCAGTGCCAAGTGTTTCTCAGTCATTTCCAGACCCAGCAGGCCCATCTTTGATATACACTCCACGAAACAGCACTGCGCACTTTAAACACGCACCACGCCACCATCAAACTGTAATTTCTTGGGTTTTTCACCTGTATTAGTTATTTTCCTGTTGCTGCGCTTAAACATCACGACAAAAAGCAAGTTAGAGAAGAAAAGGGTTTATTTTGGCTCATGTTTCCAGAAGGATAGTGTCCATGATGGTGGGAAAGGCATGGGACAGTCAAAGAAAGCCTGGTGTGGGGAATAAGTAAATGCTGGTCACATTTCATCCACACACCAGGACTAGAGAGATGGGACAGGAATTAGGGTGAGGTTATCAACCCACAAAGCCTACCCCCACTGTATGCTCATAGGTCAGAGGACATTAACTGTCATTTCTCAGGTAGCATCTTTTTAAGCAGAGTCTCTCACTGATTGGGAGCCCCTAACTGGGCTAGACTGGCAAGCCACAGAACTACAGGGATCCGTCTATCTTTGTCTTCTTTGTACTGGGGTTACAAGCCCACACCAAGACAAACCAGCTTTTCAAAAAATTCTTTTACCTTTATTTATGTGTAGTGTGTGCCTGAGTGGATGTATGTACATTCTGTGCGTGCAGGAGCCCACGGAAGTCAGAAATGGCATTGGGTTTCCTGGAACTAGTTATAGGTGGTGGTCAGTGGTGGTCAGCCACCATGTAGCTGCTGAGACCTGAACCTGTGTCATCTACAGGAGCAGTTAAGTGCTCTTAGCCACCGAGCCACCTCTTCAGCCCCCTTTTTATTTTATTCTTTCTATTTAGGGATTGAGTTCAGATCCGCATGGTTGCAAGACAAGCACTTTATGGACTGAGCTAGTTCTTTCTAGGTTGCTTCTCTGTGGCTGTGAGAAAAACCATGGCCTTGAGGAAGAAAGTGTTTATTTCAGCTTATGGTCCATCATTGAGAAGCCAGGGAAGGAACTCAAGGCAGAAACCTGGAGGCAGGAATTGAAACGGAGACGTGGAGGAATGCCACTCATTCATTAGTTCTGCATGGCTCGCTAGGTTTGTTTTCTTATAAAGCCCAGGATGCTCTGCCCAAGGGTGGCACCACCACAAGGGGGGTGGCACCACCACAAGGGGCTGGGCCCTCCCATTTAAATCATTAATCAAGAAAATGGCCCTCTGGGTTGAGGGCCTCAAACTCACAGAGATCCACCTGCCTCTGCCTTCCGAGTGCTGGTGTTAAAGGCGTGCGCCACCGCCACCCGGCATGATTTATTTTATTTTTAACCACATGTATAAGCACAGGAGTGTAGGAGCCCTCAGAAAAGATTTCCTGGAGGTGGAGCTACAGATGGTTGTGAAAAACTGGATTTAAGTACTGGTAACTGAACAGGGGTTCTCTAGATCAATACACTCTTAACTAATGAGCATCTCTCCATCCCTCTAGTTTAAGTAGCCAGCCTACTCTTTCTTTTTCCCCTTCTTTTTTATTTTTTTACGAAGTCTGTGTAGCCCAGGCTGATCTTGAACTTGGGGGTCTTCTTGCCTTCATTTCCTGATGGAAAGATTGAACACATGCACCACTAGACTCAGCTCTTCTTCTTTTGGGGTGGGGGGATTGCTTTTGGGTTTTTTTTTTTTTTTTTTTTTTTTTGAGACAAGGTTTCTCTGTGTAGCCCTGACTGTTCTGGAACTCACTCGGTAGACCAGACCAAACTCAGAGACCTGCCTGCCTGTCTCCTAAGTACTGGGATTAAAGGTGTGTGCCACCACTGCATGGCATTCAGTTCTTGTTTTAAGAAAATGCTTATAAATACACATTTTCCTCTTCTAAAAATTACATCAATTTAGGGTGTGTGTGGGTGTGTCATGGGGCATCTGCAGTTTCAGAGGACAGTTTGTGGGGTTGCTTCTCTCCTGCTACCATATGGGTCCTGGGGAATGACTCACTTTGGCACATAGTGTTATCTCAGAATATTTTCCAGGTTCCCTGATTTCTTCTTGAACATTTATTTGGTTGTTTATGTGTGTACTATTTAATTTCTACATATTTGTAGATTTTTCTAGTTTTCCTTATGCCATTAATTTCTAGTGTCAAGTCACCCTAATTGGTGAAGATACTTCATGTTACTTTAAAACACAGTCCCGGCCTTTCTTAGGCATGGTACTGAACTGCTGTGTATGCCAGCTTCTCACCTGAGATTCAGGTTAAACAGCAGTGCTCTTCTCACGGGGCCGTGAAAATTAAATGAATGAAAGAGCAGCGTCTCCGATGTGCTGTTGTTGGAACGTTATCACAGTATCACTCTCAAACTGGAGTATTTAGTGCTGATAATAAATCGTTGTTGTTTCCGTCCGAGTGCTTGGTTGCATGCATGTTTGTGCACCATGTATGTGTGTTTGATCCCCTGGGACTGGAGTTATGGGCAGTTGTGAGCCATCATGTGAGTGCAGGGAATCAAACATGTCTCTCCAGTCCAACCCCCCCCCACACACACATAGGGTTTCTCTATAGCTTTGGAGACTGTTCTGGAACTAGGTCTTGTAGACCAGGCTGGTCTTGAACTCACAGAGATCTGCCTGCCTCTGCCTCCCAAGAGCTGGGATTAAAGGCATGCGACACCACCGCCCGGTTATAAATTCCTGCGTATCTCAATAATCTGTATACTGATATGTGATTCTTGTTGGTATCCTACAATTTGGTTAAATGCTAACTATTCAGGTTATACAGACCACACAAGGTAAGAGCTCAGTTCCATGTTTCTTGACATCAAATGCCAGTTACAAGTCCATACAGACGATCTATTGGCTTTAAATTGAGAGTTAAAACAATCCCCTGCTCAGGTTTGGTAACTGATTATAATAAACCACAAAACCTCAAGGGAAAAAAAAAACCAAACCTTTATTTAGTTTCATTTCCTGTTGCTGTGATAAAACACCTTGACAAAAGCGCTTCAGGGTGGAAGAAAGAGTTTGCTTCAGCTCACAGGCCGAGGTTTATCCCGCAGAGAAGTCAGGGCAGGCGCTTGAGGCAGCCGGCCACATGCCATGCACGCCCAGGAAGTACCCCTTCTCCCCAGAGGCCAGCTAGCGAGGAGAAGTTCTGACCCTAGCTGATGACCAGGTGATGTTCTCAAGCTTTCTAGGTTCCCCATCTTGTCATCTCATCAGCTCAAACTTGAGGTGTACTGAAAGTGGCTTGTTAATAACTAACGGTAACCCCATCACTCAGGGAATCCCCAGGCTTTTGGGTGCTCCACGCTAAGAATCAGAAGCAAAGATCAAACATGTGTTTAAATAGCATAGCTGGAATGAAACAAGCAAGAGGACAGAAACTTTAAAAAATGTTAGTTGTAGGGCGGTGGTAGCGCACACCCTTAATCCTAGCACTGCACTCGGGAGGCAGAGGCAGCTGGATCTCTCTGAGTTAGCTCCAGGCCAGCCAAGGCTACACAGTGAGACCTGGTCTAAAATTGGGGAAGGGAAAAGAAAAAGAAAAGAGTAATTGAGCTAGAAAGAAAGGCAGCAGAGAGACAATGCAAACCTAACAAACTGAATTCTAGCCTTTGTGTATCTTCCACAAAGGATTCCCCGACTCTACTGCGGGCAGTGCCTTGGTCCAAATCAATTAATATTTTGAGGGTATTATCTTCCAAATCTGGAAATCCTTAAAATATTTTCAGTTCCAAATTCTTTTATTTTAAGATTTATTTATTATGTATACAATGTTCTGTCTACATGTATGCCTACACACTGAAAGAGGGCATCGGATCTAGTTCCAGAGGTGGAAGTTGGGTTGCCACAGTCACCAGGGCAAGTGCTTTTCCTTGCTGGGTCATCATGCCGGCCACAGGGGTGTGAGCCACCATGTGGTTGCTGGGAATTGAACCCATCAGTTCCAAATTCTTAAAATTATCCGTCTCTATATTTTAAAGTTAAACACAACAGTTGGTCTTCCCTTTGTACCAGATGCCGCAGCAGTGGGGCTAGGCAGTTGTTTAACCAGTGTTTCCAGAAAGTCATTATTTAGGTCACAAAATAAATTTGGCCTTAAAACAAAACAAACCTGACCAGTTTCCACTTTAAAAACACCAACAACTGGGGCTGGAGAGATGGCTCAGTGATTAAGAGCACTGACTGCTCTTCCAGAGGTCCTGAGTTCAATTCCCAGCAACCACATGGTGGCTCACAGCCATCTGTAATGAGACCTGGCGCCCCCTTCTGGCTTGCGGGCACACATGGAAGGAATGCTGTACACAAAATAAATAAATAAATATTAAAAGAAAAAACCAACAACCCTGTATTTCCTTGGAAAAGGACATAATATATTCAGTTGATCACTACTGGTAAGGAACAAGCAGGAATATTTTGAAGGCTATGGTCTGACAGACATAAGAAAACAACAGGGGATGTATTAGAGAAAGCTTAACATTTTTTATTAAAAATTTTTTTGAGATTTTATTTTTAAGTGTGTGCGTGTTTTTCCTACACATATGTCTGTGTACCATGTACATGCCTGGTGCCCACAGAGGCCAGAAGAGGGTGTCTGGTCCCCTGGGACTAGAGTTACAGAAGGTTGTGAAGCATCCTATGGGTGCTGGAAATTGAACCTGGGTCCTCTAGGAAGAACAGCCAGTGCTTTTAACCTGAGCCTTCTCACAAGTTCTAGTATTTACTACTTTAAAAAGGTTACATTGTGTGGGTGAGTGCATGTGCCACAGTCCATGTGTGAGGGTTAGAACAAATCTTGCAGAGGCTGGTTTTCTCTTCCCATGGTGAAGGGTTCCAGGGATCGCGTTCTTCAGGTGTGGAGCAATGCCCTTACCTGCTCATCTACTGGTTGTAGGGAAATGTTCTGGATTTGACTCTTTTCTAGACTATAAACATTTTGCTCATGGCTAGTAATATCCACTGCTTCGATTTTAGGTTATGAAAAGCATGTTATGCTACAACACTATTCCTGTTACCTCCCCCACCCCCCAATATAATCATCATCATCGCCGTTTTAGCTTTTCAGTTCCCTTTATTTGACTTGTGCATGTGTATGTATAGGGACTTGCATGCACCAGTGTGCACATGGAGGTCAGGGAACTCATGTGCTGCTGCAGGGAGCATCCATGCATTTGTGTGCAGTGCTGGAGGTCAGGCTTTGTGCCTGCCAAGCGCCTGCAAGTTCTCATTTAGTTACACAACACAAGTGCTTGACCCTCCAAGGCCCAATCTAAAGCATTATTATGCTTCAAACATTTTAAAGGTGTGTCCCAACACTGCCTGGCTGCTTCAAACATTAAAAAAATATTCATTTATAACTTATTTTGGCAGATATATAATGGTATCAGCTAGAATCATTTTTTTGTTTTTGTTTTTGTTTTTTGAGACAGGGTTTCTCTGTAGCTTTGGAGCCTGTCCTGGAACTAGCTCTTGTAGACCAGGCTGGCCTCGAACTCACAGAGATCCACCTGCCTCTGCCTCCCGTGTGCTGGGATTAAAGGCGTAGAATCATTTTATAGTCTCTTCTTTTTGCAGCTTGCTATAATTGGCTAAATATTTATTGAGCATCTATTATGTGAAGCACTAAGATAACTGCTTAGGTTCTTAAGTTCTTTTAAAAAATATTTATAGTTGGTCAACTCCCAGTGGCTTGGGGGGGGGGGTCACAGGGCCTAGGGAAGAACCTACAACCATTGTTTTGCTAAATGACATACTCATGCTTTTACCCATATATTAGTGCTGCCCTCCACCTTGACCAGAGAAGTTTCTCTACTAGTCAGCATTTAGTGTCGACTTCACACTGATTAAAGTGTTGAGAATAAGTGTCTACTGAGGTCTCAGTTCTAAATGGGACGTCTATATCAACCCTCGTCTCCAAGGTTTAAGAATCATCCGGCAAGAGGGGAAGACAGAATGAAGAATCAGAGGATCGGGAGGAATGTTGTGTGATGTCCTCTAATGGACATGACGTGGTCATTGCACCCAGGAACTCATATCAACGAGATCAGTCAGTATGCCAACAAGCAGCACTAATTAGTCTCGGGGGACAGGGCTGGAGAGATGAACTGGTGGTTAGCAGCACTGGCTGCTCTTTCAGAGGACTTGGGTTAGATTGCCAGCATCTACATGGTGGCTCATGACTGTCCATAACTTCAGTTTCAGGGGATCTGACACCTCCACAGACACCACCCACGCACAAGGTGCACAGACATAAATGCAGGCAGAATTCCTACACACAGAAAACAGAAATTTTTTTCTTTTATTGAGCTCTACATTTTTCTCTGCTCACCTCTCTACCTCTCCCCTCCCCTTCAACCCTTCCCCAAGGTCCCCATGCTCCCAATTTACTCAGGAGATCTTGTCTTTTTCTACTTTCTACTTCCCATGTAGATTAGATCTATGTAAGTCTTAGTGTCCTCATTGTTGTCTAAATTCTCTGGGATTGTGATTTGTGGGCTGGTTTTCTTTGCTTTATGTTTAAAAATCCACTTATGAGTGAGTACATGTGATAATTGTCTTTCTGTGTCTGGGTTACCTCGCTCAGAATAATGTTTTCTTTCTTTTTTTAGAATAATGTTTTCTAGCTCCATCCATTTTCCTGAAAAATTCAAGATGTCGTTATTTTTTTCTGCTGTATAGTACTTCATTGTGTAAACGTACCACATTTTCCTTATCCACTCTCCGGTCAAAGGGCATTTAGGTTGTTTCCAGGTTCTGGCTATGACAAACAAAGCTGCTATGAACATATAGTCGAGCAGTCCTTGTGGCATGATTGAGCATCCTTTGGGCATATACCCAAAAGTGGTATTACTGGGTCTTGAGGAAGGATGTTTCCTAATTTTCTGAGAAATCACCACACTGACATCCAAAGGGGCTGTACCAGCTTGCATTCCCACCAGCAATGCAGAAGTGTTCCCTTTTCCCCCACAACCTCTCCAGCATAAGTTGTCATCAGTGTTTTTGATCTTGGCCATTCTTACAGGTGTAAGATGGAATATCAGGGTAAAACAGTATATATATATATATATATATATATATATATATATATATATATATATAGAGAGAGAGAGAGAGAGAGAGAGAGAGAGAGAGAGAGAAAGAGAGCCTTCAGGCTGGCCCAGGTTCACACAATTCTTCACAGGAAAAGCAGTCATGAATGGCAATTGACTAACTTTAACATCTGGTAATGAGGTCAAAGTCACTTCTTTTATTTCTCAAGCAATAAAACATCTCATTAATTTACTTTCTTAAAAAAAATATCCGGCTGAGCATTGTGACACACGCCTTTAATCCCAGTACTGGGGAGGCACAGGCAGCTGGATCTTTATGAATTCGAGGCTGGTCGGGTCTACATAGTAAGTTCCAGGACAGCCAGGGATACATAGAGAAACCCTGTCTCAAAATAAGGTGTGTGTGTGTGGTGGGGGTGGAGAGATGGTTCAGTGGTCTTCCAGAGGACCTGGGTTTAGTTCCTAGCACCCACAGAGCAGCTCACAACTGCCTGTAACTCCAGTTCCAGTTGAAGGATTTGACACCTTCACACAGACATACATGCAACCAAAACACCAAGGCACATAACATAGTAAGAAATAAATCATTAGAAAATACAATTCTATTGCACACACACACACACACACACACACACACACACACACACACACACAAAGGCAAAGTCTCAGGGAAAACCAGAAAGCTTCAACAGAAGGAACTCACAAACGGGTGTAGCCCCAGAAGGTAAAAAAGGCACTCAGTAGTAGGTTCAGGAAAAAGAGCCGGGAGAAGTCAGCTCAAAATAATGCAAGTACTTCACCCAGGCAGCCTTTTGAACACTGAACTAGCTAATGTCAGGAGCACGTGCCTGGACACAGACTTAGAAAAGAAAAATTAAGACAAACAGGGCTGGAAAGATGGCTCAGTGGTTAAGAGCCTGCTCTTCCAAAGGTCCTGAGTTCAATTCCCGGCAACCACATGGTGGCTCACAAAAATCTGGTGCCCTCTTCTGGCCTGGAGACATACACACAGACAGAATATTGTATACATAATAAATAAATAAATAAGACAAACAGCAACGACGACAACAACAAAAGCACTGAAGAACGGGCTAGAAGACCGCGCTGCAGTCACTGTAAAGTGCCTTTCGTCACAGAACCTATACTTAGCATTGCTATTATCAACTCCTGAAGCACAAAGCTAGTGGCTGCGAGCTCTTAGTGGATTCAGGAAACCAAACCAAAAAAAAAGAGCCTTTAATCCCAGCACTCGGGAGACAGAGGCAGGCCGGTCTCTGAGTTCGAGGCCAGGCTGGTTTACAGAGCGAGTTCCAGGACAGCCAAAGCTACACACAGAGAGACCCTGTCTCGGAGGAAAAAAAGAAAGAAGAAAGACAGAAAGAAAAGAAAAGAACCAAGCATTTTATCGTCGGATGCCCATTCCTCACAACAGGAGCAGGAAACGCTTGAGTTTTGGGTGTAGGTGCACCTTTAGGAGAGCAGCGGTAGAGCGCTTCCAAAGCTAAGAGATGCTGCTCCACGCCGGAGAGCCTACGCCAGGGACAAGATGGGTACCGCACCGGCTGGACACCCGTACCTTGCCCCGCACCTAAAGGGCTGCGCGGCGAGAGTTCGAGACCGCGGGGCCCGCACGCCGAGAACCACGCATGCGCAGAGCCCAGAGCAGCGCGGGATGCCCGGCCGCGGCTGACAGAGCCAACCGCCCGGCCTAGTCCGGTGCCGGCTGCCGCCGCCCTCACCCCAGCGCCGCGACCCGGCTCACGCTTCTCTCCTGCCAGCTGCTCAGGACTCGGCGGTCCCGTCAGACCGCTGAGGGCGCGACGCCGACGGCGGCAGCGACGGCCCCGGAGGCGCGAGAGGCGCCGGGGTCGCGGCGGCGATTGGCCGGCCGCGGCGCCTGCTCCCATAATGCAGCGCATGGCGCGTCATTGAAGAGAGACCATGATGGCGGCTGCGCTGGGGCCCCCAGAAGTGATCGCTCAGCTGGAGAACGCGGCCAAAGTTCTGATGGTGAGAACGCCGGGCCCCGAGAACCGCAGGATCCGTGGGACTCCGGCTGGCTCGACCGCGGCAGGCCTGCTGTCCGCTGTCCTGGCGGCCGGGAAGGGCCTTGGGATGAACCCTGAAGTGGTGGTGGCGTGGCGCAGGATTCTCCATCCTACTTTTCTCCTGTCTCGGTCCCTTACTTTCTAGAGCTTGTCCTCTTCCCTGGCCGCCCTCTCCTCTGCCTGGCATTGGGGTGCAGTTGTGTAGGATGGAGAGTTTCCTGTGCCTCCTGCTTCGCCCTATATATGCCGCGCTGGGCAGACTGGGTAGCAGAGCAAGGCACGGGAAGGAGCTTGGGGTGAACCCCGCAGGACGTGGGTCAGGGTACGGTGTTGGGACTGTGTGCATGACGCTGAGTAGTTGATCCTGTTAGGAGAGGGATGGCACAGCCTGGGTGCTGTTCGCAGCCCTTGTTCCCTCGTGCATCGGGTCCCCTAGCTCTTTGCCTGACATGCAGGCAGCTCTGGGTAACCGCAGCCGGCACGTGGACGGAGCGGAGCGGCAGGAAGGAGGGAGGCCAGTCTTTAGGACCAAGGTCGTTGGGGCCAAACTTGGTCCAGGACCGAGCTCCGTGTGCGTTTCGAACATTGGAAAGCTGACTCTGTGGTACTCGGTAACATAAGTCTCACATAGTTTGATGAGGGTGTTTGAGCAGGACGAGTCAGGATTATAAACAGTATTCTACACAGGGAGCAAAAGTAAGGATAAACTTCATTCAGAGTTAGTAAACTGTGTGTCTTACGTTTGCTGGCTCAGCTTGATTTCTTTCATTTTTCTTTTTGTAAATTATGACAACTGCGTTTGTAGATTATTATTTTTGAAATTTATAGGTCCTTTTTTTTTAATGATTTAGACTTTCTAAGAATTGAATGCAGCCCGATTTTTTTTTTTTTTTGGTACCCTGGACTCTTTTACTTTTAGGTTAGTGAGGATTGTGTTGGAGCATCATGTCTAAGAATATTTTAGCAAGGGCCTGGAGAGCTGGCTCAGTGGAGCACGTGATGTTCCTCCGGAGGACCTGAGTGGGTTCCCTGCACCTATGTCAGGTGGTTCCATCCACTTGTAACTCCAGTTCCAGAGCACCTGCACTAACATGCACATACCCACACATGGAAATAAATACATAATTAAAAAATAATGTTAAAACGTTTAAAAATAATGCTTGAACCAATTCTAGCGTTGTTATTAGTACCTCCCGTCAAGTTTTGTCTTCATATACAGTATCAGATGCTTTAGCTTTTGGAAGGTGAGAGGAGGGGCTGGAGAGATGGCTCAGGAGTTTAGAGCACTTGTGGCTTCCTCAGAGGACCTGGGCCTGAGCACACGTGGTGATTCACCACCATCCTTGACTCTGCTTCCAGAGGATCCAGTGACATGACATCCACAGGCCATGCAGATAAAAACTCATAAATAAATCCTTAAAAGATTTTGGATTAAAAACTCAAGCTTAATAAAAGTTTACTAAATTCTCCAAATACAGCGTCCCCACAATACCTGAAAATTTCTGAGGAGTTAGGGGTACTTTTTATTAGATTAAACAACACAGCAGTGCTCTAGTATTTGATAGGTTACTTGATGGTGTACGTCATTGACCTCATGGAATGTAGTATTTGTGCTTGGCAATGCATCCTTTTTCTTTCCTGGTAAGGCTGTTTTTTTTATCACAATGTTTATATGTGGGTAAGAAAATGGTACTAATAGTCTATTGATTGCTAGAATTTGGGTCCTATCTTATGAATCCCTGTAGCAGCTTTGCACTGTTGAGAGAAACTGATATTCAAAGCAAATTAGTGATGAGACTGATCATAACTCAGTTCACCAGACACCCCCATTTCAGAAATCTGAACTCTTTACTCTGTAGCATAGGCTAGGTTAGAACTCATTATATAGGTAGCCCATGCTGGCCTTGACCTTCTGGTGGTCCTGCATCAGCCTCAGAGTGCTGGTTATCACAGGCATGAGCTTTATCCTTTGAATTTTTTATTCAGCATGTTGTTTCTCAAAACCAGCATATTAATTATCCCATTACATTTTAAGGTTATGGAATAAAGTACTGAACGTAAAGCACTGGACCTCCAGGGTGACAGGTAAAGAGGCTGGTGAGATGGGTCACTGGGTAAAAGCTTTGTGAGTACGCACAAAATAAATGTTAAAAAAAAAGTTAAGGTATTATCTGGCATAAGGAATGATTTTTGTCTGAAAGGTATTAATAGATGTTTTCTGTAAATACTGCTTAATTCATGACCAAGAAGTTAGCTGCTGGAAAGTAAATTTGAAGGTAGATGAGCTAGAATGATAAAGGGCTATTGTAAATTAGCCATGTGTATACAGGTAAAGTTATTGATTCCGAAAACGTGGTGGAAATGGGAAAAGAGGTTGGTTTTTGTTGTTTTGAGATAGGGTCTTACTTTGTACTGGCCTGTGTAGATCAGGCTGACCTGCTTTTGCCACCAAGTGCTTGGGACCACCACATATGCTGGAAAACATGATTTGGTTTTGAGACAGCGCCTGTCCTGGAACTTGCTGTGTAGTCCACACTGACCTTGAATTTTCTATCTCCCTGCCTCAGCCTCCAAACAAAATTTGGAGTGCTGGGATTAAATGTATGCACCACCTTGCCTGCCTAGAGAAGTATTTAAATATGCTTCCCAAATTAATTTTTTAGAAAGATTCAGGTTTTTGACCCTTTTTTAAAAGCATAATTTTATTGATTTGTTGGGAATTTCACATCATGCACCTTAATTTGGCTCACCTAAGAGTCCCTCAGTATAGGGTGTTGCCTTTTGCTTGAGGAATTTAACTATTTTTTTTTTTTCAGAGGATGGTAGCTATTTTAGAGTAAAGCCAACCATACTCTATGCTAACATTCTCTTCATTTAGTGTTTTCCTGATGTCAAATTTAATCAGGTTACCTAAATGTAGACTTGAAAACTTGATGTTGAATATACATATTTTATAACTCACAAATTATAGGAGAAAAATGGAATGCATTATTTTGAGTAAATAATACACTATTTTTTCACCCCCTTCTCTCTTATGGAATCTGCATAACAGTTTAAATAGGCTTTGACCTTTTCCACTGACTTTTACAACACACAATTTGTGGTTTTTCCTTTTTATCTATTTTTTTTGAGACAGAATTTCTCTGTGTAGCTTTGGAGCTTGTTCTGGAACTATTTTTGTTTGTTTTGTTTTGTTTTGTTTTTTTTCAAGTCAAGGTTTCTCTGTAGCTTTGGACCCTGTCCTGGAACTCACTCTGTAGACCAGGCTGGGCTCGAACTCACAAAGATCTGTCTCTGCCTCCTAAATGTTGGGATTTAAGGTGTGTTCCACCACTACCTGGCTCAGAATTAATTTTTTTGTTTGTTTGTTTGTTTTTTTCGAGACAGGGTTTCTCTGTGGCTTTGGAGCCTGTCCTGGAACTAGCTCTTGTAGACCAGGCTGGTCTCGAACTCACAGAGATCCGCCTGCCTCTGCCTCCCGAGTGCTGGGATTAAAGGCGTGCGCCACCACCACCCGGCTCAATTAATTTTTTTAATTGCCAATTATATGTATTTTGGGGGGACCAGGTAATGTTCATATACATACATATACATATATATTGTGTAATTCCAAATCTTGTCTTTTATCTTAAAACTATAAGTGTGTCATAGCTCACACTAAGGCTGGATTTGTAGTTTTGCTTTTGTAGGTCAGGTTATTCTATTTTCACAGATTTGTGTAATAGTGCTAGTTTAGCATAATTTTATCAACAAATAAAGAGAAAATGCCTTTCAAATGAGAAATAGTTAATAGAAGAGAGATGGGGATTTTTCTCTATTCACTGGTAATTGTGGGAAGTCAAGTTGGCTCTAAAGTAACTATTTCAGAGTAGAGCCTTTCAGAGTTTAGAATGTGTATAATTAGTCTTGGGTGACTGTTAAAACTGCAGATTCCATTGCTTTGCCTAGAGAAGTCCTTTTAGGCAGTACTTCATTCTGTTCCCTGGTCTTCAGTGGCTGAGAGCCTTTAGGTCTGAAAGCTCAGCAAATTTGTTGGCCTCTGCTTTACATTCCAGCTGTAAAGTTGTTCCCACTAGCTGTCTTGTTTTTCTGCTAGGGATGCCTACATAATTTGCAGGGCTCACTACAAATGAAAATGTTGAAAAAAAGGAACTTGGAAGTGCTGATAAAAGTTGTAAAATACAAAGCACTTTCTTGTTAAATATTTATTATAAAATGTGGCAGGGAGATGGCTTAGTTGGTGAAGTACATGCTGGGCAAGCATGAGGACTTCCATTCAAATCCTCTGAAGCCAGATGCAGAAATGGGAAGACAGACAAGCAGATCCTGGAGCTTGCTGGTCAGCCAGCTTAGCCATTTGGTAAGCTCTAGATCCAAAAAGAGACCTTGTCTCAAAGAGACAAGGTGGAAAGCAGTAGAGGGAGGCAGCCAACCTCTAGCCTCCGCATGGCTTTTGCTAGTCATCTGAGGTGACTGCTGTATTTGAGCAGACTGTGCAGTAGAGGGAGGCAGGCAATGCCATAGTAGAGTCTGGAGACGGATTTCTCAGGTTTGAGCAGGCCTGTTTTTCTTGCAAAGGCCAGCAGCAGGCTTTGGATGAGGTCCTGCTTGCCAAGCTCCGTAGTGCACTTCTCTTGCTGCACGTCTCTCTCCCACTGCGGCTTTTTATTCTTCTGTTTTTCATCCTAACACAAGGCGTTTCATAGACAGTTTCTTCTGCCTGAAGAGTGTTCTTCACTTTTCAGGGAAGCCTTCCTTTGTAAACTGGAAGGTGAGGTTCATCTGGTCTATACCCCTACATTCATAACTGCCTACGTGTTACTTGATCAATG
Source organism: Arvicola amphibius (assembly GCF_903992535.2). Lineage (NCBI taxonomy): Eukaryota > Metazoa > Chordata > Mammalia > Rodentia > Cricetidae > Arvicola > Arvicola amphibius. The sequence continues at coordinate 56,345,165 of NC_052059.1, forward strand.
CTGTTAGACTCTTAATATATGTTAAGTTTGGGGACCCTGCTTGCTTTCCCTTGACAGTTTATACTAGCGTCTGGCACGAGGCTTGTCATAGAGCAGTTGCTTTAGTGTTATGTTGAATGAAGAAAATGAATGACTAAATGCAGAAGGGAGTGGGATGTTGTGACTCAGTGGGAGTGAGCGGCTATGGCCTATATATACTAAGTCCTTTTACCACCATAATTACCTTGAGTTTGCCCATTGGTGGGTCTTGGGAGTTGTGGACGTTGTGAGACTCAACAGACGTGGTGAGTGAGAATCTGAACAAGACTGGTGTGGGGAGTCTTAATTTTTTTTTTAAATTTATTTATTATGTATATAGTGTTCTGAGCACCAGATCTCATTATAGATGGGTGTGAATCATCATGTGGTTGCTGGGAATTGAACTCAGGACCTCCAGAACAGCAGTCAGTTCTTTTAACCTCTGAGCCATCTCTCCAGCCCAATCTTATTTTTTTTAATGCCAAAATAACTGATGAGGGGGAATTACTGTAAATGTATTTGGGGAAGCTGAGGACTACTTCCCCAAACAGGCTTAGACTTTATTTTCTCAACATCCATCTTACAGATTAATCAAAACTATTGTAATATGTAATATAGTCATGTTTAATTATAAAATTATTTGCTTTTACCTACCAGGTGGCGTCATAGAAAAGTCGTGTGTGTGTGTGTTGTGTGTGTGTGTGTGTGTGTGTAGGCACATGTGGAAGTTATTGAAATCATGGAATAGTAAAGGGTCTGGAATATCTGTTTTTTTTTTTTTTGCTCCAACAATGATGGTGTGTGTGATATTTAGCAAGTCAGTTAATGTCAGTGTCCTCTAAAATAGAGTAATGAATGGGACTGGAGACACAGCTGAGTGGCTGACAAGTACTACCCTTAAAGAGGACGTAACTTCAGGTTCTAGCACCATGTTAGGTGACTGACAATCTCCTTTAACTCCAGCACTAGGGGATCCTGTGCCTCTGGCTTCCAAGGGCACCTGCACTCACATACACACGTACAGAGACTCCTCCTATACATAATTAAATAAATCTTACAAAATTAAATAAATTAGGACAATGAAATCGTAAAAAGAATAAAACAGAATTAGGGGTCAGCTCAGCAACTAAATGTTCTTGCCATCAATTCTGATGATCTTAGTTTGATTCCTGAGACCCACATGGTAGAAGGCAAGAACCAACTCCTGTAAGTTGGTGTGCTGAGGTACACACACACACACACACACACACACACACACACACACACACCTTCACAAATAAATAAAGGTAAGAAAAAATAGGATGCCTTGAGAGTTATAAAAGCTTAAGAAATTTATGTTAAAAGTATAATGTCTGGCACATAGTGCTTATAAATTATAGCTGGTTTTTGTACCTTAATGTATCATATAACCTCACATCAAAGCATATAAAATCAAGACAGTCTTGGAGTACTAAGTAAATACTTATCGACTTAACTCTCGAGTACTGTGAGCTGCCAGCACTTGCTTTGCTCTCCAGTGTGGCCATAAGAAGCTGTTGACATTTGCAGTGGTACACGTGCTAGTGTGTCACATCCAGTATGACTTAAGTCCTAAAACCCTGGCTAGAGGAAGTGAGGAGATTAAGGACAGACACATGTACAGTGAAACTAGGGTCAAGTGGGGTTCTCTAATGTTTCCACTCTCCTAACACTTCACATTGGACCTCAGCGTGTTTATTAGGTATTGCACAGGGGGAGGGGCTAGCTAGTTTGGGTAGGAGGTCTCTGTACATAAGCAATATCAGGCTGTAAATATTCGGGAGGAGGAAGCTACAGCGTCTAGTTTTGGCACACATTGTTCATAAGCCATACTTGGACTCCCAAGAAAGGCTTTACTATTTCTCTTTAGACTGGCCCATATGGGTAAATGGCTTTGTCGGTTTTCCATGTGCTAATTGGTCTTGGAGTCTGCAACAGTCTTTGCCCATGTCAAAACAAACAAAATTCACTCAGGACTTCCTTTGCACCCTACATAATGGTTATGTGTTATACAACACATGTCTTTGTGTATCTCTGTGTTCATCTTCTGTTTTGTAAATTACTGATCCCTATTTGGAATATGCTGATTTATTTCTTCTAGTTGTTGGCATCCCTACTGTTCAAATATACTAGACATCCATTTTTAACAGGCCATATATTCTTATTTTGGCCCCTTTTCTTGGTCTTGCATCTTAAAACATAGTACTTTATAAAATATCAATAGTACACACATTGCTAAAGAGAAGATAGACATAATCTGTTGCTTTATGAATATAAATTTCATCTTTAGACTTATAAAACAATTAGAATGATCACATAGGCTGGTTATGGTGTGTATACTTTTAATCTCAGCACTTGAGAGGCAGAGGCAAGTGAGTTGTGGGTTTAAACCCCGCCTGGTTTAAATAGTGAGCTCCAGACCAGCCAGGGCTACATTATAAGACCTCATCTAAAAAACAAATGAACAAACAAACAAAACAGTTGTAACTGTAGGTTTCTCTCCAGCCCACCAGTTCCCGAATAACTACTCTCAGGCTTAATATTAAGTACATGGCTCAGGCTTCTTATTGGTTAGCTCTACATATAAATTAACCCATTTCTAATAATCTGTATTGCCATGTGACTTTGTGGTTTACCTGTTCTCTAGTACATTGTGTTGCTCTGGGGTTTCTGGCATCTCCCCAACTCTGCCTTCTTTTTCCTTGTATCTCTGGATTTCCTGCCGAGCTATATTTTGCTCTGCCATAGGCCAAAGCAACTTCTTTATTAACCAATGGTAATAAAACATATTCACAGCATACAGAGAGGTTATCTCCCACAGCACATAATGATCAAACATTGATTTTTTTAATATGATTAAATAATTAAAAATCATTTTTTAAAAATGATATTTAAAAAAATCATTGTTTAATATACATCTGTTTTTAGCATAGATTTATTTTGAGACATCTATCTTTAACATATCTTATTTTGAGACAGTTCATACTTGAACTGTCTCAAAGCTGAAAATATGTTATTACATTTGTGTATCCACTTGTTATATTTGTTTATTTTGAGGTGGGAATCTCACTGTGTAGCCTTGACTGGTGTGGAGTGTGAAGAGATCCACCTGCCTTTGCTTCCCCAGTGCAGGGATTAAAGGTGTGTACTACCATGCCCGACCATGCATGTGTTATTTGAGATAGGGTCTCTTGTCAGGACCAGGGGCTGATTAGGCTCTGCTGGCTAGTCCAGACATGACTCTCCCTGCCTCCCAAGCGGAGGTTTACAAATGTGCCCCACCACATGCAGCTTTTGTGTAGGTGCTGGAAATGGAACTCAGTGCTTTACTGACTAGGTCCTTTCTACAGCCTCTTTGATACCAATTTAGCAAAACAGGTTGCCCTGTATTCTTGACACTGAAGTAATTATGTCAGACTGGATAAGAGTGCTTACTTTGTTAAAAGAGAGTGAAAAAGATATTATTTTTATTCTTTTCTTTATTGTTTGTGTGAATGTATACATGTGTGCAGGTGCCTATGGACGCATGCATGTGTGCAGTTGCTTGTGCAATCTAGAAGAGGGCATCAGATCCTCTGAGTTGCAGGCAATTGTTATGGGTGCTGGGAAGTGAACTCTGATCCTAAGACCATTTCTGTAGCCCCTCCCCTTTCTTTTCTTTCTTTCTTTTTTTGTTTTGTTTTGTTTTTGTATTTTGAGACAGGGTTTCTCTGAAACCTGTCCTAGAACTTACTCTGTAGACCAGGCTGACATTGAACTCACAGAGATCTATCTGTCTGCTTCCTGAGTGCTGGGATTAAAGGTATACGCCACCACCGCCCAGCATCCCCATTCATTAATTGGTTGTATAATGTGAGATGTATTTGTTTTTGACCTACTGGTACTCATTTGTTTTTATGTGGTTTTAGCTAGAGAGTTGCTTAAAATATGCAGTTAGCTGTTTGATGGGGAGTGGAATACAGGGTTTCAAGTTAACTGAAAAGCCCATAGATTCTCTGACATATCCATACGCTCAATTTCTGGATGTTTTTAGTTTTTTTTGTTGTTTGTTTGTTTGTTTGTTTTTCAAGACAGGGTTTCTCTGTAGCCCTGGCTGTTCTGGAACTCGCTTTGTAGACCAGGCTGGCCTTGAACTCACTGAGATCTGCCTGCCTCCCAAGTGCTGGGATTAAAGGCACGTGCCACCATCACCTGAACGTACCCAGTTTCTACATAGCAAATCTTAGTGCGTTTTGTTTAGTCTTCCGAAAAATATAATTGAAGCTTCTTTTAACATTATTCCCTAGCTTATGTTTCTTCTTCCACAAAAATACAATATCTTTAAAGTTACTTATCAGCTGTGTGTGGAAGTGAACACCTAAAATTTCAGCATTTAGGAGGCTGAGTATTGTGTTAACGTTTTCAAAGAAGGTAGATTTCTGCTCATGTTGGATAGGTCCCAAAAGACAGACCAAAGAAATTATTGCAGCCGGGCAGTAGTGGCGCACGCCTTTAATCCCAGCACTAGGGAGACAGAGGCCAGCCTGTGAGTTCGAGGCCAGCCTGGTCTACAAGAGCTAGTTCCAGGACAGGCACCAAAACTGCAGAGAAACCTTGTCTCGAAAAACCAAAAAAGAAAAAAGAAATTATTCCATCCAAGTGTACCTTGGTGAACCATTGAGTTTAATTGGATCCACCTATAGAAGCATGAGTGAGAATCTGCTATAGGAGCATGGACAAGTTTTAGGTATCTACAGAAAGAGAAAAATCTATGTCCTTCAGCAACTGCTAGTGGTTTCTGTATACTTGAGGAGGGGCAAGGTGAGCTATGGGGAGGGTCCTTGCACACTCCATGTATGTTACTTGTGAGTTGCCTTATGGACCTACCAAGTCCTTCCACGAGGGAAATAATAGTGGGCCTTGTCTTCTGAAGATCTTGTGCAGGTAATTATAGGTGCTCTGATTTCAAGAGGACGAGAGCCATGTCCTGCCCAGAGTAGTTTGCAAAACACTGAGTTGATCACACTGTCATTCAGGCTGGCCTTAAACTCACTCTATTCCTGCTTCAGTGTTCTGAGTGCTGGTATTACAGGTGTGTGTACTATATACCTGATTTTGAGTATTTTTTGTGTTTATTAGTTGGTTTTACTTTCTACTCTAAGTTGTCTAACACAATTACTAGCCATTTTTCTATTACATTTTGATTTACTTGGATTGGATTTGACAGTGTAGAACATGAAGTCCTCAAAGAACAGTATCTTCAGAAAGATAGCTTTGGACTGACAAGAAGACTTAGTGGGTAAAGGCACTTGCCACCAAGTCATGAGCTGAGCTTGGTCTCCGGGACTCACTTTGTGGAAAGAGTGAGCTGAAGATAGCTTTATTTTTCTTTTCCGTAAAGTCTGGAGTTAGAATCAGTGTTGCTGTGGTGAGTGATTCTAGATGCCAACAAGTGCTCCAGATTTTTGTCTCGCTGTCTTCTTAATCTCTTAAAGTGGGGGAGGGGCTTCCATCTTCTAGTTTATGGCTTTAGGAAGTGAGCAGAGCTACACAAGGCATGCCATTTCAAGGGAGAAGTAAAAGATGTATTTGCACCTGAATCACCTCTAGAAAATTCCATCCAAAAGTTTGCTGATCTCATATTGGCTGGAATGAATCTGATAGCTGCTCCTACTGAAGAGAGGATTGCAAGAAACTCAGCAGGTGCATTGCTCTATAACTAAAGTCAGGATTGCCTTGTGGTAGAAGAAAATGCTCAGATGTGGAGGGCATAGGTGTCATCCTGTTAAAGTGTTATTAAAAATCTTAATTATTTAGTGTGTGTATGTGTGTGGCATACTCTTACCAGGGAGGTCTGAGGGCAACTTGCTGGAGATAATTATCTTCCATCACGTGGGTCCTGGGGAATCAAACTCAGGTTGTCAGACTTGGTGGCTGTCTCATTGATCCTTTTAAAAAACAACTTAAAAAAATTAATTACAAAGTGTTAGTTTGTGTTATGTGTATTTTACTCTTTTGTTAGAGTTTCAGTTTTTGCTGAATAGCCCTGTGTTAATTTTAATGCAGTCTCTCTCTTCTAAAGATTGACTGATATTTTACTTTACTTATAGTGACTTTAATATTTAGAAGAGTAACTGTGATAGTTGAATTTATTAATTTTGAAAAAGGACTTGTACTTGCTATTTATTGTTTAAGAAGTTTTTTTACTGCCCTGACAAACCTGTGTTTTCTTCCTAACATTTTATTAATGTTTCATTTTTAAATCTTAAATTCTCCTGTGTACAAAGTGAATTTATTACTTTGTACGAAATGTGTAGATTATCTAGTTGTTAACTACACTGGCAGCCTGGCCAGTCTGACCTTTCCTCACTGATGTGTCTTACTTAGATCATGGTCTGTTCTCTGCATGGTTTTCTTTTGCTTCAGAATGGGGTGTGTATGTTAAAATCTTTGCTCTAATACTGGTTTTGAATTTTCACCATTCTTTCTTAAGTGTCTGTGTCTAGTTTGGCAAGCTTTTGGCCTTTTTCATGGATGAGGGCTGCTGAGATTTTAACAGGGTTGCATTATTGTTAATTTTAAGAGAACTGTATGCTTACTTTTAAGTGTAGTAGGTCTTAGGTCCCTGACTTCTCATTGCCAGCGGGAACCTCTGAAAGGCAGATAAGTATCTATCCTTGAGATTTCCCTTGGACTATGCTGCCAAGAGGGGATTGGAAGCCAGGCTTCTCTGATTGTGTGTCCCCTTCTTGTCATTAAAGTGGGGTTTAAGTTGTGTAAAGGAGTTATGAGACAGTGTAGAACTGTCTGCAATCAGGAAAAGATTAAGATAAGATGGAGGAGCAATTAGAATAAGCTGGTGGATGCAGGGTTTATGAACTCTGTGATTGGTTAATTCCTGTCTTGTAGAATCGCGTAAGTGCATTACTAGCTCTGGCATGGTGCTAAGCATACAGTCCTTGTCAAATACATTCTGAACAGATGCTGCTCAAAGTCTTTGAACCCCATATATATTCAGCATACTAAAAACTAAGCATGTCATTTAACCCCTGCGTCGGTAAATAATCTCCAGATTTCCAGTTTTGGGTTCTTCTGACTTGAGTCACTGTCGCTTTTTACTAGATTTTCTGGACAGATCTGCTTGTCTGTACTGGTAGGATGGTGAAGCTGGGGACAGAAGCATCAGTCTTTTGTATTGGGTTTGTGAGCGTTTGGTCCCACAAGTGCTCTTAACCATGGAGCCGTCTCCACAGACTTCTTGGAATTTACTGGTGGAAACAATTTACTGTTTGGAAGTCATCGCCAAATCGTTTTAAAGGACTTTTTTTAAAAAACTTTTTTATTGATATTTATTGAGCTCTACTCCCTGCCTCTCTCCTTTTTTTTCTCTGCTCCCCTCCCTGCCTCTCTCCTTCCCCCTTAATCCTCCCCCAAGGTCCCCATGCTCCCAATTTATTCAGATCTTGTCATTTTCTACTTTCTACTTCCCATGTAGATGAGATCTATGTAAGTCTCTCTTAGTGTCCTCATTGTTGTCTAAGTTCTCTGGGATTGTGGTTTGTAGGCTGGCTTTCTTTGCTTGCTTTATGTTTAAAAACCACCTGTGAATGAGTACATGCGATAATTGTCTTTCTGTGTCTGGGTTACTTCACTCAAAATAATGTTTTCTAGCTCCATCCATTTTCCTGCAAAATTATTATTTTTTCTGCTGTGTAGTACTCCATTGTATAAATGTACCACATTTTCTTTATCCGTTCTTCGATCGAGGGACATTTAGGTTGTTTCCAGGTTCTGGCTATGACAAACAAAGCTGCTGTGAACATAGTTGAGCACATGTCCTTGTGGCATGATTGAACATCCTTTGGATATATACCCAAAAGTGGTATTACTGGGTCTTGAGGAAGGTTGTTTCCTAATTTTCTGAGAAATCGCCACACTGACATCCAAAGGGGCTGTACCAGCTTGCATTCCCACCAGCAATGCAGAAGTGTTCCCTTTTCCCCACAACCTCTCCAGCATAAGTTGTCATCAGTGTTTTTGATCTTGGCCATTCTTACAGGTGTAAGATGGAATCTCAGAGTTGTTTTGATTTGCATTTCTCTGATGACTAAGGATGTTGAACGTTTCCTTGAGTGTCTTTCAGCCATTTTAGATTCCTCTGTTGAGAGTTCTCTGTTTAGGTCTGTACTCCATTTTTAAATTAGATTATGTGATCTTTTGGTGTCCAATTTCTTGAGTTCGTTGTATATTTTGTAGATGAGACCTCTGTCTGCTGTGGGGTTAGTGAAGATCTTTTCCCATTCTGTAGGCTGTCATTTTGTCTTATTGACTGTGTCCTTTGCTTTACAGAAACTTTTCAGTTCAGGAGGTCCCATTTATTAATTGTTTCTCTCATTGTCTGTGCTGCTGGCGTTCTATTTAGGAAGTGGTTCCCTGTGCCAGTGAGTTCAAGTGTACTTCCCACTTTCTCTTCTATAAGGTTCATTGTGGCTGGCTTTATGTTGAAGTCTTTGATCCATTGGACTTGATTAAAGGACTTTTATAGTTGTAGAGTCTACATATTCTTTTTTCTGTTTAATATTTTTATTAACATGATTGTAAATTATACAGTTTCTACCATTTAGTATTTTGTATAAAACCATTTTACAATATACAAGATTTTCAAATGCAATAAAAAATACCAAAAACTACATGTATGTACCAAGTTTACAGTCTATGGTGAAGCTTTATCTTAAAAATACCTTCAGGAGAATAAACATCCAACCTGTTCTCTCAGCTTTAAAAAATGTGATTAGAAATATATAATTTAATAAAATATAAAGACAGTGGTTGATCAAATACTGATTCTTCAGTTACATTTTAAAACTTTACTTAATCTTTACTTAATCATCTGTACATGAGTGTACAATAAAGTTTTCAAAACTTTACATTCATTATTATTATTATTATTATTATTATTATTATTATTATTAATGTATACAATGTTCTGTCTGCATGTATGCCTGCCCACCAGAAGAGGGCACCAGGTCTCATACATGGTTGTGAGCTACCATGTGGTTGCTGGGAATTGAACTCAAGACCTCTGGAAGTGCAGCCAGTGCTCTTAACCTCTGAGCCATCTCTCCAGCCCAGTACTTTACATTCTTACATCACCAGCTGCTCTTGAACTCTTGTGCTCAAGTGATCTTTCTGCCTCAGCCTGGCAAATAGCTGGGGCCACAAGTACACAGAACAACAGCTTTCTTTCAATAAAGAAATCATAGCTCTAGATTTCGGAATCTAAAGTATATTCTGTCCTGCCACATATGTTGACCTGGTGATTTCATTGTGTATATAATATCCAAATAGGTGGTTACATTTTATACTATACATTAATATCTTCATACCTTTACTTTTTATAAAAGTGAGTAGCAGAGTAGTTTAGCCCATTAGCTGTAGAAGGAGTTTTATTTATAAAATAACTAGCATAAGGATCGTGAGAGGAAAAATGGTCCAGACACTCCCCAGGTAATCCAGTGTTGATTTGTACACATAGCTGTAAGTGGGCGGTGTTGACTAAATTCAGTGTTAATGATGGAAACATTGAAACACAGATCACTCTGTTCCCCTGGTGAGAACAGAGTTTGCAGGCGAAGGACAGAACTTGTAATGTAGCTAGTTGCTCCCAATATTTTGTTACTAAATCCAATTAAACTCAGTTCTGTAATAGAAAGTTTTGTTTTTTTCTGGAGCACTGTAGAGGGTGCTGTAACCTTAGGAATAATGTGCACTGGCTGTAATTGGTACAGGCATTCACAGGGCAGGATTGTCACTGTGTTCAGAGACACTGATAATGCATAATATCTTACATTGCTTATCTGAAGAATGTTTTCATCTTTAAGATTCTTTGGTATTGTTAAAATTACAATCTCTCTTTTCCTTCCTTCCCTCCTTTGCTTTCCTTTTTTCCCCCAGATGTTGTCTCACTATGTCAACACGTGTCCTTGGCTGGCCTGGAGCTTTCTCTATAGCCCAGGCTGGTGTTAAACTTAGATCTGCCTTCCTCTGCCTCTCTTCAAGGTGTGTGACACCACACCCAGAAGGATAGCCTTTCTTAATATGATCCAGGTAAATTGTGGAACAATAAATGTTATTTCCAATATCTTCCTGTTCCCTCTAGTTATATCAGAAGATAATTCAACCATGTAATGGGAATATGTATTTTGGATAAGTTTGCTTTAGCAGAGAAACAGCTTTGGAAGACAGGCTATTGCACCAAAGTGGAATTTAAAAGTCTAGGCAGACTTCAGAAGTTGTTTTGGTAAAGTAGATATCTTGCTTTTTGGCTGATTGAATTTAGTATTTAGAGAATTTATAGTGGTCTATGAATTCCAGGTAACATTTGCAGATTGTTAGTAACCTGGATTCAGTTTCCTCTGTACTAAAGAGTTTTGGCATTTGAAGTTAGTTAAATTAGTCTTAGTGGTAGATTTTGAAGCAAAGGATGAGGAGATTACCTATCTTTTAAAGTAGTTCCTTTTCTAGATTTAGGCAGCTTTAAACAGTTACAGAGACAAAGCTCGCTTCTTTGTTTCTTCCTGGAACTGTATTTTTATATATTTATTTTGAAGTTCTGTGCTGTAGTTCCTTAAAAACTTAAGAAAAAAAAATTTCCCTTCTCCCCTCTCCTCAGAGTGAAAGGTTTTTCTCCACAGTGGGCGAATGGACCAGTGTCGTACAGGCTTTCTCATTTGGTTGCTCTGTCTTTGTTTTTACTCTAAAGGCCCCACCTTCCATGGTCAGTAATGAACAACGCCAGCATGCAGAGCACATACTCCTATCCTTTAGGAAATCCAAATCACCATTTGCAGTTTGCAGGCATATTTTGGGTAAGTTTTCTCTTTAAAAATATTTTGGCATAATCAACGTTTTTTTTTTTTTTTCTGTCTTGAATGTTGGTTGTTATAAATCCCTGTTAGTCCCTTTGTGCAGTTGGTCCCTTTTACTAATGATTTTCTATTAGGTTTGCGGGTAGTTATGTATGTTCTCTCTTAGTTGTTTTCCAGTTTTTTTTTTTTAAAGACTGGTTTAAACTCAGCTTCCTTATAGCCATATTAGTCACTTCTGGGAAAGTTATCGATGTAATAAAGTGGTGGTTTGTAAGTTTTGTCAACTTACTTTATGAGTTCTGTCTGACACATGATATGTAAACGGTCTCTTTCTAACAACTCTAGGGATGCTAGGTCTCCAGTTAAAGATGGCATTTTGTAAGAGCTGTATCTGATATTTGCCTCTTCTATATTTTTTGATAATAGTAAAAAGGGAGATTTCATTTATTGTTTTTATTTATTTAGTTATCTATCTATTTATTTACTTGTTTGGGTTTTTCAAGGCAGGGTTTCTCTGTGTAGCTCCTGTTCTGGAACTCACAGAGATCACCTGCCTCTGCTTCCCGAGTGCTGGGACTAAAGGCGTGCGCCAACATGGCCCAGCATTGTTTTTATTTTATGTTTTATGTTGGCCTTTTTGCTTAGTGGGAGGTATCTTTCATATTGCTCATACTTAAGCTTCTTAAAATTTTTGAGTCCATTTATTGCTACAAAATTGATGACTTGATAGGATCTAAAACATCTGACTGTTTATTCTTGTGATTTTGGTAGGGTTTGTCTGTTACCAGTACTCTGGTTTCCATACAGAAATAAACTATGATGATGGTCATCTCTTCTAAACTGTTTTACGTATTAGGGCTTATGAAGTGAGAGGTCTTGGGTCGTAGAGGAAGAGTTCTGTTGAATTATGAGATCTGGCTGCCAGTGGTGTGCACTGCACATTGTCAACTTGAAGAGGTCAGCCTCTCTGGGCCTCTGTCATCTGTGCAATGAGAATAATGACACCATTTGCCTTCATGGGCATGGCTTCTTAAGGTCTTGGGAGATGCCCGTTTTGTCATGTAAAATAAACATGTGTGAACAATAAAGTAAACATAGTCACATTACTTTATTTTACTGGGGTTTTTGGTTTTTGTTTTTTTTTTTAAATATTTATTTCTTTATTTATTATGTATACAATATTCTGTCTGTGTGTATGCCTGCAGGCTAGAATAGGGCACCAAACCCCATTACAGATGGTTGTGAGCCACCATGTGGTTGCTGGGAATTGAACTCAGGACCTTTGGAAGAGTAGGCAATGCTCTTAACCTCTGAGCCATCTCTCCAGCTCCGGGTTTTTGTTTTTTGAAGAAGACCATCTAAAATACATGGCTGTTTTGTCTGACAGAAGCTAGCAACAGTAGGAAGGTAGCTGTCTTGTTCAGATCTTACCTTTATTTATTTTTTTTTTTTTCAGATCTTACCTTTAGAGCAGTAGTTGTAACAGGTGTCTTTTCAGTGCAAAGTGAGGCTGTTTATGGACTTACCAGTGGTCAAGTTTTATACTTGAATGGATTTGTTTCTGTTACTAAGAAATGTGTTCTTTTACTTGTACAGTATATTTAATTAATGCTAAATAAAAAGAACTAAGACATCGGCCTAAAGAGTTTAAAGGGGCTAAGACCTCATCTTACCTTGAAATTATTCCAAATCAACAGGTATGAGAGACCATTGTGTTAAATTGTTAACTTAAAGTAACTGGAATTTGAGGTTCACGTTAGATACTTCACCTTCCTTGTCTCAGGTTCCCCAGTGTGTCATCTGACTTTCTGTTGAATGCAGCTGTCATTGTTGACTAAGTTATAAACATTTTGTTAGCACTTATTTTCCTATAGCGCTCTTGTTTCAGCGCGTGTATTTATGACATACGGTGGCTTTTATAAGAGCTCAGCGTGTCTGGACACACTGGAAAGAGCAGTACCATTATTTCTAGTCGTGCTTTCAAAGTCAGCTTGGGTTTCACTGTCTATCATTAATGTATCGCAAAGCCCTTGATTACATAATGTTTGCATCTAAACTTCACCGAAAATCTTTTTTAACCCCTTACTCAGTTGCCACCACCAGCACAGAAGGGCAAATTCCTCTAAGAAGACTTCTCATACAAGTGGCAGTCAATCACAACTCAGAATTTTCACATTCTTACTTAGGGATTAGATGTCATTTTGTAGAATGTCTGGGAAATATATTCTGATAAAGGGGAGATTTTTCTCTTTGATGCTTCCCTTCTCTTTCCTCTTAAAACTCTTCCTTTACTGCTGGCTTCAGTTTTATGTGTTTCTCATTTTTCTTCATTTCTTTCTCCTACCCTTTTGTTTCCCTTTTAGTTTTTGCTTTCTTTGCTCGTGTGTGTGTGTGTGTGTGTGTGTGTGTGTGTGTGTACCTCTGTGTGCGCTCTTCTGTGTGTATCTATGCCTCTGCCTCTGTGTGTATGCATGTGTGTGCATACTGCATGCTTGTGTATTTCTCCGCAAGTGAACTTTTAGATTATTTCACCTAAGAAATCTTTGGCACTCAGGAACCTACTAGTTTTTTAAGGTTAAATATTTCTTTTAAGAACAAACAAGACTGAGTTTAATTCTTGCTAAAGAAATAACCAAGAAATGTGAGGAATTGGCTTACTACTTCTGAAGTCACCTCTGTGGCACTTCTTTGCCTTCTCAGGGAGAATTGGATTCCATTTGCTTATCTTAGGCAGCCAGCACACAGTGAAACAAAACAGAATATCCAATAGGGCTAGGAAACTTGACTTCTCTGTATTTGGAAAATTGTCTTTGGTAACACTGCCAATTTTATCTTTCAACTGAGACTTTACTACTTTTTGGTAGGTGTTATTATGCTAGGAGAGCTGGCATTTCGGTTTACAGCCGTATGATTGGAACAGAAGCCTTTCAGGTCAGACTGCAGTGGCTGATCATCTGTAGTAGACTTACTTTTGTTTTTAGAACACTTTTTGATTAGTTTCTCTTTATTACTCAGTTCACTTTAAGTTTTTCTCCGAAAGGTGCTGTCATGTTTGAGATAAAATATAATTTATTATAAATTGGACGGTGGTGGCGCACACCTTTAATCCCAGCAGTTGGGAGACAGAGGCAGGCGGATGGATCTCTGTGAGTTTGAGTTCCAGGACAGCCAAGGCTACACAGAGAAACCGTGTCTTGAATGCTCACCCCCAAATGATTCCTAGTCCATAACTGTTGAAGTTACTATGGTAGCAAAGAAGACCTTCTAGAAAGCAGCCCCAAGCAGGCAATTGCAGCGCTGTAGCCAGCAGCAGCTCTTCCTCCAGGGAGACAGACATTCTAGCTGAGTTGTCAGCTCGGCAGGAAGACCTTGCAGTGTCAGTCATCCTCATGGGACAGGGAGACCGAGGCTTGCGTGTGTGAGGAAGAGGAAGCTCTGCTAGTGAGTACTTGCTAGCGTGTAGAGCGCTCTAGCTCCTCTTACACGTTTATGCTATGTGTAAATATACTCTTTGGGTAGCTAATAATAGTGTTTATCAGAAACTGCAATACTCTTTGAAAAAGTCCTACTTTTCAATTTAGAATTTTACTTTCTCTTCCAGTATTTCTCCATTCTTTAGAGACAGTTTCTTAATAAATTAGACCCTCATTTCCTGCCATGTAGAGGTGGATGTTGAAGAAAAGTTAAAAAGTGTCTCTTGAAGACTTTCAAATGTCATTCTTGTGTAGGACAGAAAAAAGACTATGGTAGAGGCATATGTAGTTTAAAATAAGGGTGTTTCAGGGCTCATGCCTGACAAAAGTACCTACTTGGTCTTGCCTTTGGTGGCAGGTGCTTAGCATAGATCAGTGTTACTTTAGGGAGTCATGTGACCTCACATTTCCTCTCCATTGGGACATCAGTTTCTGTATCTGTAATAGACAGCAGTTGAAGACGATGATGTTTGCTCTTCCTAACGTTCTGTGAAGCCTTCGTATTTTACCTTCTTCTTCAAATCTGTAGTTAAGGATTTCATTGTAGATGGACATGAAGACAAAACCATCATCCTCTCAGAGAAATCTAGAGTGAGATTCTTTAACTTCCCTTCACCAGACACAGTCGTATTTCTTCTTAAGGGAGATAGATGTAACCTGTTTCTGGCTAAAATTGTTTGACTCTTAGAATAAAATCTACCACTCCACCCTCACTCTTGGAAAGTTAAACTTTTTTTTAGTAATGAGATCGCATTTTCAGAAACTATTCATTTTTTTAAAATTAATCATTTATTGTATTTTAAAGTTTCTAAATTTTTGTGACTTCTAATCATCATCTCAATCAGTTCATGTTAAGATAGCACAGACTAATCAAAATGTAGAAACAAAAGGCCCAGATTGGTTCTTTCTACTTTTGCTGTATTCAGAAGTCCTGTCTACAGTGACATACTCTCAGTCAGGGTGCACCTTTCAGCCTGTATTTTCATAGTTAATGTGTTAGGAGTAACATTTTTAATGACCCAAGTTTGAGTTAGAAAGAAAACAGTGCATGTCTGTACTTCTGCCTTTAGTTCTAGAAGGCACCATTCTAGGCCTAGAGTTTATTTCTTGTGGCTTTCGGATACTCATACCCAGTGATCTTGGTACATAATCTGAAGTCTATTCAGACTTAAGAGTTTCACACGGTTATTTTGTAGACCTTCAAAGAATTTCTACTTTTTCTTGACTTCATTTTGACTGTTTCTCCCTTTTAATAATGTTGTTTGAAAACTGTAGCAGTATACACTAAGAGAAAAAATAGACAATTAGTATAAAATATTTCTAAGGTGTGTTAATTTTCTATTTTTTCTCTGGTTCAGGTTGTAGCTCAGCTCCTCTGAGTTTGCCAGGTAGCTGGGTCTTTCTAAGTGTAGCCTTGGGATTACTCAGTTTGATCACTACTGCAATCAGAAAAGTAAGGAGAACTTCTCACCTTGCGTAAATGTGGCTCATTGTACTTGACCATTTGAAACAAAGACCTTCCATGTGACTGTTTATTTCTGAACTTGCTATTGAGGTGGGCCATCCTGCTGAAGGCTTACTTAAAAGCTGCAGTATTTTGGCAGCATGACTCATCACAAATAGTAATGTTCAAAGACCAATTTAATAAGATATTTTTCAAATAAAACATTCCAGTTTTGCACAGGGTGAGAATCTCTTAGTACACTTTCTGATTGCTTCATATTTTTATTTTTACCTTTTAAAGCTGTGTTATTTTTTAGTTCTTCATGCTTTGGAAGTAACAGTTGAAGAGAGGTGAGGAAAGTTTGTGAAAATTGTGATCGGTGATTAGCTGCCACCTGCCTGAGGTGTCTTCTGAGAGGAACTAACCTCTTTGTGGTGCTAGAGCAAGGTCACTGGATTAAAAACAGAACAGGTAACCATCTTATTCCTTGTCTGAAAAGTTCTGTCTTAAAATTAATAAATGCAAAATACACAAGATCATATGAATTACTATTTAAAGAGAAATTTTAATTTTCTTCCCAGAAACGAGTAAAGTGGACTATGTCTTATTTCAAGCTGCCACAGCCATAATGGAAGCAGTTGTCCGAGAATGGGTTCTCTTGGAAAAAGGCAGTATCGAGTCGCTGAGAACATTCCTCCTAACCTATGTCTTGCAAAGGCCTCAGTAAGTACTTGGGGTGGCACTGCTAAAATACCCTTGTTCAGCCTCTGATCTGTCCTTTTAGAGATCCCTTCTTCTTAATGATGTTTATGGGCAAGCTCTTTCCTAGGGCTTGTAGTTTGAAAATTCATATATGGGGCTGGAGAGATGGCTCAGTGGTTAAGAGCTTTGCCTGCTCTCCCAAAGGTCCTGAGTTCAATTCCCAGCAACCACATGTGCTCACAACCATCTGTAGTGAGATTTGGTGCCCTCTTCTGGCTTGCAGGGATACATGCAGGCAGAACACTGAATACATAATAAATAAATAAATCTTTGGAAAAAAAAAGAAAATTCATACATATGATTGTAGTTTGCTTTCATACTTGATGAAATCATAACTTTTCTTAAGTTTCTGATACTAAAGAAAATAGCTTTATTGTTGAATTTTGAAGAATGTGATTATAAATACAACTTTACTTTTGACTCTGTCAGAACTTACCTTTACTTGTTCTTAGGTGTGTGGTAGGATATTTTATTTCTTTTAATATGTTTACAAAGCTTAGCATGGGCTAAGTAATATAAGATGTAGCTGCGTATCCCCAAGAGGAAGAGGAAGAAATTAAGCCATCAACAAGCCAAATGGTACATGTGTGTGCATGGAAAATATTTTAGAAGAAAAAGCACTAAATTCTTTGTTTACTTTGAAAAAAATCAGATTTTAGTAGAGGTAAAGTGAATTTTTGTTACTGTTTAAACATTTTTACAAGCTTGTGTGTTTGTTCTTGTATGGAATCGACACATATTTGTTATATTTTAATGATAATGATGATTGTTTTGATCTTTATCCTGGCAAAATAATTTGAAATAAAATTTGATAGTGTATTCTTATGATTAAAAAGAAGTTGAGAGAAATCTTTGTGTTTATATTTATATAATAAAAGGAACTAAACATAAAGTCTATGTTTATCTGTAGCGAGAGTTTAAAGAATTAGGGGCTGAGTATGTATGTAGCTCAGGTTTTCTGTTTTGTTTTAAACTAGGAGGGGCACATCACACCTCTGATTTCGAAGGCAAAGGCAGAAGGACCACTGTAAGCTCAGAGCTAGACTGGCCTACAGTATAAGAGTATTACTAAAAACTGAAAGGAAAAAAATAAATAGATAGTTTTATGCCACTAGTAGCTTTAGTATTTAGACCCCTGTGTCTGGCGAGCAGTCTTTGTGACACCCTGCTCCCAGGTCTTTATTTCTCTGGGTTTTTGATCTGCTTTTACTTTGATCCTACAGTGATTTGATGGCACTTTTCATGTGGTTAAGGCAACTGTTGTCACAGGGTGTCCTTCCTAAGTAGTCGGAGTCTCAGTAGAACTTTTGACCTCCTTGGCAGCCTTTCCCATTCCATTCCATGAAACCCAGAACGCTGAGAGCTGGGGTAGATATAATGTGGGAGAGATATTCCTTGATGTTTATATATGTGCTTCTTCTGCTATCCAGGTTAATTCCATTCTCAAATCACTTTAATTAGTTTAGAGACTATTTTAGAGTTGATTACAAAAGGTTCTGTGTTGAAAAAGTTCACTTGATTCCCCCCAACTGTGTGTGTTAGTGCTGTGTATGGTATCAGGAAGTGGAACCCAAGATCTTGTGTATGATAGGTAAGCACTGCCTCTTCCCTACACTATTTTTTTTTATATTTATTTATTATGTATACAATATTCTGTTTGTGTGTATGCCCGCAGGCCAGAAGAGGGCACCAGACTCCATTACAGATGGCTGTGAGCCACCATGTGGTTGCTGGGAATTGAACTCAGGACCTTTGGAAGAGCAGGCAATGCTCTTAACCTCTGAGCCATCTCTCCAGCCCCCTTCCCTACACTATTTTGAGGACTTCTTAAAACTTTTGGCAAAGATGACACAGCAGCACAGTGAACACACACACCCCTTTCCTGGTAGAAGCTCAGTTAACTTGTTTTCATTTTTGTTTTTCGAGACAGGGTTTCTCTTGTAGCCTCTGCTGTCCTGGAACTCATCTGTAGACCAGGCTGGCCTGGAACTCACAGGCCTTGCCTCTGCCTCTTGAGCTGGGATTAAAGGTGTGCACCACCACCACCTGGCAACTCAGTTAACATCTTGTCACATTTGAGCAAACTGCCATGCACACTACAATGTTTTCATCTTAAATACTTGAGTGTGTCTTTCCTGAGACCACACTGTCAATAGTCTAGACCTAATTGTCCTATTTATATCATTACTTAATATCATTCTGATTGCATATTCTGAGTTCCTCAATTATTTTACTAATGTTAGGTATATCTTTCCATCATAGGCCATTTTTCTTGTTAATATGTAGTCTGTCTCTTTGTTTATATTAATATTTTCTTTCTATCATTAGGTAAAATATGTTGTCTTTTAGTCCAGGATTTGATTACAAGTTAGATGTTATATTCAGTTATTATGCCTTTTTTTAGTTAAAAAAATTATTTTGTGTACATGAGTAGTTTAATTTTTTTTCTTTTGTTTTTAAGATTTACTTGTTACATATATAGTGTTCTGCTTGCATGTATACTTGCAGGCCAGAAGAGGGCACCAGATCTCATTACAGATGGTTGTGAGCCACCATGTGGTTGCTGGGAATTGAACTCAGGACCTCTGGAAGAGCAGCCAGTATTCTTAACCTCTGAGCCATCTCTCCAGCCCGAGTAGTTTAATTTTTATTAGATGTATTTATTTTATATGTATGAGTTTTTTTGCTTGCATATATGTGTACCACATGTGTGCCTGTGAAGGTCAGAAGAAGGTGTCATATCCCCTAGAATTGGGGTTATAGATTGTAGTGGGCCACCGTGTGTGTGCTGGGAACTGAACCCATGTTCCCTAAGTCAGAAGAAGGTGCCAGATCTACAGTTGGAGTTATAGATGCACCATGTGTGTGCAGGGAATGTGCTCTTGGCTGCTGAGCCATCTCTCCAGCTGCTTTGTATGGGTATTTTTTCTTTATGTGTATATGCACACCATGTGTATGCCTGGTGCCCCAAAAGTTCAGAAGAGGGCTGGAGTTATAGGTGGTTTTGAGCTACTAATAGGTGCTGGGGACCAAACCTAAGTGCTTTGCAAGATCAACGAGTACTCTTAACCACTAAACCAGCTCTCCAACTCCTGTTACATCCCTTTTAAAGTGAGAGTAATTCTGCTCCCTTTTTTTGATCTTTAATGACATTGACATTCTTATTTTATAGAATCTAATTTATCTAATCCACTTGCTGTTGTGGATTAAAGTCAAGTAGCAAATTTGGTGTACTATATAGGTAATTATACAGATAGCTTATGTTGTACAGTCTAGTGTACACAGGGATTATGTATTTAGGTCCTCACCATTATATGTACAGCTTTGTTATACCGTGCCTCCTTTCCAAGGGACAGGTAGCATAATAGTCAAGAAAGAAATGTGCATTCCTGTTCTGCTACATTGATTCTGTGACCTTGCCTGATATATGTGACTAATATTTCTTGCTAACTTTCTGATAATTAATGGAGTTAACAGTATTTTTTGAACATGTTAATTTAAAAAAAACCTGCATAAAACTCAGTAAATTTTAATTTTCTAATTCTTGGCCAGTAGAGGTTTTTTTGTTTTTTGTTTCCCCCCCCCCCCCCCCCCCATTTTAGGCAGGGTCTCACTATGATGTCCTGCCTGGCCTGGAACTTGCTATGTAGACTAGGCTGGCATTCAGAGGTTCATATAGCCTCTGCCTTCTGAGTACTGATATTAAAGGCATATGCTACCACCCCCGGCCCAAATCTGTATTTTGTAGGAACATTTTGATTTTAGTCTTGATGTAGGGACACATGCTTGAAAGTAGATGTTCAATAAATGCCTTCTATATGGTAAATTCTGAGTTTTACATATACTAGTGTGCTTATGAGTGAGGTGGTGATCTTCAGGATAGAGTTTAGTTATAACAGGTAAGACATGCCTCATGCTGGTGCCTTGAGCCTTTAGTGATAGCTTTCTGCAGGAAGTGGCACCATGGTTTTGGCAGAGGGAATGGACATTCATAGGCCTGGCAGTATGAGAGTGTGGAGCCAGGAACTGAGGAGATCCATATGCCTGTTGTACTGAGTGTGTGGGAAGGGTGAGGTCAGAGAGCAGAGAAGGCACGTGGCTGTCGCAAATTTTAAAGTTGCATGAACTGTATGTATAACTTAAGTCCAAACTGATACATTTGAAAGGAACAGTAAACATTATTAATAATTAATCAGGACAATAGGACATTGGAACTCTTCCGGGAAATCTGGGATTGGTCTTGTTGCCTATGGTAAGGGGTGTGACTTGTCCCAGGGTGCAAGGGCACATCTTTGTGATATTTGAGAGGTTACATTATAAGGTTGCTGTTTCTGTAGGCTGACCTTTAAGAAGGAGTTCCAAAGAGGCATTTAAATCTCCGTGCCCTTGTGATCAATAGGCTTTTACAGAATGACTTGGCTGGGAATGGATGTTTGTAATGTCACTCAGAGGTGCCACCTATCTTAATAGTAGATATAGGTAAATATTTTCGCACTTTTTATGTTTTGCAGCCTCCAAAAGTATGTTCGGGAACAGATTCTATTAGCAGTAGCAGTAATTGTAAAACGAGGATCATTAGATAAGTCAATTGACTGCAAAAGCATTTTTCATGAAGTCAGCCAATTGATAAGTAGTGGCAATCCCACTGTGGTAAGTATGCTAACTGCTTGTATCTATAAAATTTTTTCATTTTGCCTATCACAGTAGCATTTTGGCAATAGTAGTATAAAACCAAAGCATACAAACTAATGTGCCAAGCAGTTTTATTTGTTTAGGCATTTCTTCTGATTTTTAAATATGTGTGTATACTACAGATAAAATATATTTAGCCTTTTTGTTTGAGTCTATGTTTTTATATGTTGCTACTGTACTCATAATCATTTTAATTGATTGTAAAAC
Organism: Arvicola amphibius; assembly: GCF_903992535.2. Lineage (NCBI taxonomy): Eukaryota > Metazoa > Chordata > Mammalia > Rodentia > Cricetidae > Arvicola > Arvicola amphibius. Next base: position 56,366,626 of record NC_052059.1, read on the forward strand.
ATAATGAGTGAATATATCATGATATTCTTTTTTCTGTGGGTGGGGAGACTTGGGCTTAGCATGGAACCCTGGCTGGCCTGGGATTCAGAGATCTGCCTTTCTCCCTCTGCCTTCTGAATTCTGGGATTAAAGGCATGTACCACTGCACTTGGGTTTTCATTATTCTTCATCATTTCTATTGAACATTTCCCCACCCTCAGTTTTAATAAGCATTGGAAAGTACCAATAATTATAGACATGGTTGAGTTAAAAATCTCGAAAAATCCAAAAAAAAATAAAAATAAAAAAAATAAAAATAAGTGGTATCTGGCATAATAAAAATCATTAACTACACCATGACTTCGGATGGTTCTGTCAGGTGAGCAGATGTCAGGCTGTTGTTCTTGACCAAATTCCTTCAGGGAGCATGAGTTCCCCTCCTGTCCACATTCGGGAATGTCTGGTTGTAGTAATTTTGCTGGAGGCTGGAGAAGCAGAAGTTGGTATTACAGACCAGCTCTGATCGATCCTTCTAGATTGATCCCTTTAGAACTGGGGTTGGTAGTGCCTGGCAATTCTGATTCTTAAGTATCAGATGTTAAATATTCTTGGTAGTTTTTTTCTTTTTTAACTATTCACAATTCATTTTCTTGAATTACTTGAGAACTATCTGTGTGAGGCTATATGCCATTCTTCAGGACTCTTCTGTAAGAGATATGGCACTTATTTATTTGTCATGGTGGGACTTGAGCCCAGACCCTTGACAGCAAGTGCATTGCTCCTGAACCACACCCCTCCCTCATGTATAGGCTGTCTCTGTTTCTGGTGTAGATCTGTGCTAGTGCTAGAGCAGTTGTAGAATGATGGTCAGATAACCTGCATGAACTTGTAGTGTTCCCTTTCATGGTAACGATTCTAAGTGTGGCCAGGTGCTTACCACCCTGGATGTTCTGAGTTAAATTGCTGCCCCCCCCCCCCCCCCCCCTTTTAGTTTTTGCTTTGGGACATCTTGTTGCATTTTGGTAGTCTGGCTTGTTGCAGTGGACGGGATTAGACTGAACTGTGACACTGAGACTGTGAGTAATGCTTCCTGGGCTAGTTTGTTGTTCTTCCAGCTGGGGCTTTAGTGCAGGGGTCTGCAGCTTACCCTTGCCCTCCTGCTTGTCTCTTGCACTGGGAGAATACAGCATAGGTAACTTGTCCTGCCTTTCCTAGTCCCTGATGGGGACTGAGTTTTCTTCTTTTTCCTTACATAGATTTGATGTAGCACAAAAAGTAGTTCATGGCAGCTTGATAGTTAGACTTGTTTGAGCCACCAAAATAACTATGTTCTACAAGTAATAGAACAGACAGTATGGTTAGAAAACATTTTGCTATATCCACAGTACTTACATTTGGATAAATTTAATATCCTTGATATTCTTTAAATTGTCAAAATAAGACACCCCCACACATATATACCCTGCCCCCATACCTCACACATAGAGTTTTTGAGACCTTCTCTTATACAGTGAGCTCCAGACTAGTCAGTAACACAGTAACAGACTGTCCTTAAACTTTTTCTTTAGTTTCCAGGATTCAATCCCTAGGATTGAAGGCATGTGCCACCATATGCAACAAGGGTTTTTTTTTTTTTTTTTTTTTTTTAAGTAAAATTTCTAAATAACAGGACCAAGGAATTCTAAATTATTAGCATTTCAGTATGTAGAACCATTTTCAATGATAGGATGGAATGAGATCACTAGTCACATTGAAACATTAAATTTAAAAAACAAAACAAAAAAAGGTCTACAGAGTGAGTTTCAGAAGAGCCAAGGCTACACAGAGAAACTTTTTTTCAAAAAACAAACAAAAAAATTCTCTGTTTATGTGTTGAGTGAAAAGCACACATTGCCATTTGTGCTTGTCCTTGCAGAGAGGTGTGAAACCAGCCCCTTCGGTAGGTCCAGAAAATGAGATTGAAGACTAGTGAAATGTTCTCATGTATCTTTCTCTTGGATGATGAAGAATTTGTGGTCCAAGAATTTAAGGCTTCATTATAGTCTCAGAGACATGAATAGCCTTCAAAGGAAGGAGTAGAGCTTTGGTAGGAAAGTAGCATGCTGAAACAATCAATAGCCAGAAACCTTTGTATGGTGGTTTTATCTGATATATGAAGAGGTGCCAATAATAGAAATCATCTGATGTCTTTTTTTCCTTAAAACCTTCCATTTGCTATTGTGTATACATGTGTGTATGCCATAGCACTTGTGTGGTTAAAGGACATCTTTTGGGAGTCAGTTATCTCCTTCAACCATGAGTTCCAAGGATAGAACTCATGCCAGGTTTGGTGGCAACTACCTTTATCTATTGAGCCATTCAGTTGACCTGAGGAGCTATTCAGTCAGATAACTCAGTTCCCTCTTGTCACTTCTAGAATGTAAGCTCCATGAACCTTCACTGGCCAGAAACTATAGCTTGGCTGCTTCCCTTCAAAATATTGGTGTTGGTTATCTATCTTCCTGTACTAGTCTCATGAATGTATTTACATGGGTTTTGGGGCAATTAGCAACTGTAGAACACTGATTTTTTTTTTCTTTTTTTATTAATACTTAGTTATAGCTCTGTCAAGTACTACCTACTTAAACGAAACACATAAACACTGCAAATTCTCTGGGCATTAGTTCCTTAGTATGTAAACCAGGTGTCCTAACATCATCTCAGAGGCTGCTAATGCAGCAACTGTTTGTACCAAGTTCTTAGCAGCCTCCCAACATTTCTTTGCAGAATCTTGGAAGCATGAGCTCTAATAATTCACCCTGTATAACTATTCTAAGTGTTGGGACACTTTCCTGTCCCACCTGCCTGGTCCGAAATAGCCACTTGGAGGCTTAATATTAATTACAGATGCTCGGGCAATAGCTCAGGCTTATTACTAACTAGCTGTTACATTTTAAGTTAGCCCATATTCCTTATTTACATTCTGCCATGTGATGGTACCTTTATTAGCACGGCACATTCATCTCCTGTTCCCTCTGTGTCTGCTGGTGACCCCTCTGACTCTGCCCTTCCTCATCCCATCATTCTCCTTTTCCACCTAACTTTATCCTGTTCAGTTATTGGCCAATCAGCTTGTTTATTAAACCAAGCAAATCATAGCAACACATACAGTGTAAAGAAATATTCCACAACAGACAACCGTATCTGCTGGTGAAAGCTAATTATTGTGTATATACAATAGTCCACAGCTTAGCTTTCCTTTAAATGCTTTAAAGAATTATGATGTGGTTTCTTGCAAGTCATTTTATAGGAAGCTTCATAAGCATGTAAAACATTGGGAGTGGATATTTGAGCATAGTGCCTTGCTTTATTGCTGTAAAGATATAGATCTTCAGACTTCATAAAACCTTTTTTAAAAACTACTTTTTTATTGAAGATAGTTTTTTTTTAAAATACAATATATCCTAATTATATTTCTCTTTCTTCAATTCCTCCCATATCTTTCCCAGGCTCTCAAATCCATACCCTTTCTTTATCATTAGAATACAGTTATCTGGACTGGTGGTGGTGGCTGATGCCTTAAATCCCAGCACTCTGTGAGTTCCAGGACAGCCAGGGCTACACAGAGAAACCCTGTCTCAAAAAAAAAAAAAAAGAAAGAAAGAAAGAAAAAAATAGTTATCTAAAAATAATAAGACAAAACAAAAATAAACCAGAGTAGGACATAAAACCTTTTCTTAGATGGTATAGCTTTCTGTATGCCATGGTATGTTGTTGGTGCAATTGAGAACTATGTCATTTCATGCTCATCTTTGTGAGCAGGCTGTCTTCCGTGATTGTGATGGGTATTGTGTTTATTTCATCTCAGCTGGGAACTGTCAGGCCTATTGTCAAAACTAGTTTGAGAGAGCTAGGGAAGTTCTCTTTCCTAAAAAGGTAACTTAGGTTATATATTTTTTTCTTTTTTTGTTTTTTTCTTTTGTTTTGCTTAAGTTATTTTTGAGGCTGACACTGAAACTATTTCATGTTTGCTTTATTTCCTTTAGACATAATAAGCTAAGCCTATGTTAAATCATTTTGAAAGATGGTTAATGCAGCATTTAAGCCTCCTTTCTTCCTGTTTTTCATGTTGAGCAGAAGTGGGTGAGAAATTCACTTGTCTACCCAGGGCTGCCCCTGGATGTGATAGCCTAGTTAATCTCCCTTATCGCAAAGTCTCATTGATGTTTTCTTAGAAGAGCAGCTGGAGGTTTGCTATATAGTATGGCAACCTTCCATACAGTTTATTCTTGGTAATAAAGATCCTGAGGCAAGAGCCAGGCTATTATAAGAGACAATCCTCCCTCTGAACAAGAGCATTCTATTTTGTCAGCTGGGGTCTTGTGCTTGTGAATGAGGAAGGCAAGCTGTCTCTGAGGGTTTTTTTTTTCCATCAGCATGAAATGAATGACTTTGAAGAGAAGTATGAGTGCTATTGTAAGAATTTTAATATGAAGACAGAGTTTTTTAAATTGTCACCCAGTAAGTAAACTTTTGAATTTCTAGTACTTCAATGAAAAGCCATACTATGTAAACAGTTTCCTTTGAGAGCGGGTGTCATGTATCTCAGCTTGAGCCAAAAATTTGGGATATAGCCATGGATATCTTGGACTTCTCCATCTCCCAAGTACCAGAATTACAGCCAACTACCAGAATTACACCAACACATGGTTTTATGCAATGGCTGCAATCAAAAGCAGAGCTTCATGCATCCTAGGCAAGCATTCTACTAGCTGAACTGCATTCTCATCTAATGAGTTATAAAATTGAGACTTTATTGCACTGTTTTTTATTTGCTTTATTGTTCTAAATTTATAACAACAAAGATGGGAGTAGAATTTAAGAAGGATTACTCAGTGGTTAATAGCACTTAACTATTCCTGTGGAGGATCTGGGTTTGGTTCCCAGCACCTACATGGTGGCTCACAACTGTCTGTAATTCCTATTCCAAGAGTTTTGATGCCTTCATCTGGTTACATTCCTAAACGCAAGCATTGATACACATAAAAATTAATCTTTTACGAAAATACTAGGAAACATTCATTTATTTTCTTCCTCTTCCTATGTTAACAATACAAGTAACTGAAAATTCATTGATTCAAGCAGTATTTAACAATCCTCTTCTTATTTCTAAGTGATAATTTATCTTGCATTCTAATTTGACAGAACTAGATGGTAGTTAAGAGGTAGGACCAAAACAGCCCAATTTAATGATAATTATAAAAATACTACCTTCACTCTAGCTTATTCTAATTGCTGCATTTACATAGTACTTACTGTACTGTCTGTACTACTATGTATACTACAGGACCATCCACGAGCCGTGCAAGGGCCTGGAGATTTAAAAACACAAAGACACACAGAGACATGGGTCATCCTTGAAACAAGTATGCTCCTTTAGGGGCTGGAGAGATGGCTCAGAGGTTAAGGGTACTGGCTGTTCTTCCAGAGGTCCTGAGTTCAATTCCTGCAACCACATGATGGCTCATAACCATCTATAATGAGATCTAGTGCCTTCTTTTGATGTGCAAGCATATATGTAGGCAGAACACTGTATGCGTGATAAATCTTAAAAAAATAGAACGCCCCTTTATTGTCTACCAGAGCCACTTATGGATATGGATCCTTAACTGATAGCCACACCCTAGGCAAACCCACCAGAAACCACTGCCATCAGGAACTCCTGAGGGTCTCATGCTCAGAGTAGCTACAAACACAGGAAAAACAAGTTGTTTTGCTCAGAGCAGCTGAACAAGTTGTTTACAGGAAATTCAGGGTCTGGGTTCACAGCCCCCAACACTTAACAATTTATCATTGCATTTGAACCGACCATAACTGGATTAGAGATGAGACTTTATTAGCATGATAATGAAATGCCTTGCCTACAGTTAAATGAAAAACAGAATGTTTGAATTGACATATTTCTGTTTCTCTGGTCTACACAGTAGGCATCCTGTGTCCCTAAGGATTCCTACAGAGTATTTTTATTTATAATTTATCTTGGACACCAGCACAATAGATTTTGTTACTTGCTTTCTAAATTAACAAATGAGAATGATTGGTAAACTGTCTGCTGGTGGTTTTTCTGTTGCCAGCAGCAGTGAACTGTAGAGAAAGGGCACTTGAGGGAACCTGTGAAGCAGACATAATCGGCAAGCAAGGAGAGCGGACATCCTTTTGTCAAAGGACCTAAGGCCCTTTTTCTTGAGTGGTTTCCCAAGTAGTTATTTATTGACATATAACTGATATAAAAGAACTTCTTTTAGAAAAATGTACAAAGTGTAAGTTTTTTTTAATGTTTTTGTTGAATTTAGAAACTAACAGATACAAACTTACTGAATTTAGAAAGTAACAGATATGAATTTATTCTTTATGATCTTAGATCTTAGATCATAAAGAATCACAAGCATTCTTGTGATAACTTCTTAAAACTGTGAATTGTGCTTGTAGTTTCAGTCAGATCCCTCTTTGGTATGAAAATCTCCTGTTTCTCGGTTTTCATCAGAATTCCAACAACAGCTTTTGTTTTTGGCCCTCTTAAGTGTCAGAGTCATTGTCTATAGTATAGAATGCTATCTGGCCGTGACTGCCAGGGCAGGGATAGCACTTGAAAGTGCTGGTCGTTGGAGGGAGAGTAAAAGGCACTGCACTGTGTCTCTTGAGCACTGAATGCCTGCAGCAAGCAGACAGAACCTTCTCCAGTGGTAAGTGAGACCCAAAGTTGGTGCTCTCTCCCAGGCAGGGTTGGTAGTTCTTACTTCTGACCTGGGAAATTCTCTATTGGCACTGCTTTTTGCTTTGCATTACGGTATAATGAGTGAGGATAAAGTGTCATTGTAAGGGGGTTAAATTGTCAGTTAAGTACTAGGAATGGAGACTCTTACACATTTATGGTATTCTTAGTCGTCTTGTGAATAGGGAGAACTATTGTTGATATATAGCAGAGTGCTTTGCTTTGTTCCTTTATAATCAGTTCTTGATTCACTTTCTCCAAGGAATGAGTTTATTCATTTGGCAGCCTTTAGAGTAGTAGTGTAATTAGAGCTCATGATGTTAATCTTGTATCCATACAAGATTTTCAAATTAATGAGAGATTGAATTCTTAGGTGTTTGTAGTATTTGAAAATATTACTGAATTCAGTTCTTTGGAAAGTGATGATTTTAGGTAGGGCTCACAGTGGCTTTGCTTTCTCCATATTGTAGAATTGTCTTCATGGATTTCCTGTGTTTCTAAGCGATGTAGTGAAATACAGAAGTTTGCACTTAACCATTTCTTGTTTTAAAATTAAAATGGAAAAAGGAGTACAAAGTTTATAGATTGTTAGCTATTCTATAACTAATATGGGTACAAACACTAAGAAATTAAAAGAGCTATAAATAACTTTTTCAATAATAATTCAGACAAAAAGATTGTAGGTAATTTTATCTCCTTTGAACTTTTTTAACCTTCTAGTTTTTCTAAATTGAGATCATACTGTATCATTTTCATAGACTGAAAAAATAATTTTAAAAACCAAACCTGTGATAAGAATACATTTTGTTCTTGATGTTCATGTATTGAGAATAAGGGCTAAAGGAGTGTTCCTCTGTAGGATCCCCTTCCACTCTTAGGAGTTCTTGCCTCATTTTTCCTTAGTTAATGTACATCTACTCTGAATACTGGGAGTGGGATAGGAGAATGAGACCATATGCTCACTTGCCTTTAAGGGTTAATGTCTGCATCCTAAATGTGAGCTTGCTTGTGAGGTGGCTCTGTTTATTGATGCAGCCAGCCTCTTGGCTCCCCGTCTGCTGAGCTGTACTGTGTAGCTAAAGGCAATGTACTTGTGGGAAGCCTCAGTCACCCAGCAAGGTTCTTATCAGCTTTGTCTTAGTTTTTTCCTCCATTCATTTGACTATGAATATGAGCTTAGGAAATATTTATTTCATATGAAAGCAAAACTTTATTGTGAATATATGTTTTAATAATTAATTAGGCATTGTACTAATAATCTGAATATGATCATAGTTTGAAACTATACCACTTTGTGAAAGTACCAGAAGCCAGCCTGCATTGAGTTGTAAATTACTCATGGAAAGGTATTTTAGAGCATTCTTAGTAAGAATGATGGCAGTTTGCATTTAACAAGCTTCTGTGTTTTCATGTAAGTTCATGTGTGAATTGTGTTCCATGACTGATAGCTTACCTGAGATTCCGAAGTTAATTTTCTTGTTTTAAGAAGATATTTTTTCAAATATTTTAACTCTTGATAATATTATAGACAATAAGGTCTTATTTAGAATTATAGAGTCTTAGAAGTTATTAGGTCTAGTGAGTTAATATTTTCCTACAAGTTTTATTAATTTAATTTTGTCTATTGTTTTATTTAGTATATTTCCCCCACCGAATCTCTCATAAGTGCACACAAATGTGTGTATGTGTATTTATACATATAATCACATTTGAGATGATCAGTTTTATTTAACTGTATCTGTGACACAGTGGTACCTTTCTGGGGAGTATGTTTGAGGCAGTGTCACAGTATATAGTCTTAAGCTGGCTTCAAGTGATCCCTTTGCCACAGCCTCCAAATACTGAGGATTTGAAGAACTATGGACTATGATACCTCTACGCTCAGCTGATGCCTGGCACTTTAACCATTTAAAAGGAAGCCATTTTAAAGTGAAGATTATTTTACTTGATAACTGTCTGAAATCCCTTTGAGCAGTAAGACGGGGATAATTTTCTCATTATGAGGGGCTTGTACCTGATTTCTCAAACCATCTTCCTTAGTCTACAATGGTATTTAAACAGGCACATATTTTTTCTTGAAGATTTAGAGCTGAAAGAACTTTTGTATTAAAGTAGTGTATATTTTGAAATAAACTCTGAGTGTGTGTGTGTGTGTGTGTGTGTGTGTGTGTGTGTGTGTGTGGTGGGGGCAGGGCTAAGTTCGTTTCTGATGAGGAGTACTTGCCATATGACCACAATGACCCAGGCTCAACTCTCAGTATAGCCAATTATTAACAACAAAAACCCAGTGTATATGTGTGCACAAAGACTGAACTAAGAGTATCCAGAGAACTTTCATTATTTTAGAAAGCACCTTTGATAGATAACTTCTGGACTCTCTACCCTGCATCAAGTTACATACCTGTGCTTATTTTCATTGATATTAGGAGGTAAACAGTAACTACTTCCTTTAAAAATTTGAAAATCACTTTTAAAGGAAAAATTTAAGTGCTTTTTTAAAAAGTAGTATTTTTTTTTTCTGTGTAACTGTCACTTAACCTTAAGCAAATATCAGCCTTACAGTCTTTAGGAATTTTAACTTTATATCTGTTTGCTAAGATTTGCCAAGCAAAGCATCTATAAGGTCAAGGTACTAACATCAGAAGCATTTCTGAACAAAGATGTTGCAGTTGGTGGGGTGGGTCCCACTGTGTTCAGCTGTTGTATAAGCTTGCAGAAATAGTATCATCTTGACTTTAATCTTTCGGGTGTTCAGAGGTAGTGTGCATATTTCTGTTTAACCCCTGGAAATGCGCCAAAATAATTCATATCCTTATCTCTATCCCTATTACCTTGGCTCTAAATAATCTGTGAATAAGATTAATGAGTGGTATTCTATCTGGTGGATCCAGTGAAAAAGAAGTTTCTTTCTTTGATTTAATAAGTTTTGAGGTACTGTTTGATATTTTGGAGACTAAAGTCAGTGTTACTTTTCATCTGTTTGAGAATGCTTTTACATTCATCAGAACATAGAGTGGGATCCCCAAGTCTGAATGTTGGTGGCCCCTGGTAATCACCTACCCTCTTCAAGTCGTGGTCCTTTCAGGTGTAAAAGGAATGTATGGGTTGTTGTGTAGTTAAATGAAACAGGGCATTCAACAATTACTTAATTATTTAACAGTTATGTAAAATGTCAGTTGAACTCTAGGATTGAGTGAGTTGTGTCCTGAGCTCCAGTCCTACGCTGATGTGCACTGACTTGAGTTGAGGTGCACTGTTAGCATTTACCACATTACTTTGCAAAGAGAGCCAGTCTTAGTCGCACCAGGTCTCTGCTTGGCAGTTAGAAGCTCTAAAGCTCAGACAGACAGCATACAGAGAATATATTTGAGCAAAATCTGTTGAAACAAAGCTTTGAAAAAAGTCATGCCTTACAGTTATTTCTTATTGAATTTAGCAAACTCTGGCCTGTTCTATTCTAACTGCACTGTTGAGTGAGTTCTCAAGTTCAAGTAAAACTAGCAACATTGGACTGAGTATGGAATTCCATGGTAACTGCAAACGAGTCTTTCAGGTACTGGTTTTTTGTTTTATGTTTTAATTATTAGACGGTCTACTTTTTGCCCAGTTTATTCCTAATGGCAAGAAAATTTGTTTTGAATGTTTGATATCTTACGCCTGAAGACTTGTGTTGAGATTTCAATATAGGATATAGTAAATAAGAGGGTTTGATTACTGTAATTGGTAAGTTTATTATTCAGGTCTCATCTTTTAACAGCAAAAAGAGAATATTATGATAAATATCCTTAGCTTATCATTTTATCGTATTTAGCTATAACTATTTCAATTGATAGGATTCTGCTGGCCTTAAAAATAGAACTGGCACAATGCCGAAGAGGGTCATGTATTTAGAATGTTATTGCAGATGGTGAGGGCTCTTTGTCTCTCGCGTGTATTGTTTGGCTCTGGAGTAAAGTTATGTGAAGGCACTGGCTTGAGTCCTACGGCTCTGCACTATAGCAACTGACTCTCCCAGCTCTACAGTTACACTCACCTTCACAGGCTTTCCTGCATGGAGGAGCATTTATATTACAGTCAATGCTACCTCTTGGAAGCACACTGATGTAAATTTTGGTTAGAGGCCTCAAGATGGAAAACATTCTTAAAGAAGTAGAGCAATCTAATGGAAACCTTAAGGTTCTTGTTTGTTTTATGATTCTAAAAAGGAATGCATTTTGATTAAGTGTCATACAAAACTTTGTGTGATTTATTGAGCATAGGAAGAAGACCTTCGCCAGATCTTCATGTTAACGGTGGGAGTTCTGCAGGAGTTCAGCAGGCGGGAGAACCTCAGTGCTCAGCTGTCTTCAGTGTTTCAGCGGTACCTTGCACTAGCCAACCAAGTCCTGAGCTGGAATTTTCTCCCTCCAAACTATATCCTTTTTGTAGCAGGAAGGACTGTGTTTGTGGTGACTTTGTAGAAGACTTAATCATAAAGCTCATGAGGTTCTTTATACTCTCAGCTTTTTTCTTCTTTTTGGAGAAATGGAATTTTATTATACCATAGTACAATAAACTATGTAGAACATGTAAAGTTGTATTTACTACTTTTTTGAAGAGGGTTGAGTATATGAAAACATTTGGTGTCTAATAAGGCTGTTGCTGACTGAGTAAGGAAAAGCCAAAATGTGCAAAATGCATATTTATTCAGCAGTAGAGACATTTTCTTCTTGGATATGTGATTAAATTAGATTTCGTGACTGGCTTTCTTTACTTAGAAAGGGTCTGGTTTTGTCTTTATGAATTGTTTAAGTGTATGTATTAAGTTAGTGATAGGCTTTCTGTCCAGAGCATCTGCTGCCGGGTGTCTCGTTGTGCCTTAGGGTACTGTAGTGCCTGCTTGTAGCATTGTTCATTCAGGCAGACCTGGGTTCAAACCTTAGTTGATCGCCAGCAAATTACTGAACCTTTTTTTTTTAGAACTGGACATTTATTACTTAGAGGAGAGAGAGCAGAGAAAGAAGGAGAGAGAGACAGAGACAGAGAGAGAGACATACGCACGCCAAGAAGGGACAGGAAGAGACTACTGAACCTTTTTTTAATATTAATTGTTCCAAGCAGAAAGAGATGCTGGTTGTTGACTAAATTTAATAAAACAGCATAGTTAACACACTCAGTTAGCTGCTGTTAGGCAGCTCCTGGCATCTTTGAGTAAAATAGTCCTACAGTTAACTCCCTATGTCATGCTCCTTTTGATCTAATACACTTGTGCCTGCTGTAGAAAATTCAATATAACCTGCTCTAGATGTCTTTAATCAGCCCTTCTGGGGCTTCAAGAGAGTTTGTTTCAGAGGAAATTGCTGTTTCTAAGATTAGAAATGGAGAGTTCTGTCAGCTTTAGGATGAGGCTCATCTTTGTTCCAGCAGAGTCAAGATCTGCTGCATTCGTGTGCATAGGTTTGAGACCTGCAAAACTGGGAGATAAGGTGCCTGGTAAGCTTTGATTTTCAAGTTACTATATTTACCTACTAGAAACTAACTGAGAGGCAGGTGGTGTGAGATAAAGTGAGCCACTGACTCGTTAAACCAGGAATTCTCCAGGCTTCTTTGCCAAGGGCAGTCACATTGGAATGAATGAAGCTTGCTATCAAGTTAACTGTATTCTCCTTTTATGCCTATCCTTTATCTTTTACCCATTAACCAACTTTCTATATTTAATCTATAAATTTCTTTTTAAAATATTTATTTAACTTTATGTGTATTTGGTATGAAGGGGTCAGATTCCCTGGAACTGGAGTTATACAGACAGTTGTGAGCTACCATGTGGTTGCTGGGAATTGAACCTGGGGCCTCTGGGAGAGCAGTCAGTGCTCTTAACCACTGAGCCATCTCTCCAGTCCCTTATTTGTTTTTAAAGGATGGTTTGGCAGACTTTATTCAAAAAACTCTGTTATTACAGTTTAAGTATCAGTGTAGCATTGTTGTAAAGAGAGATTAGACAAGTCCCTCTCCTAGTTTTTGTTTTGTTTTGTTTTTTTAATTAAAACAAAGAAAACAAAAAAGCAACAGCAACAACTGAAGGGGCAGTCACTGATCTTGCATGGGCTTGTGTTAGGTACTCTGCAAGTATGTTCTGGTTGTTGTTTTTGTGGAACTCTTAACAGTGGGAGTAGAGGTGTCTCTGACTCTTTTGCCTCTCCTCGATATCCTTTCCCTCCTACTGGGTTTCCTCACCTATCCCTGATATGAGGGTCTGTTCCTACTCTTATTGTAATTTTTGTTGTTTTGGTCTTTCAAGATAAGGTTTCTTTGTGTAGTTCTGACATGAACATGGCATTGTTCCGGAACTAGCTCTTGTATACCAGGCTGGCCTCGAACTCAGAGATCCGCCTGCCTCTGCCTCCTGAGTGCTGGGATTAAAGGCGTGCGCCACCACTGCCCGGCTTATTGTAACTTGTTATGCCATGTTCAGTTTATGCCCCTGGGAGGTCTCTTTTCTGAAGAGAAATAGGAGGAGTGGATCTGGGGTATATGGGAGGTGTGGGAGGGAGGAGTAACTTCAGTCAGGGTGTACTGTAAGAGAGAGGATTTAAAAAGTCAGGTTTAGTTCTCAGCACACATTTCAAGAGATCTGATGCCCTCTTCTGGCCTCCTTGGACACCAGGCACTCACTTGGTGTACAGGCATACATGCAGGCAAAACTCCAATATACATAAAATAATATATATTGAGCTGGGTGGTGGCACATGCCTTTGATCCCAGCATTTTGGAGGCACAGGCAGGCGAATCTTGAGTTTGAGGCCAGCCTGATCTACAGAGCTAGTTCCAGTGCAGCGAGGACTACACAGAGAAACCATCTTGGGACGGGGGGGGGGGGGGGCATTTTTGGTAGTATATGTCTGTAATCACAGAATTCACTTGAGAGACTGAAGAGGGTGGATTACTATCAGTTCAAGGCCAGCTAGAGTTACATAGCAAGACCAAGTTTCAAGAAAACCAACATAATAAAATGTTGAAAAAACTTGGAACAGGTTTTAAATTACCAGTCCATATGGAGCTATCAAAACATTAATTATGTATGTAGTGAAATCAACAAAAATTACACTGCATATATCATAGCCAATTCTAAAGTGTCTGTTTTAGAGGAAAATATAGTTGGCAGAGAGTTACTGTTTTGAAAAGAAAAACAGTTCTCTAAGAGTTTGAAAACAAAGTTTGTCTGAAAGATACACACTCATAAAATATTTTATGGCGTCTGTAGATAAAGCATTGGACAAAAGCTACTGCAGTGTTAGCAAAGAAAGTAATTCCTCTAAAGGTCTGGAGGGTGGCTGGACGAGGTGTGCATCCTGAAATCTCAGCCTTCAGGAGGGAGAGTCTAGAGAATCAGAAGTTCAAGGTTATCTTCTACTATGTAGTGAGTTTGAGACCTGCCTGCGATATGTGAGATCCAAAAGAGAGGGGCGGGATCTGAAAAGATGGCTAATCTGGTAAAAATGCTTGTTACTCTTCAGAGGTTTCAAGTTTGGTTCCCAGCACTGATGTTGGACAGTTCATAACTGCCTGTCTGTCTCCAGGGGACCTAATATCCTCCTCTGGCTTTCACAGGTACTCATACACACATGCACAGATACACGTATACATAAATGATGCTTTAAAAAAATCTGGAGGGCTGGAGAGATGGCTCAGAGGTTGAGAGCTCTGACTGCTCTTCCAGAGGTCCTGAGTTCAATTCCCAGCAACCACATGGTGGCTCACAACCATCTGTAATGAGATCTGGTGCCCTCTTCTGGCCTGAAGGCATACATGCAGTAAGAACCCTGTATACATAATTAATAAATAAGTCTTTAAAAAACAGATCTGGAGACACTGGTATCTAATGCTCAATTCTCCTGCCTCAGTTTTGAAAGTTCTTGTATGTACCACCATGCCTTGGTCTTGAGAATATTTTTCTACTTCATGCTTATGAGTGAATGTTTATGTGACCAGTGAGTGATTGGTGTAGTTCCATATATTGGTGGGCTGGGCTACAGCTCTGAGTACTCCTTTGAGTAGGTAATTTTCACATATCGATGTAAGTAATATTTAAACACACATTTAAAAAAATCATCTGGAACGAGGAATAGACGTTATACTCATTTACCTCTGCATATTATTGTGTATTTTCTTATTGTGAAGGTACAAGGGACTTAGCCCAGTGGTAGAGTTCTTGTTAACATGTGCAAGGCCCTGGGTTCAGTCTCCAGCACTGCAAAGAAGTTCTATGGCAGTTTGACACAAGAGTCATTTGAGAAGAGGGACCCTCAACTGAGAAAATGCTCCATCAGATTGGCCTCTAGGTAGTGCCATCTCTAGGTAATTGGTCCTAGGTTGTTGAAGAAATCAAACTTAGCAAACCATGAAAAACAAACTGGTAAGCCAGCACATGTGGTTATAGTCATCTTTACTTTTTGTGGTATCCTTCAAAGCACAAAAATTTATAGTTTTGATGATGTTCCATTTACCTAACTTTCAAAAATGTTATTTTTTTAATCAGAAACAATCTGATCCATGGTAACAAGGGTTTATAGTCTATGACTTCTTTTGATTCACCTTGAGTAACTTTTCATGTGTAGTTTGAGGTGATGAGTCACCATTATTCATATACATGTGAGAATCCAGGTGTCCAGCAGGTGATTATTGACTACAAAAGTGGAAGAGACCAGTTTGGTGTTTGATTAGTCAGTGAATGCTGGTGTCTCTGTAACTATGAAACCAAGTCTAGCTAGCCTTCAGTTTGGAGTACTGATGGATCAGTGTGGGAGAAACTATTTCTTGGAACCACTGGTTTATAAAAACAAATATGCTTGTTAACACCCTGTCTCCTATGTATTTATTACCACCTACTAAATACATACATGGTAGGGTGAGCAAGCCACAGTTGTAGTTCTATTGACAGTTCACGGGAAGAGACCAGAGACACTGGTAAACTCCCAAGAGTACATAGGAAGCCCTACAACAACAGTTATCAGGCCCCAAATGTGAGTAGTCCTCTAAATGTAAATGCATGTGAGTGCTCCCAGCAGTTCCATAACGTGGAAACAAACCCAAGGTCCACCAGCTGATAAGTGAATAAATAAAATGTGGTATATCCATATAATGGATATTATTTGTTAGTTTAAAAAATGAAGTATTTATACATGCTAAAACAGGAAAACTTTGAAAACATTGTACTAAGATAGAGTCTGTTGTGAAAGAAGCCATTTAGAGAGTACTTGACTACCTGATCACATTTATATGTGATGTTCAGAATGAGCAAATTGGAGACAGCTCACAGTGGTCACCTAGAGCGGTGGTGTTTAGGAAGACACAGGAGATGAGTGCAAAGCATACCAGACTTCCTTCTGGGTGATGAGTCTGCTCTAAAATTAGATATGTTCATGGTACACAACTGTGAAGATAGTAAAACTACTGAGTCACTGAACAAGTTGTGTAGTATGTGAATTATGTCTCTGTGAAGACTTTAAAAATATCTGGCGTGCCAAGGTACACTCTTTGACGTGCCCATTAGTAGAATCCCCATCATCGGGGATGGTGTGGAGTGAAGATGCAGTCCGGGGAGTCATTACTGTTATGTGGGGCGTTGCAGGACTGATCCCACCCGCTTCCTTAATTTCAAAGAGCTACAGAAAGCCATGGTCTTGGAAAACAGAAAGAAGCCGAGGAGACTGAGAAGACCAGCTGAGTGCATGGAGAAGAAAAGATGAGTGTGTCAGATAAAGGTAGTCAGCACCTATTCCCAAGGGTAACTGGGAAATTGTTTTCAGATACACCTCAAATCTGTTACAGTTAATTGAACCTGTGGGAATCTGTTTGAGGGAGAAGGGCAAAGCTGTACCTTAGAGACGGATCGTGTCTGCAGCGTGAAGAAGTAAGGTGAGTGTAGATAATCGTCAGAACATATCAGCTACACTGCCGCCAGACTGGAAGAAGGATTGGAGAGATGGAAAGATCTAGGAAAGGTGCGAGGCTGCAGTGGTAGGCCCGTGACACAGATGCTAAGACAGCCCAGGCCCAGCTGAGGTAGTGAGGAAAGTAGGAAGCCACTTGGTGGTGTGGGGCACATGCCTTCATGAATCAGGGTTTTATTAAATTCTGGTTGGATCTGCCCTAAATCTGTTCGAAAGTGGAGGAACACTGTGTGGAAATCAGCATCTGATAGAATATTTAAATACAGATGGAATGCTGGGTTGTGAAGTATTTTCTTCTGTCCTCTCTGAGTAATTAGTTTTACACCAACTAATGTTTCTGTTGCTGTCTGATAGGACACATTGGAAAGAAAGCAGGTAAAATGAGTAATTAGTATTTGGAATTATGTTTACATTATCCTTTCCAGGTGTGTTTCCACATTACAAAAAACTACCCGAAAAAAAAAAAAAAAACAAACCAGAATTTCTGACCTGGGTCATTGGGAGGAAGGAGTCATTGACAAGCAGACTCTTTAGTCTTTGGGCACAGTTAATTTTGCAGACTGTAACCTGTACAGTTGTTCAGAAGATTCTGATTAGTTTTGTAACTCCTGGACATGTTGTTCCTGCCCGCGTTTCTTCTTGTCCATGCTGTGTCCTGTTCGCCCCTGGGTTCTGCCGCAGAGGGGCATTTGCAGCGCAGGAACAGAGAAAGTGCTCAGAGGCAGAGAAAGGAAGGTGGATCCAAAGCCAGTTTATGTTCTCTTTCTTTCCCACACAGAGCTCATAGTACTTTGTGTAGTTTGTAAAAGAGCAAGAGGGATGGAATGAGTAATTTTTAAAGTCTAATGAACTTGCTTTCACAGTCTTAGCTTAACTACTTAAAAACTTGGGCCAGAGGTATCTTAGAAACTGAAGCTTGTGTGTCATTGGGAACTTGAGGCATCAGTTTCGGCAAATCTGATTTAACTGCTATAACTATAATACTTTTTAGTAGAAAATGATTTATTTAAAATTATTTAACACATGTAAGGAATTATGTCTGCTGAATTCTTAATTCCCTGAGCAGCCTAGGTTATTTTGGTTCAGTCGTTCTCTGTGAATGCCACAGCAAGGCAGTCACGGAGTGTGCTTTGCAGCTTAGAGTATGGTGTTGCTTAATTTGGACAGTGATGGTGGTGGGACTAGAGCTGCCTCTGGGTTATGTATGTCTTTCCCGCTCTAAGTTTGAGTGGCAAGTGAGTCATGAAATCAGGACTCTGTGTGCGTGCAAAGTTTGGGTTTATTGATTCCTAAAATGAATCCTTAAAGACCTCTGCATTCTAACTCACACAGCAGAGAAAGCTTTGCCATTTCCTGTGGTCTAAGGTATTGGGGTCTTTGATGTGATTATTCTGATGTTTTTGCTAATTTGGTTTCTTTTGAAACGGGGTCTTTGTGTAGCCAAGGATGGCCTTAAACTCCTGATCTTTCTGTACTTACCTCCTATGTGCCCCTCCTGGTTTGTTATCAATCTTGATCCGGGTTCTGTAGGAACTCTACCTTCATTATTTTGAGCATCTACTGCATTGTTTCCTATAGCAGCTGGACCATTTTGTGTTACCCTTGGAATGTACAAGAATATACTGGCTCTTCCATGTCCTGTGTCTTCATCAGTACTGTGTCTGCCTACAGCTGGGATTATAGGCATGTGCTCTCAGTTTATGGAGTATTGGAGGTTGAACCCAAGTCTGCGTGCATGCAGAATGATCGCCAACTGAACCACATCCCCGCATTTTTTCTTTCTTTCATTATCACAATATAATACCCTTACTGAAGGTGTTAGTAAATACCTAAGAACTTCTTTGCAGATGTAAGTACCCATATATTTTCACAGTATTTCCAAACTACAACCCTGCCCTGTAGTTGAGGTAAATGTATTTTCTGAGAGCAGTCTGTTCAAGAACTTGACGCAGAAGACTTAATAGGATTAGCTGGTGAGAGTCATTAGTAGGGGTGACTAAGCTTGTCCTCTGGCTCTTGGCCTGGTGTGTGTTTGACTTGGTCCTGTAGTTACAGAATAGGGCAGGTGGTGTGGATGTGCTTTTCATTTCTCAGAACTTTGTGAGCTTCCCTCTGTCAAACATTGAGAGGCTTTTTGTGGAGAGGGGCAGGGAATGTTGATTCTGCTCCAGGCTACAGTAGAATTTACATGTAGCTGGCTGGTTTTCCAAGGGACTAAGATGACTCAGTTTAGAAGATTGTGTTTTAGCACCTCAGCTCAGTTAGATTAGATTTCTGAGTTCTGACCGTGGTGATATTTATCTGTTTTTCTTTTTTAAAAACATACTCTAGCCAGGCAGTGGTGGTGTACACCTTTAATCCCAGCACTCGAGAGGCAGGTGGACGTCTGTAAGTTCAAGGCCAGCCTGGTCTACTACAGCAAGTTCCAGGACAGGCTCCAAAGCTACAGACAAACCCTGTCTCGAATCCCCCCCAAAAAAAGCCATATTCTACATTAATAATTACTTGAGGGTTGAAATAGCATTTGAAATATCTTCAATTACAACAATATTTGAGAATTACAAATAAAAATTGAATTGTCTTAGTTCTTTACATTATTTTGATATGATCTAGATCTGTGTGTATATGTTCCCCTCCCAGTGTCATGTAATCTCTATACTATACACATCATACCATTTCAGGTCATATTGTGGTTAATAATTGTATTTCATACTGACCTTTCACATAATAAAAATTTACCTTTAATAAAGTGACATTAAAGCTAGAAAAAGATAAATGGATTGGTTTTCTGTTTTGAGGTATAGAGCCTTTGTTTCTTTTCCCAGGTGATCCATCTGTTCTGAAGACGAAAGATCCCTTACCTCCTTTGCTGTGAATTTCAAAGACTTATAAAGAGAATAGCTGTCAGATTCTTTGAAATATATGATAATGTCATCAGTAAATCTTTCAGTTTGTTTTTCTAAAGGTAATCAGCCATTCAGCCAGTGTCCTGTGTTGATGTAGACTGGTGCCTGCCAGGTAATGAATTCACTTTACCTTGAGGACTCGGCTTGAGTTCTCGGCTGCTTTTTCTTTACCTTCCTTGGGGTTTCATTCTTTCTGCCCACAAGGGGGCAGATAAAGGAAGAGGGAAAGGCTAAATGAGCCGGTTCAGGGTTTCACTTTTGCTAGAGTTGCAGGAGTTTGGGAATGACTTCAGAAAGAAGCAGTCACTTTCTTTCTTAAGACAACTCAATGCCCTCTCCACCCACTTCAGGCCAAAAAACCAACCAACCAACCAGACAGCAAAACCCAAAAAACATTCTTGTTTTGTTTTATTTTCCAAGACAGGGTTTCTCTGTTTAGCCCTGGCAGTCCTGAAACTCTCTCTGTAGATCAGGCTGACTTTGAACTCAGATCCTCTGGCCTCTGCTGGGATTAAAGGCATGTTCTACCCGTCTTTTGAAAAATGGTTTCCAAAGCCTTGTTAGGGCCTTCAATTTTTTTCCGCAGATAATTTCTCCCTAAAATTAATGAGTTGGGTTTTAGGAAATGATAGCATTTAAATGTTTGCCTGAATTTATGCACAGTGTCATCTTAGATGCCTATGTCAAGATTTCTCATGAATGAGAATTTTGCCAAGTTCAGACTTTGTTTCCAACGGAAGGGGCAGAAGTTACCTTCTCCATTGTAGGCAGCCTCTCATTTCTTAAAGCTTCAGTTACTATGGCCATGCCGTTGAGTGAATTATGTTCATCAACACCTACAAATGTATATATATATATGATGGTTAAGTTATTTACAGAAAATTTATTCTATTTGAAGCATATTTGATATTGAATACCTCAACATCTTATATACTGTTTGAGTCTGGGAACTTTTGTTTATTCAGTGTTTTGTGTGTGTGTGTGTGTGTGCATGTGCGTGCTCATGTAAATTGGTGCACATGTGTATGTGTGTATGTTTGTGTAGAGGACAGAGGACAACTTCAGAAGTCATTCCTTGGGGGCTGTCATTGTTTTTGAGATGGAGTCTCTCACTGGTGTGGAGCTTACCAAGTAGGCTAGCAGGCTGTCTAGTGAGTCCTGGGGATCCAGGCCTCTTTGCCTCCTTCAAGACTATGGGAATTTTAAGTAAACATCCGTTTTCTGTCAGCCACTTAATTCTGTGTTTTGACTTGATATTGGGCTACTGTGATCTCAGGGTGGTGCTATTGTTTTCCCCAGTATGAGGCATAGTTACTCTTTCGTGTTTTACTCCTGTTTTCCTGTAAACATACTTCTTTTGGAAAACTGCTGAATTTCCCTATCGTCTATGTGAGATACATTTTGTATATATGATTTTAACTATTTAAGATATTGGGGAAAGTGATGGGGCAAATTTGAAGACATTGATTCTTTTCGTTTGGTTTCTGGTGTCTGCTTTTAAGTCATGTTTTTTTCTTCTGTTGCCTCTATTAAGATCTCTGATTGTCAAGGTTTCTGTATCCCTGTGGCATGGTACACATAATGACTAAACAGTTATCTTACATTCCTGTAGCATTCTTTTTTTCAGCACTTAATGCCTTTTATTCCTTAGCTTCATGCATGAATTATGTAGCATATGTGAAGAGGCTTAAACTGTTTCCATTGCATTCTTTCTGGCTGGCTGCTGTTATATTTAGGGTATACTTATAGTTTAGACAAAGTAAGAATGTTATTGTTGTTGACCTTGACACTAGATAACTGGGCAGACATTATATAGCTATGTTCGAATCCTCACAAAATGTGCTGTTGAAGCCAACAGAGTCCTGGCGGGAGACTCTTCTGGACAGCAGAGTCATGGAACTTTTCTTCACAGTAAGTCCTAGTCTTTTTCTCTGGTAAGAGGGGACACGGGAAGAGGAAATGCCTTTGTTTTTCTTAAGTAAAACATGACAGATTTCTTTTTTTTCCCTGTTGATTTTTCTTCTCATTAACACACCTGGTAAAGGAGAATCATATGACAAATCTTGCTAATTAATGTACAAATACTATCTCATCTTGAAGGGCTTAGATCCCTTCTTAGACTTTGTAAATACAGGACTCCTTTACACTTAAAATTTAGAATTCCCTACTAGCTTTTATTTGTGTGGGTTATATAACTATTATTATATAATATAGCTGTTATCACATTACAAATTCAAACTGATAGAAGCAAAAGACAATAATGGCATGAGTTTTGGTCTTTGACTAAACTATAACATGTTGTTATAATAAAAAACTGAAAATTCATACTGAAAACTTTAAAAAATATTTTATTTCACTAAAAATACCAACAAGAAACTATTACATCATCATATAAATAACTTCAGTGAACAAATACTTTAAAAGCAAGTATAATGAAAATAACTGGGTTTTGGTTTTGTTTGCTTCATATTTTTACTCATCTGATTTAATAAAAGACAACCAGATTTTCCTGTTTTATATTTCATTCAGTTGGTATCTTAAATCATGTGATCTCGGGAAAAGGCCTCTGTGTGCATGTACGCAGTACACAAGAAAGAGCAGAACCGTGTTAGCGCACTTGTGGACACTGTCTGCAGTGGCTTAGACAGTGAAGGTTCCCTGGGCTACATTTTGAGAACTGTTCCCCTAGGGGACTATACTCATAATTACAAGACCTGAACTAAGTTAATATTTAAGAGCAATTTATCTTAAATATTTCAATTATAACTTTAAACAGGCCTCTTAGTGTCATCTTGCTTCAAGAAGCAAACAGTATATTCCCAAATGTGCCAGTGAGTTTTGGAATATATATATGTGTGTGTTGGGAGCTAATTTGCAGTTACAAAACAGGTATGTAGTTAGATCAGTGACTTAAAATAAAAACCAGTACAATCTAGGTAAACAATCAGAAAGAAAAGAATAAGACAGTTTTGTTTAGTCTGAATTATTATAGTTTCTTATCAGTTCATGCATTTGAAGTATGAATGAATTATCCTTTTGTGATTGAACTATTTAAAATATTTTAGTGCTGTGTTACATATTTTAAAATGTCTAAAGAGTGTCCATCCTTAGGCATACTAAACACTTTCTACGATAGTGGCTTGTTTTGGAGTTCTGGAGATTGCACCCAGGGTCTTGTGTGTGCCTGACAAGTATTGTGCCACCAAGGCTCCTTTCTATCCTTCATAAAAGATGTTTTCTATGGAAATGTTTATTCTGAGCATTAGTCATCTTCTATTTTTCTTTTTAAAATCAGAGGGAAAGACAGCTAAAAACATGAGCAAGATCAAACAGTACTTGCAATAAAAACTTGCAATAAAATTTTAAGGACTTTGTGGGATGCCTCATCTGGCAGGAATTGTTTTGATATGAGTCCAAGTTCACTTCTTTTTATTTGCTCGACAGAAAGTAGGTCCCACTCCAGCAGTTGTGAAAAGGTGAAAAACTTGCTGGCAATGCTGCAAACAACTCGACTCGGTCTGAACAGCTGTCGAGACAAACCAGACAGCTGTTCCTGTCAGCTGTGAACTATCACATACAAATAACTTTGAATTCAAAAGTTAACCCTTTGCTACTATGTCATTTTAGTAGCTATTTGTATTTAAGTATTTGTATTTGTATTTAAATAGTGTAGCTATTTGTATTTAAGCAATTTATAAACAATTTTAATTTGTGGCAAAAAACATGACTTAATTTGAGTTTTGCTAAATTTAGCTTTACTTATGGATTAATTACCAAATTTAATCTCTTTTTTCATTAGATATCATTATTATGCTAGATTTCTGTAGATAAATATACAGGAGTGAGACTTAAACTTATTGACCGTATCTGAAATTTAAGTGATTTTGATTACAGTCTGCTCTTCAGAAGTTTACAAACTTGTTAGTTTTTCTTTTCTTCCTACTCTTCTGGGAGAACTTTTCTGATTAGGATTCTGGTACATTGCTCTCTGAATATTGCCATTCTTAGCTCTCTGCTTTGCTATTTTCCACACATAGCATGCCAGGCACCACTTCACCTATGATTTTTCGGTTTGCATTTAGCACAGAACACTCCACACTTTCTAAACCTCATAATCTGCATGTTTCCTGGGTGTTTCAGTGTGAATGGCACACTGGCATCTAATGTTTAAACATACTTCAGCAGAGGTCTGTCTTTCTTGCTAACTTTTGCCTTTTATGCTTATTTGGTGAATGGCCTCTCCGTTTGCCTCCATGGATATCCATCTCTCCTCCCCTTGACTCTTCTCTGCAGAGGTGGTAATCTGTTTTTAATTGTATGATACCATTTAGATTGAAATACATGTTCACTTATGAAGGGAATGCTTTCTCGTGCTAAAATCAGTAGACCATGAATCTATGTATCACAAGAATTACTTGTTTAACATGTGTTTTATATGACTCCTATTTCAGAAAACAAATTAATCCTTGTTCCCAGAACAGTTTTTTGATTTGTTTTGAGATTGCCAACACTAGCGCTCTCATTAAGCACATTTTTTTCTTTTGTGATGTCATCTCTCGTCCAAGAATGAATGGTCATCTGATTCCTGTGTGGAGCAAATTATGTAACACGTTTCTCTTGTCCCATCCTGCACTGTTTCTACTGTTGGTAGAATCTGGCCCTAGGCATCTCCGTGAATTTTGATTACCAGGTTAAGATTCAAAGGATAACAGCACAGAATTGTGCTTTTAAGATAAAAGAATGAAACCCTGTCTCGAAAAAAACCAAAAAAAAAAAAAAGAATGTAGTCAAGAGTATGCAACCAAGACATGCATACAATTTTGTGTGTTATACTTGGTAAAGCTTAAATTACATTGGTATATAGGTTGAAGTGTTTTTGTTTCAGTCCAGGGATTGGAAAACCCTTTCTTCATATTACCAGGGACCACAGTAAATATTTTAGGTTCAGTATATAATATGGTCATACTCAACTCTGTCATTGTAGTGAGGAGCCCTAAATTAAAAATAAACAATCAAGTAAGTCATTTAACTGTAACTTTTAGAGCTGTTATACTGGTTTAAATTTCTTTACTTGATCTTAAGAAGCCAAGAGGCTAAGGTTAGTGGAATCAGTTAACAAGGATTTACTCTGTTCACCGTGTCCCATACTGTACTAGTGAATGCATTTTAAAAAACAAGGAAAACATCCTGGTGTCAAGTAATTTATAAATGATTGATAGAGTCAAAACCAGCATAACCTGAAACAAATATAGAGTACATGCTTCATAAAAGAGAGAGGAGGCCTAGAGTGCTTTCGTTGAATGCTGGTGCGAAATAGCGAATGGCCAGTCAGTATCGTGCATGAAGATGAATAGCTGCTTTATAATTTCTTCTTGGCATTTCCTGTTCCATGTTACTATCAGAACATAGAAATGAAATATTTAATGTCTGAAAATTTAGTAATGCTGAAGTTAAGAAGCAATATTCTGAGAACTTTAGATAAAACACTGTAGTAGGTATCAGTATTACATCATTGAAGTAAGGTCTAGTTGCACACTTAAGTAGACTTATGTATTAAATACAAATTTTATTTTAACATGTAGTATCAATAGCAGTGGTGTGGGATAAAATGAAATTAAAAAAGATCAAACGGTCTCAGAATTTAAGCATCTGCTCCATGTCATGTAGGTGATATTTAGGATGGGTGATAGGTACATTTGTTGGTTTTCAAAGTGTGCAAGTGTTTGCTTCCGCTAAGGCAGCATCTATATACTGGGTTGAACTTGTCTGCTAACTTTAGCAAGAAGCTGTGGTGAGGCATAGTTAGCATAATACAGATGACTGTCGTCGTTGCTGTTTTTAGCAGAAGCAGTATGTCTGACTGGCTAGCATCTGTCTTCTCTCCTTGTCATAATATGCCGGAGATAGTTCAATTTTTAAAATGCAGGTAGCCCTCAAGTAAAAATTTTATTAATATGTTTCAAGTCATGACCTATAATGTCTGTTGGACTGAAGGACGATTTTCAGGTTTCGTGTAACTGAGGAGTTAATTTTCTAGAAATGTCCTGCTACAGTGAATTTTTCTCTTACCTCATTCGACATGGTTTGCACGTGACCCCTACAAAAGAAGAATTTGTTTTTATGGATTAGTGATTCTTTCTAACAGGTACACCGAAAAATCAGAGAAGATTCAGATATGGCACAGGATTCTCTGCAGTGCCTTGCCCAGTTAGCTTCTCTACACGGACCCATCTTTCCCGATGAAGGATCCCAGGTTGATTATCTAGCACACTTCATTGAGGGATTGCTGAACACTATCAATGGGTAGGTATGCTCGTTCTTTTGAACGGAAGAGGGAACCTTCCCTTTTCCTCTGGTATTTCATATTGAGGAAAAAAGAAACTAAGGCTTTTTCTGTTCTTTGTTTTGAAGTAGAGTTGTATGTCTATTCGAAATTAATACAGGCACATGCCTTTACAAGTGAATGATGATAATATTTTTGTGTTTGGAAATAGAGCTTATCTTGTACTGCTAAATAATCCTCATGATTTGGTTTGTAGAATTGAGATAGAAGATTCTGAAGCTGTGGGAATCTCCAGCATTATCAGCAATCTGATAACTGTGTTCCCTCGGAATGTCTTAACTGCCATCCCCAGCGAACTTTTCTCCTCCTTTGTGAACTGCCTCACACATCTCACTTGTTCCTTTGGGCGAAGTGCTGCATTAGAAGAAGTGGTGAGTGACCGTGCTCAGATCTGTCTGTGTCTGCTGTCCTAGGAAATTTGTGCTACCTGTAGAACATTGTCTCATGACATTTATTGTTATTGAGTACTAGTAGCTACTGTGAAAGTTACATTTTATATGTAAATTAGTGGCAGTGTATGTGGAAAAATGACCTAAATTTCTGTAGATTTAAATTAGTCTTGGAAATTATAATTTTGAGATAATTAGAATGCAATGTTTTTGTTAAATTATACTGATTAGCCCATGTTTAACAGTGTTTAACAAGTATACCAAATACTGCTAAATAACTTCATGGTTGGATGTAATTATGTGTAAATTAAATTTTATCTATGTTATTTTGATATTTTTATTTAGGACTTATTTGGAAAGTATGTGATGTGTATTATTTAAAATTGTGTTTTGGTAAGCCCTAATTTACATTCAAATTAAGACTGGTAATGCGAATGATTTTTTTGGGACAAGTACAAATTTTCAGGTGCTTTCCAGTTTTTATTTTTAACTTAAGGAAATACACACCTTGACAACACGGCTGCTTTGTAACAGTTACTAATAACTTGAGTAATCACTGGAAACAATTGACTTATTTGTACATGGTAGTGACTTGATGATTGGAATTGATTTTTCTTGTTATAAATTGAAAGGAGGTTTTTTAAAAAAAACAATTTTAATAGAGAAAATACTT